>NC_091936.1:966562-1288750 GCF_041260155.1 Ptychodera flava
TCGCTGCCAACTTCTTCACATTCGGATCTTAAAAATTCACTTGTTACCTAATATATGATTTAGAAATGGTTATTTTTAGTTTTTCTATATGAATGATGAAGTAGGACTGTTGATAAAACGTTATGTTTCTTTCTTTCTGTGAGTGTCCGACAAAAATAATGTTTCCGACAATTTGAACGATCGATTAAGCAAAGTTTGTTGGGTGCCGACCGTACCTTTACATGCACCAATTGACAATAGAGGCTCTATGTAACAGCACAGTTTCACTGCACAAATACTGCACCATGGAATTAATTTGAAGAACAGTTCAAAGATTACGAAGGTTCAGAGATGGCGTTTTTGTCTCCCTCTAAAGTCAAGTCATCGAGGGAACTTGAACTCTTTAAGGTCGGCGACAAACACAACACTGCAGTGAAATTTTACAGTCGCTATAGAATGTCCATATTTCACCAGTTCTTTGCATATACAGTGAGTGCCCATTCACTCATCAAAGTGAAAATGTACATTTGTAAGTATACAGAAATTTAAATACATCTTACGATATCTGTACGTACATGAAGATTTGTAGAGATGCTGTAAGACCATAATACACGGGAAAATATACAGCATTTTGTAATGAAAAGCTCTAAAAGAAGATCTTGGGCCAAAATGACTGTACCGGTACAACAAAAATGTCCCAGCCCATGCATGCAGTATGGCTGGCCCGCGAGTGCACTTGCATTACGGAACTTTCCAACGGTAAACATACTCCGATATACCGTTACCAATAACGTTGCTATACATACTTTTATGTCTTTGCTCAGTGCAAATGAGAGGTATAGGGCAAGGGAGTTGATAGTTATTCCCCCGTACAGTGATTTCTTTACAGTGTACAGTACGGTATACCGTAGTTATCACGACGATAAGCTTAGTGTTCGCCACCAGCCAGTATAGACAGCGAAACACGTGAGGTAGGCATGGAATTTACTTTTTATGGTTGAAGGTAATGCCTCAAATTCTTCAGGATTTGTAAACTTTCATCTTTAATAGAGGGTCACATTTACCTGCACATGCGACCAGAGAAAACTACAGAATCCAAGTATTCAGACATTAACGGTAACTAACAAGGTCATTGTCTGATTCCATTTCCCGCGAGTAATACCCGAAGTACATACCGTAACAGTTGAATATCTACGAAGTTGAAATTATACGAGATATTTGAGCCACATCGTATTTTTAAAGTAACTCCCATATGGTACTAGTAATTTATTTGCAATGTACAGTAATGGATTCTCGCCACCATAAGGTTCGCCACTTTTCCTCCAAAAGGAAACTGAAAGAGCTCGGGGGAAATGCACTGACAGATTACGTCACGGTCATGGCAGCAGCGTGTGCAATCACCTGCAGAATGACAATTCTTGAAACGTAAGCAGCTGCTACTGAATTAACGAAAGGGTAAAAACCTGCGGTACCCAATTGTTACATGCCGACCCTAACCTTTTCAAAGCCAAACACGGAAATGAAAAATGAAAAAAAAATTCGGCGAAAATTCAATTCAACGAGAACTTCCATGAGATACACCAGTATTCAACTCTGCAAGCAATTACTTAAATACGTTTTGGAACTCATTATGAAGATTTGTAGAGGTATTTGGTAGAGACAACCGAAAAGACAGTCTTTCCTAATGAAAACCTCAAAAAACTTAAGCACGCAAGAACAAAAAATAATATCTTCGACCGAAAGTGAGTGTGGCTGCTCCATCCGAAACACACAACAGTAATGCTGGCCCGCGAGTATTACTCGCAGTACAAACCGTACAACGATACACATACTCCGGTTTACCGTTACCAATAATGTAACCAGTACCGTGCATGGTATGTCTTTTCTCAGTCCAAATGATGAGAGGTCAGAGATATATCATACAATTATCACAATATTTTTCACAATTCAAACCATAGACCCTCGAGAGTCTATGTTCAAACCAACAAAAATGATAGATACTTTTCTTTTTCCAAGTTCGATGACCATAAAAACAAAAACAAAAGAATAACGGGGATGCGAGATCCACATAAAAGTGCCCGCGGAGTTCGACATGGGTACCATTTAACCCACCCAGAACCAATGATACTAACTCGCCCGATACTCTATCTCGCCCGACACCAATTTTCACGAGTTCCTGATAACTCATTGACGCCAGGTAATGTCTGACTACAGTCCCTCTTTGGTCTGCCAGACGCACACATACATCTATCGATCTGTAACGTGTATTAAACAATGTTATAGAAAGACACTTCAAAATTCACGGCCTACTGATAACAATTGCGCCGACATTTATCTGATATATGGATAAGCATGCCGTTGACTGCCAAAACAAAGAGAAAATCAGACACATTACGAACTGTAGTCTGCAAACTTTCACACATTTTAAATGTTATGAAAAGACACATAGTTGGGTGACAATTTTGAGCAGATGACGTTTTCAAATGTAAAGAATAAACGATCATGTTGGCAATCGTCAATAATATCAATACCATATACCAACCCTTCAATATATTTACATAAAAAATAGTAATATATATTCAGCTTTTAACCCCTTCCACTGGGTTTAAAAGTCGCAAAAGTCAAAACCAGCCCGTAAAAGGTAGGAACCTCGTCTGAAAGCATCACAGCTATGGACCCACAGCTAAATATTATGTGACACCACAAGTAAAATATTGATTAAACACTACAGAATATGAAGTAGCAGCTGCATTGTGTTACCCAGACAAGATCTTTTATTAATTTGTCTTTGTTTGTTGCTTGTATTCCTCTTTAGCACTGAAAGGTGAAAACTCTGTAACGAGCAAAAAAATTGCTTTCGAAGTTTTGTTGTTTCATCAGATATGATTGTGTTGTTGTTTTGGAATGAAAGTTAAACTGCACAAACAACTAATTTGAATATACATCGGGCAACAAGCTTCCATCTTACGAGATATGACTTGCCAAATCAGAGCGTGTATACAGCTCCGTCATTAGCGACCAGCATGTGATCAGAACACGTTTAAAAAGAAAAATTTACAAAAAAACCGCATTACCCTACCGTTTAGGTAAAGTAAATACGGTTTTCGAACTAAATGAAATTGTTTTGAGGTACAACAAGAACATTAAAAACTACATTGCTAACAACATAAGACATATAACATTGATGTCGTGTGATATTCGGAATTCACATTCGGTAACCGCACCGGCCCGGTTTGCTCACGACGTCCATTCAATGATGACAATCAACGTAAACACGTATAAAAGTTATGCAAATCAAATATGTCACAGGGTTCATGAACTCGACGGCGTCATCGCATAGAGCATCCCATGTTCAAAAAATCGATCATTGCCCGGAGTCTCACACATGCACGTCTAAGCAAACGATTTTACGAACTTGAATAGTTTCACCCTTTTGGGGACAATATTTCTATTCAGGCAACGTCTTATACGTCTAAATTGAACTTTCAATACCGTCGATCTTTGGATAACTGAACGAGTTTGATTTATGTTGAACCACGGTCCCTGTACGGACCTAGCTCTGCATGGCAGGGCTGTGTGTTACCGGCGTTATACGGCCTCCGTATAACACCGGTAACACACAGCCCTGCCATGCAGAGCTTGTAGGGACCGTGGTTGAACGTACGGCAGTTGTACGTCAACTAAATTTAGCCAAGTTGATGGGACTTCAAACAAATAAAGTTCAAGTAATTTGCAGTGCTAGGGCTTAAGTACGTACCGCCATGGATGTAGGCCTACAAAAATAGCACCGCTTAACGGCGTTGCTTGACAAAACGTCGGTATTTTATGGCGATCAGTGCAAAAATGATCTGAGAATTTTACTGTACAGCTGCAATAGTCCACATACACATTAATTCCAAATGCAGAACGATTTTCCGTAGCGGCACACACCCCGTCGCGTCGCGGCTATGGTTATCCATGCGTGCAGAGCTGTAAAATCCGTCGATATGTCGGTCAAATTATAGTTTTCTTGATTATTTCATGGTGAATTCGCCAACTGGATTCGCAGTATCGCTATCACTCTGTAAAAAACTACATTGCTAACAACACAAGACATAACTTTATGTCGTGTGATAAACGCATAAATATTTCTAGTTTATTCTGTGCTTACACACCCACCTTTCTGTTTGCTCAAAGTTCAATACCTACCATGTTCTGTAATCTTGAATGTAGAGCTAGCTTCGGACTTCAAACAACTATATCAACAGAGTATTTTATTGAACTGAGCTATGTAACATAATGCTTTCTTTATTGACCGTGTTCATGGAGTTTATTAACATAAATATCTTATCGTCGACTTGCTTCAAGCATGGAGGAAGGTACCTAAATGCTTCAAGTCTGTTGGCGTATAAATCAATATCAAAACATAGTAGATTTAAATCCCTGGAGGAACGGTGATTTAAGGTATAAACTTCGCCTGCCCGGTTCGCATGTCGGGTTAGTGATAAGCTGTTATCGTGGGGTGAACGATTTGCCTCATGTGCTGTTGACTCAAATGGCTAACAAAACGTCGTAACCCATCGATATTGTGACTGGGTACTAGTATGAACATCGCCTTGGAAAAGAAGGTGCGTCATAGCATGTAATACATCCATGGTCATAGTTACTGTTAGGAAATATATTCTTGTATTACGTCATTATTTACAGTGTCTTACTACTATAGATACTCAGATAGCATTCATGCAGCTGTCGACAATCAGCTTGAACGATTGTTTACAAAGCTTCTCAGAATCACTACGTGATTTCGCAAGCAAATCACTTTCGGTTTGAATTTACGTTTGGCGATTGTAATATTCTGATCACGTCGCCGTCGAGTGTAGAGTACAGAGGTCACGGGACAGGTCACGAGACTTCAAGGACACTGCAGTTGGTGATCATACGAACACCAAACCTCCAAGCACAAATTAAGAAATTCATCAAAGAAATTTATTATTTATGCCCTTGAAAAGATGTTTTTACTTCTCAGTTTTTACATTCAACTGTGTGATCTGACCTCATGTGTATTTCCATCTCAAAGGATGACAATGTTTACTTGTTTTCAACATTCTATCGGCATAGACCTGTCAAATATTCGAGTTCATGCCCCGTTCTTGTGATCGAAAGTGTCCAATAATCAGTGGATGACTCTATTTTTAGTTGAATTATTATTTCAGAAGTATCCGTATTTGCTAAGATTTGTAGGCGCAAACGACAATAAAATCGAGATGTCAACTGTTCGCCGAACTGACCACATAGAGTAGTACACTGTCTATTTACCCCGTGCTGCACCAATCATAGCACCATGTTCAGTTCAGTTCAGTATGGTTGTTCCAGCCGTTGTATGTCGGCTCTATAAAAACACATACAAAACATAAATACAAACATAAATAAAAGAATCTATATTCCCCAGTCACTGGATTGTTTTCACGATGAAACAGATGATCCACGTATTTTGTCCCGTGTTTAGAAAGGTTTTTTTTTTTTTGGTTCAAACTACACAGAAATGCGTCGGTGGTAGTTCCGTAATTTCAGTGCTTTCTTTGTCGAGTGCAAGGACATTCAGGCTGCTATCAAATGCAGACGAAAATAAGACAACAAATTTTCCCCAATGCGATGCCGATATTTGCTATGGAATGGCTCTGCCGATGCGCGACCAGTTTTACTTACCGATCTCGCACAAATCGAACAAATTTTGGGTATCGTAATTAATTTGAACTTTACATTTGATAAATCATTGACTATTTTTGTGGCATTGATTACACTTCAGACATGTTCGGGGATGTTCATGAAAGGCACTTTTTTGTTGCAATATTTTACAGACGGAAGTGAACATAGGAAACAGTGACAAAGCACTCTTGACTAAGACGTAGGCCTACTCTCTCTCTCTCTCTCTCTCTCTCTCTCTCTCTCTCATATAAACTGGTTTTAGTAGAGCGTTTCTTGCAATTTACCGCTGCACCCGCGATCGCTACTAGTAATAAGAATCAATAAAGGTGTGAATGTTTCACCCCCAGTCTGCGGTAACGACTTTATCAGGAATATTCACGGAACCCTGAGCGGCGGCAATCCATGGAGACTGAACTACAATACATCGTTTAATTTTTGATTCGTACATTCCATGGCATACACGTCACCATAGTAGAATGACAGGCGATATTTTCTCTTTTGCGAGGGAGTATTATGACTAGAAACAACAGCAAATTCACAGGTTGCTGCACTGTGCGATCGCACCCTCATAATATATGGACGTTTTTGCTTGCATTGTGTTTCATGTGCGATTTACGCGCTTTCCGTAAGTTTTCAGGGCAGACAATGGTTCGAAATGCGTAGTTTGTGGAGTTTAGAGAACATTACTAACGCCCTACCCTGAATGAAAATTAAGATTACGATGATAAAAGACAGGTGCATGGAGAAACGCAAGTCAATGGCACTGCTGAGGCTTGACAGTGAACGCTGCGGTCATGAAGTGACCGTTCGTGTACCCTGTCTGACTCTGCTCCATGTATAATCAACAAGATAAAGTAATGATCAATGACGTAAAGAAATGTAAAATATTCACACATACTCAAAAAGAAGTAGTTTGTGCACTCAATCGGGACTCAAAACACAAATACAGTGAATCACTTCGTAGGGCAACAGAGTATAAGGTCAACACAGATTATGGTACCAGACAATAGATGGCGCATAACTAAACGTGACAGACAAACAACATGTCCTTCTCAACACTCGCTCCACGTGTATAGATTTAAATACGCGTTGTGTGGAACGTGTCGGTTTCATTGAACTCGAGGTAAGATTTCCGCGCACACGCTATCTCCACGAGATGAGCACGATAATTTCCCTCGCGTTTACCGCGGTAATGGTTAAGTTTTCCGATTCCGGTAGGGTATACCAATTCTGATCAAATTTGAGCAACATCGTATAATTGCGATATTTTTGTTTTTAGGTTGAATGTCCAAAGTACTGCATTAAACTTTATGAAATATGGTGCCGTTGATAATCTATCAGTGTTAGGATAGCATGCAAAAATGTTTGGCAGCATCCTGTTGAGTAATTACCAATTGATTCATTAGCTACTATAGACTATAGTCTATAGAAGCTATTGGGATGGGTATCCGTCCGGCGTCCGTCGTCAGTCTGTATGTATGTATGTATGTATGTCCGTTTGTGAGGCGTCCGTCCACTCAAATATCTTGAGAACTGCAGTACTTACTGATTTGATATTTGTTATGTAGATGAAAAATATGATTTTGAGAAACTATTTTTTTAAAATTTTTGATATTATTGAAAATAGGCAAATTAATGCCAAAAAAGGTGTTTTTGGTAAAAAATCTTCTTCTTCATAACCGCTGATCAGACAGCTTTGTTATTTGGTATACAGGTCCCTAGGGATAACCCAACTTGAATTTGTTCAAATTGTGATGAAATATGCAAATGTGTATTTTTAAGGAATTTTTTTGTCATTTTTGGTCAAAATTTGACTTACATTGTATGTAATTCTTGTACTGTATAAACCCTATCAATTCACCCAGAAAAAAATAATTAATATGATTTTTAATAATTGAATTAATTAGGAAATCATCAAAGCCAAAATAATTTCAGTGTGGAATTATCAGAAAGTTCAACTTTTTTTGACAGTTCATAGTGAAATGCTTACCATCTTGGAGGATTAAAACATGTAAAGGCAACTTTCCTGAATCCCAGCTTTGATATATTCTGAACCACCATTTATGTTATCTAAAAGAAATTGCTAATAACGGTTTGTCATGATAGGGTGGTCAAATAAATAGAGATAGAGAAAGTTCTAATTTCCATTTATGGTTGACTTGGTAAGGATAAAATAAGATTACTTTTTGAGGAAAAAAATAGAGTGGTCAGTTAAAAGAGTGGTCAAAGTGATAGGGTTTTTATGGTAAAGCTAGGCTGTAAGATTCCTCATGTGCTATTTATAGCAATTATGCAATCTGTGTAAACAGTGCAATGAAAGTGTAACATGATTCCTTATAATGCTTTTGATGACCTTGAACTTCTTAAGTTTCAAACATTTGTCTCTTCAGTGTGCTTTCTCTGAGTACGTACAGTCTCAACTTATTCAACAGAACTTACTTACAATGTTAATTTGAAAGTTAAAATGTGCTTGATTAATAGGATGAAAATACTGACATTGAAAGATAACGAGCTCAAGATTCTTTATAACCTGACAGATATGCTCTTTTTTTATGACGTAAATCTTGATTTAAGCAAGTCTTGTTTACTTTAATTGGAATGTAATTAACTCTCGTTTATTTGCTATTATAGACTAATACAGTCTGATGAAATATGCAAATCTGTATTTTTACGGAATTTTTCTCCATTTTTGGTCAGGCCATCCTGAAATGAGCTATCAAAGATATCCACCTTCTTCATCAATACATGAGTCACAAAAGGTTATTCTGTACATAACACAGCAGAGCTCTGTCAACTCTTGAGTCGCTTGTTTTTTCAAAACCGCTGGTCAGACAGCTTGCAATAATATTTGGTTTACATGTCCCTAGGATGACCTTAGTGAGATAATTTCATACAGTCAGGAAAT
The DNA here is from genome assembly GCF_041260155.1 of Ptychodera flava. NCBI lineage: Eukaryota > Metazoa > Hemichordata > Enteropneusta > Ptychoderidae > Ptychodera > Ptychodera flava. The sequence continues at coordinate 975,132 of NC_091936.1, forward strand.
ACTTAATTTTGTATCCATGTCTATAGTAGCCTCAGGGACTTTGGCCCTATGTTTTTAATGACCTTTTGTAATTAGTATGGTGGCTTACATTAGTTTTATGTTTTCACCGCCATGGAACTTATTTTTGGCCATTAAGCCCCATCTGTATCTCAGTATTTTTAATCACAGATCTAATTAATGAAAAGGACTCTATTCTGTCTGAAGACTTGTAATTAAAGTACCCATTAACAAGTGGGGACAGAGTCATCAATGATGACTTGTTTTCTATACCTTTTCTTTACAAAAGATACAATTTCTTTAGCTTTGTAAGTCAATTTTGAAAGTGATAGAAACTAAGAAAGACCGGTCTGAGTAGTGTTTAAAATATTGTACATAAATTAACACAAATTAAGTGTTCATGGCAGATGAACATGGGGTTGCTCGAGTTTAAGCCCTTCCCCTAGTTTTACCGCTGTTTTGTGTTACCAAACTAGGGACTTATACTCTGACGATTACAGTATATATATAAAAACCTGTGGTAAAATACTTCCAGCTTACTGTGAGATACTGGGTGATGTCAGGCAACTGACAGCTATTTGCATATGACGATACATTCGAGCATTTGACAATCTTGAAGTTGTGTGAAGTATGTTCGTTTAGTTAACTAAGGACCATAGACTGGTTTTACTTAGAACAGCTCTCTGAAATCAGAGCATCAGTTGCCATTCAACCTAAACTTTAGACTTAAACTAATGACTATAGAACTCAGCACTGGTTATCCTCTCTGACTAACTAAAATTTGCACACTGGCGACAATGGCATAACTGGTACAGGCAACATATCAACAATAATAACAATGGCAGCATACAGTAACAGCACTCGCAGCATTGTGAGAGAGGTATACAAGTCTGTTCTACTAACCTTTTAAAGGTAGGGGACCTGATCCCAGGAATCAAGTTTGTTCTGGGATTATGAAGGTGTCATAGTCTTTTGTTTTGCATTGAAATTGTAATCTAGAAAGTAAATTTCCTGGCAAGACAATCTGATGCCTGACCCATGCCTTTAAAAGCTTGTGCATAGCTGTGAACTTATATAGTAGAAAAGTCTCGCTTCTACTGTTTATACCGTAAACAAGTCCATGTATGCCATACTCGATGGTGTCATATTTGCAAACTTAATGCTGGTTTATTGACAAGAAACAGATCCTGCTGAACCCAACACTAATAATAAAAGACAGGCAGCAACATAGTGGGCAAGTCAATTTTATATCCAGTGTATCTCAAAAACAGTTAAGCTGTACCTGTACATCAACCAAAAAAATTATCTCAAAAGGGGAAAAAAGGCCAAATTCATAAAAGAAATCAAACCCTGTCCTTGAGGGTTGCTGTGAGTAAAAACAAGAAAAATATTTGGTATAAGTTTTGCTGAAAATTAAGAGTAAAATTGTGCATGATATGGAACAATGTTGAATGTATGTAGCAAAAAATTTACAATGTCTTCAAGACAAAGTATATAGGCCACTGATACTGATGAGAATATTTTCTACATATATGTACTTTTTACAACTGTATCATTTAAGTCTACCTTGACGCATATTGGCAACCGTAGTCTGACAAGTAACAACAGGTATGAAATGTCCATTATCGTTTCAGGGATGTCATGCAAAACCATCTTCTTCAGATTTTAACTTTGGTAGCAATGGAAAAACCTGTGTCAACAGATGCTGAAGCTATCAGAAATGAGAAGGTAAGCCTTTTAAATTTTTCTAGCCTTTAATAATCTTCGTGCAAGGTATATGTCCAACCTTGTACCAAGGTTGTGATCAATGAGGCTTTAAACTCAGTGAAAGTTTGTGGCAACAATTTCTAACGAGCTTGTCTAGCAAGGGTGACATGAAACTGTCCCAAACTTTGTTGAAAGTTTAGTATTGCAAACTCGTAATAAGGTTTTAACAAAGATGTGTATTTTAAAGTTGTATACTCCATGTTGACCACTTGTTAGTCCCCATGGAGACCGCGGACTTATAGGTTTGGTCATGTCTTTGCGTGCATGTGTGCGTGCAACTGTCCATGCGTGCGTCCATCTGTCCGTTCACGCAGATATCTCATAGATGCCTGGAGTGATTTCATTCAAACTTGTTACAAGGATTACTTCATATGTCATACATATGCATATCGATTTGTTTTGTGATACCATGCAGTTTGAGTTTTTGTACTTCCGTGGTTACAGTTTTCTTCCGAATTCCGTCTTTGTCATCATGGTACTCATGAAGCCTTGCCGTGATTCCATTTATTTAATATTTGATTTAATGAATAATCGGGTTTTATGTTATATTTTATAGCTTATCAATAAAGGAACTTGATATTTCTCTGAGCATGCATGACTAATGAGGTAGAGCTACACACGTAACACAGTGTAATGCGTCATCAGTTCGAGGGTCTATGGTCAAACCCGTAACAGTTGACAACATTTTTTGGAGTTGAACGAGTCAGACTGCTGCGTTGTTCTGTCTCCACTCGGACGCAAACAGTATTGTACTTGTAGCAATTGTACATGGTAGTCAACGGACAGTCAGGGCTCAATATGCACGCTATTTCAACTCCCGTAAATTACATCTTGTCATACAGACGCAATAATCCGAAAGAAAACTGGTTCATTGTGGACAGTCTCGCAAGGGTGTGTTTTTAAAGCCACACTTTTCAATCCCAGGTTCTTGCATTAGTGGAGTTCTCCTCCCAGTCACAGGGGTAGCGCTAGGATTTCAATGTTGTTAGCCACAGATTCCTTACGTGGCGTATTTGTCATAAATTTTGTTAGCCACACAACCTTCTTTAGCCACACAAAACTTTTGCACAATAAAATCAAAACAAAAATATTTTAAGGTCTCATCTTGAGGTGCCATAGACTTCACATGCAATCCTCCCCTATCTCCCCCCCCCCCCCCACTCTTCTCAGACAAGGACTTTTGAACGCAACTGCTTGTTACACTTCTTTAAGAAGATTGGTGCACTTCATTTTCTGTGATAAGGAATCCTAGCAACCCATATGATTCAATTAGTACAACCACAGAGGTAAACTATTGTTGCGACACATACACACAATTACAGGGCTTCCTTTCCCCATCGTTTGAACTGTAAGTATGTTTAGAATGAGGAGTTGAAGACAAAAACAGTTAACTAATTTTTTTATTGATTAAATTTGGTGTTTGGACCAACTCACATTAGTTTGATTCAAGTAGTAGTACGTACAGCATATACTTTCGATAACTGTGTTAGTCTATCTGTTTCCAAAGTTGGATCACATATTTTGACAAGCATACCAAAAGCAGTCTTGAGATAGAAAGAAACCACTAAGTATTGAGAGAAAATTTCCATGCCCGGTTTATTTCAGTTAAAAAATACAGTGTTTTCAATTGGCTTCGAACTCACAAAATACGGTTTCCATTCACCTTGTGGAGATGCAACAGACAAGTCAGACGCGACGTGACGTAATAAATATGTCACAATGTCAACAGTGACAACACTTACATTTGTAAACCATCTAGGTCGACCGTCATGGCTCTTTCACTACAGGCTGGATAAAGGCCATGATATCAACAGTGTGAATGAGCTTATCGATTGTAAGTCGCTTGAAAATCAACAAAATACACTTCGAATCAGTTTAACTAAAATCTTAAAAATGTCTTCATCATGCACAATGAAAGAAAACCGCGTCACACAATGATGGCCATTCTGCCATCCAACACTATGTTCAATCGCAATCAATTTGGCTAGCAAATGCTCCATTTTTCCATGGAATATTCTCAAAAAAGTGCTAAAATCTACCATTTCTATCCCTCAGAGAGCAATAGCTGTACATGATATAATCGTCTTCTGTGTCTGAGTTGCGGAAAAGCTTTCTAGCCTGGTCTCTCGACTCTCGTTGAGTGCACGGCAGCGGGCCGGGGGCCGCCGATCTGATTGAATATTCATGTAAGCCACTGACCCCTTCTCGGAAAGTTCGTGAACTCTCTATTGTTAGGCTGGATGATGTCATTATTTTAGTCCTTATATGGTACTACACTGGGTTCAAAGGGTAAAGAGAAAAGCTTTATTGCTTGCTGAGTCCGGCAATGCGTACATAAGCTGGACAGAACGCATAGTACGCAACCACTGTCGAGTGTTGTAGACCCGTGGCGCTGAGAGCGAAATTTATAGTCACACGGATTTCGTCACCTGATAGTACCGCATTGTTCACCGTGAATTTGACCGGGGATTTTGAGTTTGAGGCCAGTTCGCCACACTTTCATTGGCGTGGCGAACCAAGGAGACATTTTATTTGCCACTCAGCACTTTTTGTCGCATTTTGCAAATGTGGCGAGCGCTAGCGCGACCCGTGAGTCAAACACTTGGCCAGTACGATGTTTGATTTCTAAACATTAATTACTAATCCTGCAAACAGAGTTTGATTGATGGTCGGTTCAAATCACCAACGGTTAATGTTTCTCCACCACCAACGCTCGAATTTCCTACAAAATTGTCTTCCAGTGGCGTGAGACTTCGAATATAACCACAGAGTTCGATCGGCAGCAGCTTTGCGCTGACCGCTTGGCAGTCTGTCTGTTTTTGCGGCCAGGGAAAACTAAAACGTGGCATTTTCTGGAGCTTGTGCCCGCGTGTTGCCTGTTTGGTGTCCACTTACACAATGAACGCCGCCATAGCTTCGCGTCCTTTTAAAGGGAGGCTCCGCCTTTAAAGTCAGTAGACAAGAATAGCATCATACAAATGCAACACATTTCAATCGGCAGTGTCTCAATGGTGAAGATGTCAATGGCATGAAGCCAGTGATCAATTTGAGTCTTCGGTTACCATATGAGTCCCCATGAGCGAAGGAGTGCAATGTTCTGAAATTTTAGGTAACAAATTCAGAAAGAATGAAATCTGAGCTTGAGACTTCAGCGGCACAGCAGCCTCAACTGCACTGCACTGCGACCTACGACCCTTACCCTTACTTGGTAAGGGTCGTAGGTCGCATTGAAGGTAAGGGTCATAGGTCGCAGTGCACCGGAGCACCCCCACATGACAGAATCTTTCAGTCTACCTCAAAAGTTACAGCGCAGCCCTGAGGGGTATGCTGGCGCAGAGTAGGCCATTGAAAAATGCGAGTACAATTGTGCGCTGATTTCCATGGTAAATTTATGCGATGTCAATGGGCTTGAGCGCATCGCACACTGGCCAAGCCGCACCTTTACACTGGCATTGTGCACTACGGAAACCGGCATTGTGTGGCAAATGTACCAGCAAGTGCAAGGTTATGCGTGGGCCTAGCTACTAAAGCAGTGATGAAAAAGGTTATTAAACTTAACCCTCAAAGCGTGGATGCTGAGAATTGCTGTTTAAAGCCCCCACTCAATTATCAGATTTATCTATTATAAATATTAGTTACTTGATGAAAGATTCAATGGAAAACAAAAGAATGACAAACTGTTAATGGGCTGTTGACACATTCGCTAATGCGAGAACCTGGGATTGAGAAGGGCGCCTATAAATGTCCCTCTGCACCTGCGCGAATACCGAGAATTGTCGGTTTTCATTAGCATAATTTATTCACGTTGATGTCTAGTTATAAATACATGTAGGCGGGAAAACTAGCCAATCCATGAAAGGTACGCTTTGTCCTTCAACTTCTGACCCGGGAAAATCCATGTCATGTGACCATCTGTGACGTCATCACCTGAAAATAGAACAGAAAATTAGTCAGTTAAATCAATTCAAAATGGCGGCGGCCGATGACGTTTAAGCAAATATTTTTGCCAATTCTGACGATGATGCCATCGATTTTGAGGGATGGATGCTAGAGGAAATCAGATATGGGGATTTTCCAACCGAACCCTGCCAGAGTGACAATGAAAATGATCTTACTGAACGTGAAAAGTTGCTCAGATGGGACGTACATGACAACATCGAAGATGACCCAGCTGGCTTCACTTAGCTGCCGTTCAAGGGAAATCCTGGGCTTACGTCACCCGAAAACATCCCGTTTGACCCAGATGTTCACCCATTAGATTTTTTCAAGCTTTTCTTTTCTGATGCTGACTCTGAAAACATCGCTGAGGAAACCAATCGTTATGCTGCCAGTCGGATTTCAGCACTTGAAGACCGTGGTTAATGAGCTTTCTCAGCTCGGCATATATGGCTCTAAGGACTTGGCCAACGGTAATTACACTTGCTATATAAAATGGTGATACAGTGACAGCAGTCAAAGAACTTTAATATTTTTATTTCAGCTAATTACATATTTGTATACTTCATGACCTTTTAGAATTAATCGGCGGTGATTTTTGTTCATTATGTTGATCATAATACTTTCAATGAAGTTGCAAACATGTGGCAAAGGTTCAAATTTACACATAACTGCAATATATAATGAAACACGTGAGCATTTTCAGTTCATATCTGGTCACTGAAATGAGTTTGTTGCATGTTTACTGAACTTTTGTTTACTGCCAAGTAACCCAGCCTTATGACCTTTGAATAAATATTTAAAATGTCAAGTTTAGAAGTATATTTTAAAATGTGACCAAAATCTTGTGTTCTGACCAAAAAAGCATCTCATTTGGCATTTATCATCACTGATGACATCATAGATCAATAGTGCCTGAAATGTAGATAGTGTTTCATATGTGGTTTGTCAATATTTGAACAAGTATTCTCAGTACAAAAGTGATAATTTCCAATGGTGATCAACTCGTGTAAGGTCACATTTACATTGAAAATGGCTGCAATGATTGTTGTTTACTTGTTGTTGTTTATGTTTACTCAGTCTGTAAGAGACAATGATACAAAGATAAAAAATTGTCTAAAGAAGTGCCAAACAACTTGAAATAATATTTTTGATGAATGTAGATGAAGAGTTCAAAGAAATTAACATTTTCAAGGAAAATTTTAAAAATTTGACCAACCAAAATATTTGTGTTTTTGACCCATAAAAGCATCTCATTTGGCATTTATCATCATTGATTACATCATAGATGAATAGTGCATGAAATGTTTCATGTATGGATTGTCAATATTTGAACAACTATTCTCAGTACACAAGTGATAATTTCCATGGTGATCAACTCTTGTCAAGTCATTTTTACATTGAAACAGCTGCCATATTGATTGTTTACTTTGTTGTTTTTGTTTACTAAATGAGTATATTATAATGTTTTCAAGCTGAAATCTGTCAAAAGCAGTATCAAGCTAAATATCTTGATGTTTTTGTGAATTTTCATGAAATATTACCAACAAAAATTAAATTTTCATGAATTTTTGAAATTTTGACCAAAATCTTAATTTTTTACCCCAAAAATCAGTCATAATTATGTATTTTCAATAAAAAGGACAACACATATGAATGCGGCATAAAATGTAGATCATATTTGATATATACATCATGGTACTCTGACATCATCTTATTGCAATGATGTGAATGAGACGGTGTAACTTGTCCTATGTAGTCTATTTTTATTCAGCGCACCAAGGTATATCAATACATAAGGTATCAACGCTCTGAGGGTTAAGGCTACTTGCATCGGGATCACCTACATTTTCACCCTGTGCTGCTGATACCAGCACATGCATGGCAAATAGCCTAATAGCCTTAGCATATTTAAAAGATTTTGACATATTTTTTGGAACAGAACTGGTATTGATTTAATTCTTTATGTAGAAAAGTCATTGTATGACAAATTGTATCCACACAGGCATTGTAGAGATTCATGTGCATATTTACAGGCAACAGATTTGAAAACAAGCTTTTCATTTGGACAGTGGCATTTTGCTTGTGATCCAACCTCATCCATGTTTGGTTATTTCGGGGATAACTTCTGTACAATTGATAATATCATTTGTACATTATACTCAGCTCTCCATACTGCTTTTCAGATGTCCACACAGGCAATCCTTATCATCAAAGAATATGGCATGGCATTATCTAAGCAGAATGGCTTTTAGCTCACTTTTGGTATACCAATGTGAGGTTATCGTATAAGCTGAATCAGTTCATTTGCATCCAATTTGCATGTCTGTATGTATGTATGTATGTATGTATGTATGTATGTATGTATGTTCGTCCACATCAAAAACACCTAAACCGCAGCACCTACTGTCTTAGTATTTGGTGTACAGGTGCACTTAGGGATGGAGATGTGAATTTGTTCAAATGAACTTGTCAGTGTCAAAAATATGCAAATGAGGGGAAAAAAGAAAATACACTGCAAATTGCTAAAACTCTGTAACCGTTGGTTAGATTGGGTTAAAACTTGGTGTGCAGGTTCCTTTAGGTATTCTAAATTAGGTCTTTAAAATTTGGTATACAGGTTCCTAAGGTTGATCAAAATCAGTTTTATGAATATTGTGAAGATATCTCAAATTTTGTATTTTTGCTGAATTTTTTGGCTATTTTTCTCATTTTAAGTAAAATATCTTCTTCTCTGAAACCGCTAGTCCAATTGTTCTCAAATTTGGATTGGTTGTTTTCAAGGGTGTTACCCTTCTAATTGTTGAAATTACGACAAAATTGGAAATATTACTGTTTTTTGGCAATTTTTGTCATTTTTGGTCAAAAAATCTTAAAAAATATTTTCTTTTTAAAGCCCCTGGACAGACAGCTTTATATTTGGTGTACAGATGTCCAGGAATGACAATAGTTACGGTAGATATGTGGAAATTGTCCTGAAATATACAAATTTGTATTTTTAAGACAATTTTGTCATTTTTGGTAAAGAAATCTTGTTCTCAAAATTACTTGTCTGATAGCTTTGTAATTTGGTACAAAAGTCCCGAGGGATGTTATTAGATAAATTTTCTGCTCAAAGTGTTGGGAAACACCCAAATTTTTATATTTTAGGTAATTTTCTCAGTTTGTGACCTTAAATGACCTACACCAACCCAGGATATGTTGTTAGAGAGTTTTGAAGGCTGTGAACATAATTTTGTCATATTTAATATCAATTTGTTAGCAGTAAAAATTTTACCAAAAAACAAAGTTGAGGTAAATTTTTTCATTGCGAACCAATTTTTGCAACTTTTGCATGTAAGACACGCAAGAACTGATGAGAAATTTGGATAATTCCAGATGTTGTAATCACCGCCCACAGTGGAAGACATTTCACTATCTGCAACTGATTTAAGTGCTGTTTACATTGGAATGATAGCACTCATAGCATCAATTAAAATATCCCCAATGTTGCAAATACATTTCCTGCCGGCTGGTCTTATGTAAGGGGTGGATGATATTCAGGAGGGTGTAAGGGCTAGAAGATTGATGAGGTAGCATTACTTTTTACCAGATCCCTTGTTCATTTTTTCCCACTCTTTATTTTTTCCCCACTCTCCCACCTTTTCTTGTTGTCAAGCTTCTCTGGCTAATTTTTTTGTTGACATTTGCTTTATGTATGTAGGATTTGCTTGTCCCATTGCTATAGAAGTTGATATGCATGTTACTAAAGATGACCTCCAGTACCTAAGTTGCAGACCTTATTTGCTTTTGTCATTCTTGTTTTTCTGGTTTAAATATTTCTTGAATGGACCAATTCAAACCGAATGTGAGCACACTGTCCTTGACGGTATTTTTAGTATGTATATGATTCTCATAGCAGAAGTGATGAAGGCTATCTACACTACAATGGACATGCGATGCTAGTTATTGTTGACTCTTTGACTGGGCTTGGTAATCATTTACAACATTTGGTTTGCACATTAACAGACAAACTTGCAACCGTACCTTTCAAAATTACATCAGTTTCTCTTCATAGCCTTACTATCATAATTTGTGTAGAGAATTCAAAACTTCCACATCATTAATACACGCTGACATCAATAAAGAATCTGATTAAATTTTTCAATTTATTACAAACAAATGTGAAACAAATGTCCAAGCTCAAACAAACTCCCCAGAAAATCATATAACCCACATCCAACAACCCCACCACCATGCCCCCAATCCATCATAAACTCTCCCATTGCATACAACATACCAGATATGAACTGTAAATGCTCACGTGTTTCGTTATATATTGAAGTTATGTGTAAATTTGAACCTTTGCCACATGTTTGCAACTTCATTGAAATTATTATGATCAACATAATGAACAATAATCACCGCCGATTAATTCTAAAAGGTCATGAAGTATACAAATATGTAATTAGCTGAAATAAAAATATTAAAGTAATTTTACTGCTCTTATTGTATCACCACTTTATATAGCAAGTGTAATTACCGTTGGCCAAGTCCTTCAAGCCATATATGCCGAGCTGTGAAAGCTCATTAGATATGCAAATTATAAATAAGCTGACATGAAAATGTGAAATGACTTTCGATATTGTTTTGATCTAGTACCTGGTATAATCATCAATGTACATAGCATGTTTTGCCAACTTTGATCAAGTAAATCCCGGTATATATCCCTAATAAGCAAAGTTAATTAAATATGTAAATTAGGAAGTGGCTTCAGTAAAAATGCTTAGTGATTGTCAGTAATGTTGTATCATGGTATCTGCAATATGTGTTGCAAATTTTGTCAACTTTGGTCAAGTCAATTCAGATATATATCTCTAATTAGGAAAGTTCATTAAATATGCAAATTAGGAATTGGCTGAAGAGAAAATGCTTGATGACTTTCAATAATATTGAATTATAGAGTCTTTAATATACATAGTAAGTTTCATCAATTTTGATCAAGTCCATTAAGATAAATATACCTAATTATGAAAATTCATTTAACATTAAAATTAGGTTTTGGCTGAAGTAAAAATGTCTTTTGACTTTCAATAATGTTATATCACAGTATCTTTGATGTATATAGTAAGTTTCAACAACTACAATCAAGTTAATTCAGATATATATGCCTAATTGGGAAAGTTCATTAAATATGCAAATTCGGAATTGGCTGAAGTAAAAATGTTTAATGACTTTCAAAAATGTTGTATCATAGTGGCTTCAATACATGTAGCAAGTTTCATCAACTTTGGTCCAGTCATTTCAAATATATATTCCTAATTAACAAAGTTCATGAAATATGCAAATTGGGAATTGGCTGAAATTAAAACGCTTAATGACTTTCAATAATGTTAAATCATAGTATCTTTAATATACATACCAAGTTTGGTTAATTTTGATCAAGTCAAATCAGACATATATCCCTAGTTAGGAAAGTTCATTAAATATGCAAATTAGTATTTATCTTTCATGTCACCCTTAATGGTTTCCACTGCTGATATATCTTGGTGTGATAAACATTTGTAGCAAATCTCATCAAATTTTGTGTAGTCGTTTTTAATATATATCCATTTTTCTAAAATCATTAATTATGCAAATGAGCAAAAAGTATGCAAGCCAGACCCACCAAAAACTAATTAGTTCTTGCCATTTGCTAACTGAATATATGTACCAGATTTGATTCTGATCTGATAAGCCGTTTTTGAGATAATGGACCAACAGACAGACAGACAGACAGACAGACAGACAGACATCGCTGCGACATATGCCCACGTGTGTAAACACGTGAGCAAAAAATGCTGGCGGGGACTATGTCATTAACAATGACTTGTTTAGCTTGTTTTGACAATTACATGGGAGCAACAAGTGACATTGTAACTATTTTTATGATATTAAAGAGACTAGTAGCTTGACATTGTTGAAAATTTTAAAGACCCTCAACGTTCTTACTTTCCAGGTGAAAGTACTTAGGTGTATGCCTGAATTGAAATTGGAGAATGTTGTGCTTGGTCAATATGTTGGTAATCCAGATGGAAAAGGTGATGAGAAGCTTGGATACCTAGATGATTCAACTGTACCAAAAGGCTCTGTGACACCAACATTTGCTGCTGCTGTGTTTTACATATGTAATGAAAGATGGGATGGTAAGACATGTTCTAAATCTGTTTCAAGTTTCCAGTTACATGGAGTTGCAAGCACCATTTTCATAGCTTTTTGTTGATTTTGACACCATATGTTTTCCTCCTGAATAGCATGATAGCTTGTTATTGCCAGTCTCTTTGCTAATTCCAATCGAGGACAATACCACTTTGCCATATTTTTGCCCCTTTGGGCAGATGCCCAAGGGGGCCAATATTGTCACTTTAAGAGTCAGTCTGTCTGGCTGTTTGTCCGTCCATCTGTAGATCTGTCTGGCCATCCGTCTAAAAACCAAATTTGTGGAACTTTCATACTCATACAATTAAAAAGCAAGACTATAAATAAATAAGATAATTTAAGTATATTGAATGTTTGTGTCAATATCTATAACTGAGTGGAATCTGGTAGGTGTGGCGTGCATAATAAATAAAAAATCGCACAATTAAGTTTGTTAGTGTCAAATATACCCTGTCATTATGGAGAAAACACCTTTATACTTCCCTGAAGTATTTTAATTGTGAAATGTTAGAGCAGTTTAGAAAAAAAGATATGGAAGGCCAAGAAAAATAAAAAATGTTTCTCGTCCTCACGCACGTCAATTCAGACCCACCACGTCAACCTTTTTGTCTGCCCATGAGGAAGTAAAATGAAAAAACCCGTAAAAATACTCTATGATAGTGCACAACTCAGTGCTGTATAAATCAGAACTATAAATAAAGTAACTGACACTAATATTCCATTCAGAAGTGTGCACATATGTCACTGTTGTATTAAGCTGTCAAAACTGTGCATTACTGCACTAAAAGTCAAACCACAGAACTGTTGCTATACAAAAACACTAAAGCAACACCGCTGCGCATTTATCTCTGTGTGCATTCCTATGTTGTTTCACGTTTTCAGCTCACATTTGGTGTACCAAGGTGAGGTTATCGTATAAGCTGAATCAGTTTATTTGTATTGCATTTGCATGTCTGTGTGTATGTATGTATGTATGTATGTATGTATGTATGTATGTACGTTTGTATGTATGTATTCCTGAAGTTTACAAAGCATATTTTACATCATTTCCCAATTGATGTCCCCTAAATCACAGCATTTACTACAAAATCTCCACAAGAATTGTGTCTTTTTGACAAAGAATACATGCTGGAAAATATTTCCGAAGAATTCACCCACATAGCAGTGCATAATACAGGTGCGCAAAACAACATACGGAATTCAGCAAATGACAATGATGATACTATCAGCTGAGACGAACTGACACACATGTGGCGGGAGGAAAAAAAGGAAAGCTATTGAAATCATTAACAATACTTAAACACGTAAACAACAAGAATGTTCCATTGATACACAAATAATCGAGAAGCGGTCTAAAGAGAAATGAAAGCGTTCATTGAAGCAAGCTCCAATACAGCTGCCTTGGTCTGGCGTTGACATCCCTCAACCGAGTTGGTCACCATCAGTGGATCTAGTCACTGATGAGGAGATCCTGACTGCGATATCTAGTCTTCCCAGCCATAAGTCACCAGGAGCTGACGGGGTTACATATGATAAGATTAAACAACAGAAGGGGAAACTTGCACCAATATTCAGATGCATTGCTAATGTATGCTTGATCAGTAGACGTGTGCCAACAGATTGGAAGCATGGCATTTAACACTTATTCCAAAGAAAAATGGAGATCCCTCTGTGGTTGATGACTGGCAACCAATCTCACTTTTGCTTGCGTCATACAAAGTTTTCATGAAATTGATTCTATTGCGCCAGACACCTTGGATTGTTGAGACAGGAAGACTCTCTAAGCTTCAGATGGGAGCAATGCCAAGAAACGTTCTCCAAGAACATGTATTCTGCCTGCGTTCTAACATCTCAGATTTCCTTCATACATTATTTACACTTTACATAGCCTTCTTTGACATAAAGGATGCCTTAGGAAGCATTGACCATGATTTCATGATAAATGAGCTAACAACTGCAGGATATGAACAAACTTTCATCGACATAACGAAGGATATCTACCATAATTCAACATCTCAAATCAAGATCACCAATGGGACTGACTAAGCTTATTGTGGTGAAGGGACCATTCAAGAATATCCTTGGAGGGTAACTGTGTTTGAACAGAGCATCAATAAGTGGCTGTGATGGATCGAAAACCCATATGAACCAACGTCAATGCCTAACCCACTACAAGGTTATGTAAGTGCGTTAGGTAAACACAGGGAGGATATATCTGAGGCAGTAAGGAAAACTGACGACTTTATGACGACAACTGAAATGGAGGTAAACCATCGAAAGTGTGCTGTTCTACATGGAAAAGGACAGGTAACAACTGGAGTATGAAAGATAATACTGGTGACATCCAGCTCAACATCCAGGGCACTGCACTACCTGTGTACCGGAGAGAGCAGTCATAAACATATCTTGGATACGATATTAAAATTACTAATACTTCAGCCACATACAAAGCTAGAGAAATAATCAAAGGTTTCAAAGATACCCTCGTCTTTACCAACAACAGCCAAACTATAAGCGATTAACATCATGTGCTGCTCAAAACTCAACTTCTATTTCGCCAACTTAACTTTTAGTGTACGTAATTTGAAAGAGCTTGAAGATGAACTAGTATCTTATGTGAGAAGCTGGCTGTGTCTAAACAAATCATCAACTCATTCATATATATTTTGCCCGTGGTCTGATGGAGGTTTGGCGTTTTGAATCCCACGACAATATATTCGTGCAAACATATATCATTCAAATTATCCATGTTAAATAGCGATGATATACAGGTCGGAAATACTGCACGATCATCGTTACATCTGCATATGCAAAAGAGAAAAGTGACAAGGGCATCTAGGTCAACTACTGAAGGCAATTCATTCGCTGGTTATGAAATGTCCCAGGGAAACCTGAAAAATACTCTAAGATTAACTGGCCAAAGTCTGATTGGGTACATCTAAACGAGCTGTGTGTACGTGAAAGTATACATTCAAAGATGGGAGCTGATGACATTGATTACACTCTAACAATAACTGTCGATGATGAAGTTTCGGGTACAACTACAAACTCAAAAATAGCATACTGTGCAAACAAAGTCATCTTGCTAGGTTTGCTACAGAATGGAAAGAAAAACTGTCATAGGGCCGAATAGTTCACGAAGCAAGTGAGTTTGATCATAAACGCAAATCGCTTTCTTTCAAACTTAAAGTCAACCTGTTCACCCCCAATCCCTTATATACAGGTCCACAATTGCCATTGATAACAATGGGTTTGGGCCAAACCATGGTGGTGAAAGGGTTAAGGTAGCGGTAAAGGCTATTTTTGCACCAATTCTTTTCTCAGAGTTAATGTCAAGTTTCAAGTGTTAGAATCAAGATATTTAGTTCAAATTTTCAGGATAACTCCCTTAGTTAATACTTTCTCCAAAGAATATAAAAATTGTATATTTGTAGCCATGATTTTGAAATATGACACCAATCAATATTAAAATTTAATTTTTCATATTTTTTTACATCTTTGAATTTAATAATAAATTAATATTACCAAATTAGTTATAAATATGTTGACACTATTAATTGTAAGATTTGTACGGCAGGATTTGTAAATAAAATTTGTTTTTATGATTTTACATGGGTTTACATATCAAAAAATTATTAAAAATTCTTTCAAATTTCAAAATGTGATTTTTCAAAAAGTACTTCAAATACAGGAAAATTGTGCCGTACAAATCTTATCTGTAACCTTGTTAATAGGCTGTAAAAATTCCATGTCCATATCTCATTTCAAAGGTTGGATTTAATTGGTATAAAATTATGTAGGAAAACTGTTATTCTGTCAAAATTGTTGAAAACAAGCCATATTTGCACCCCTCTTTTGAAGTCAAAGAGCAGTCTTTTTGGTTAATCTCACTTTTGACACCTCTTTGACACTCAAAGAATCTAAAAATGCATTTATAATAGCAGTCACGCATTCTGAATGCAAGCACTGCCTTGTCAAACTTTCCTAAAAAACAGTAAAAAATGACTTTCCCTTTTCAAACATTTTTTTAAAAGCTAGGGGACCTCTACCATAGTTAATACACTAAGGACTCCCCAACTTCCTCTTATTTGGTCAGTTTTTCAGAAGTTTCAACGGGCTATAACTCTGCAATGCCTTTGTGCCCAAATGTCTAGTTTTTTTTATTCCACAGAGACTGTGGACTACTTTTATGTTTTAATAGTTTTATTGAAGTTTATAACTGATGCTCTAGCCTTTACCGCTACCTTAAAGGATAGTATTATTAGTTTTACCATCAGAGGCAGATTACAACTGTTAGAATGTAAGCCTCCTTTCACTGTACTACCCTACACAGTATGATAAACGGTGTCCTTTGTGTAATCACCCAACTGACAGAGTTTCACGCATATTGAATGGATGTACAAAATACCAAAGAATGTATCAAGATCAACACAATACAATTGTTAATTTGATAGTCCAGCAAATTTCTGTGAATGACAGTTCTCGCATTGTCATAGAAGATACCATTTTAACTCCCGACATGTTTGAAGCAGATTTAGAATCTTTGACAACTACAGCAATACGACCTGACATAACCATTATTGATACAATACACCTGGGGGGCGTTATAAATGAACTAACGGCCAATTACGAATCGATAAAATAATCCTGGGAGGTGTTATAAACGGGCGGGGTTTTAGAATCAGAGGAATACGGTATGTATGTATGTATGTACGTCCGTTTGTGAGGCGTCCATCCACTCAAATATCTTGAGAACCGCAGTACTTACAGATTTGATATTTGTTGTGTAGATGAAAAATATGATTTTGAGAAACCAGTTTTTTTAATTGTGTGATATTGTTGAAAATATGCAAATAAGCACCAAAAAAGACGTTTTTGGTAAAAAATCTTCTCCATAACCGCTGATCAGAAAACTTTGTTATTTGGTATACAGGTCTCCAGGGATAACCCAACTTAGATTTGTTCACATTGGGATGAAATATACAAATTTGTATTTTTAAGGAATTTTTTTGGTCATTTTTGGTCAAAACTTTATTTCATCAAAACAGCTCGTCTGACAGCTTTGATATTTGGTATACAGTTTCCTACAGATAAATTAAATATAGTATATTGAATATATGACGAAATCTGCAATTTTGTATTTTTGGTGCAATTTTAGTCCTTTTTGGCCCTGTGGGCCCAAAGAACTAATGTGATGGTGCGGCCCAAAATGCCCAATGTAGTGGGCCGTATGCCGTGGACGCAGGTATCTCAAAAACGCTTCAGTAACTTTTTCTGAAATTTGGTCTGATGGTCACTTGGGCATGTATCTCGAACGGTCTTTTTTGTTTTTTTGATTGAATCATTTTAAAGCAACTTTTTTAGCTTTTTTGTGAAAACCACTATTTTCAATTTTTCCTCAAAACCACTGATTTGATTATTGTGATGTTTGGCATGGGTGTTTGTATAGTTGAAATGCCGTCAGAAATATTCAAAATTTGGTGATACATGCCTTTTATTATTTTTAAACAATATTTTTATTCATTTTTAGCTCCCATATATGCATATGTATATATGCAAATGGGAGGTATTCTTCTAAGGTGGAAAAATGTCGTCTGTATGTATGAATGTATGTACGTATGTATGTATGTATGTATGTATGTATGTATGTATGTATGTATGTATGTATGTATGTATGTATGTATGTATGTATGTATGTATGTATGTCCGTCCACGTCAAAAACTCTTAAACCGTAGCACCTGCTGTCTTAGTATTTGGTGTACAGGTGCACCTAGGGGTGGAGATGTGAATTTGTTCAAATGAACATGTCAGTGCCAAAAATATGCAAATGAGGGGAAAAAAGGAATAATCCTGCAAATGGCTAAAACTCAGTAAGCATTGATCAGATTTGGTTGAAACTTGGTATGCAGATTTCTTTAGGATTTCTAAATTATTTGTGCAAAAATTGGGATGAAATTTGCATGTTTGTATTTTTAGGGTATTTTTTCCGTTTTTTAGTCAAAAACTCCTGTTCTCTGAAATCACTTGTCTGATTGCTATGAAACTTGATATTCATGTTCCTCAGGATGAACTCAGTCATGCCTGTACAAATTGTATTGATATTGTCATATTTTTAATTTTAGGGCAATTTTGTCAATTTTTGATAAAAAATTTTTTTATCCAAAAACTACTGATTTGATAGCTTTGATATTTGGTATACAGGTATTTAAGATTAATCTCAATATAATTTATTGAAGGTATGTTGAAACTGGCAATTTTTTTTTTATTTTGGGGGCAATTTTTGCCTTTTTTGGTCATAATTTTTTTCTCCTAAAACTTCTGATCTGGTAGCTTTGATATCTAGTGTACAGGTTCCTAGGGTTTATGTTAATTAGATATATTTAAAATTAGGATGAAATCTGCAATTTTGTAATTTGGGGGAAATTTTTCTCATTTGTGGTCAAAAAATTTGTTTCTCAAAATTTACCAGTCTGATTGCTTTGATATTTAGTGAACTGGTTCTTAGGGTTTTTGTTAATAAGATATATTGAAATTAAGTTGAAATCCGGAATTTTGAATTTTGGGGGTAACTTCGTGAAACTCTCAGTTTTACTGGGATATCTTTCATTCTGTATTTTTAAGATTTTTTTTGGTAATTTTATACCTACTGGAACTAAGAGTATATAATGTGGTGATTTAGTAAGCATTTGATGTGTTAAACTGTATTTGGTGTTGAAATGCGGTAAAAAAATCCTGGCAGATTTTGAAAAAATTCCAAACAAATGCCAATAAAAAATTCAGCCAGAGAAGGTTTGACAAAAAGAAAAGGTGGGAAAGTGGGGAAAAAAGAATGTACAATGGATTGAATAAAAAAGATAATGTACCTCATCGATCTTCCAGACACCATCCCTTATCAAATGGTCCACCCCGATGTATTTTTGTGCACAATTAACAATGCAGTGTATTTTAGTTTAAGATGTCAAGTTAGGTAAGGATTTGAAAGGAATAGTCAAGTTCACCACAGTTTAACTTTATCTCTTGTGTCATCATCCTTGTGTAATTGGTTAAGTTTGTAAGTTGTTCCAGATGTGGATGCACCAGCTGTTCTTGAAGAAAACAACGTTTACTTTTAGTGTAGGGTTTCTGAGTTGATGATTGTATATTGAAATTTCTCCATGTATCTGGTGTATGGGCAAAGTGTAAACATTGGTTGCATGTTATGTATTTCAGTCTATGTCAAATATTGTAAATGAAAAATCAAGAACAGTTTGCTGTGTGCTTGTAAAAGATAACATATTTGTCAATACATAAACTGCCTTGCAGATTGATTTTCTGAAAGATTATCACAGAAGTAGAAAAGGAAAAGAAACTAATCAAATTGCTGTAACATATTCACTCTCAGTGCCTGTATAGGCCTATACTTAACTATTTTATCATTACATTCAACTGTTTGTTATATCTTTATCACTGTCCATGGGCCAAGGCACACTTGGGGTCAATGTCATCACTCTGTGCCAGTCTGTGTATGTCAGTCTGTCTGTATGTATGTCCATGTTTCATACAATTGTTGACTTGTTTTGATAACTATATGGGAGCGAACAGTGATGTTGTCACTATTTTTATTTTATATTTACTTGATTTTTACTCACTTTTGCTAAAGCTATCGTCTGCGCATGCGCAAAAATGTAGGACAAAATCTGAGTTGAAGAATCGAAACGGACGCCATCTTGTTTCTCGGTCAGGTCATATTTTTTAGGTTTAAACGTTTCACTGTGTATTTCAATATGTTTCATAGTTATGAAGTTGACAGTGATGCACTTTTGCGGCTGTCGTGTATTTTTTGGTACGAAAGGCGCCTTTGATCGACTTAAGAATGATGGCCTCCGTAGGCGATAATCACCGGTACCGGCAGGCATATACACTTCTATAAAGGAAGCAATCCACTAGCCCGTATAGGTCAGGGGCTCACTTAGGGGAGAACCACTTGATTTCGGGGGGGTATGTAGGATTTTGAGAGAAAAATAAATTGTCACCAGGTGAAATAGAAGAAAAAAATTAAGCCTGTAATGGCTTGAGAAAAAAAAAATTCTCATAACAGACAGAAGGAAAAAGGGGAATTGTCACGATGCACTTGAAATGAGCAAAATTTTGGAAACTTCATCCTCATGTATTCTTTGCTGGCATGCTGCCATAGGTGCCGCAAATATTTTTACCAGAAGCAAATCTTATGTGTTTTTTTCAGCACTTATGATATAAGCATTCACTACTTTACACCTCAGTGCACTTGATGTTTTCCTTCTCTTTTCTGACCCAAGAAATCATTTTTCAGGATTTTTGTTGCAATATCTCAATGGCATAGGCAATATCTAGATGGGACTATTTGACTTCTGTAAATTGTGAAAATTTAAAACACAAGACAGGAGTCAATAAACTAGTTTTAAACCAATATATTATTCTCTCAATTAATATAAATATGTTAGAAAGATTACAGGTTGACAATGAAAAATTGAGGAACAACAAATATAATGAAATACAATGTGTGAGCCTTGTTTCTCTGACCACAAAAGATAACATCTCCCCTGAGAACTTAAAAGAAATTGACTGTTTTAAAGAAAAGCTTGTATAGTACTAATCACAGTTGATTTGCCAAAAAAGTGTTCTATAATTTAAAATTGTAAATATACTAGAATTCATTACGGGAAGGCTCCATTAACTTAGGAGTACCCGACTTTCCTAGAGGATCAATTTCACAGACCTGCCTTTCCTACAATGGCACTACAATAGCACCAGCTGGATTAGATAAACATAACAATGGAACATTCATACCTTGGGGATTAAAAGTCTTCTGTTTGTCACCCGAGTTGGTCAGGCAAGAACTCGGGTTTCAGGTACCATGCAAGTTAATGCAGCCTTCCCCTAATGTTCCATTTTTTAGCTCCCATAGCCATATGTATATATGGCAATGGAAGCTATTCTTATAGGCTAGGAAAATGTCTGTATGTATGTATGTATGTATGTCTGTATGTCTGTATGTCTGTATGTCTGTATGTCTGTCCGTCAACATCAAAAACTCCAAAACCGCTGCACATTTCATCTTGATATTTGGTGTGTACATGGATGATGGGCTGTAGATGAGATTTTGTTCAAATGAAGTTGTCATTGCCAAAAATATGCAAATAAGTGCCAAAAAAGGCGTTTTTGGTAAAAAATCTCCTTCTTCATAACCGCTGGTCAGACAGCTTTGATATTTGCTATACAGGTCCCTAGGGATAACCCAACTTGGATTTGTTCAAATTGTGATGAAATATGCAAATCTGTATTTTTAAGGAATTTTTTTGTCATTTTTGGTCAAAAATTTATTTCATCAAAACCGCTTGTCTGACAGCTTTGATATTTGGTATACAGGTCCCTAGGGATAGCCCAACTTTGATTTGTTCAAATTGTGATGAAATAAGCAAATCTGTATTTTTAAGGAATTTTTTTGTCATTTTTGGTCAAAAATTTATTTCATCAAAACCGCTCGTCTGACAGCTTTGATATTTGGTATACAGGTCCCTAGGGATAGCCCAACTTAGATTTGTTCAAATTGTAATGAAGTAAGCCAATCTGTATTTTTAAGGAATTTTTTTGTCATTTTTGGTCAAAAATTTATTTCATCAAAACCGCTCGTCTGACAGCTTTGATATTTGGTATACAGGTCCCTAGGGATAGCCCAACTTGGATTTGTTCAAATTGTGATGAAATAAGCAAATCTGTATTTTTAAGGAATTTTTTTGTCATTTATTGGTCAAAAATTTATTTCATCAAAACCGCTCGTCAGACAGCTTTGATATTTGTTATACAGGTTCCTACAGATAAACTAAATATGATATACAGAATATATGATGAAATCTGCAATTTTGTATTTTTGGTGCAATTTTTGCCATTTTTGGTCAAAAAATGTGTTTCTCAAAAACTACTTGTCTGATGCCTTTGATATTTGGTATACAGGTTCCTGGGGGTTCTCTTAGTGTGATATAGTGAAATTTGATGAAATCTTCAATTTTTGTATTTTTGGGTCAGTTTTTGCTGTTTTTGGTCAAAATATTTGTTTCTCAAAAGTTACTCATGTGATAGCTTTGATATTTGGTATACATTTTTATACATAATTATGATGAAATCATCAATTTTGTATTTTTGCAGCTAATTTTGCCATTTTAGGTCAGGCCATCCTGAAATGAGCTATCAAAGATCTCAACCTTCTTCATCAATACATATGTCACAAAACGTTGCTCTCTTCATAACACAGCAGAGCTCTGTCGACCATTGGGTCGTTTGTTAGCTCCCATAGCCATATGTATATATGTTTACAAGTTTACATTTTATTGAAAATCTCAATAGCCACTAAGCAGATTAGATGAAAAATTAGCATGTAAGTACTTTGGGCTGACCTGAAATGATTGTGCACATCTTGGGTCAGTATCTTGGACTTGCTATTTTTCATGAATTTTTTTGTAATTTTCTCCCATTTTTGGTCAAAAAATCTTCTTCTCTGAAACCACAAGTCTGATTGATTTGAAACTTGGTATGGAAGTGCATAGGAGTGACCTTTCTCAAATCTGGGCAAATCGTGGTGAAATTTGCATATTTGCATTTTTTGGCTATTTTTTTTCATTTTTGATCAAAAATTTTTTTTAACTCTGAAACCACACGTCCGATTGAGTTGAAACTTAGTGTAGAGGTTTTTACGGGTGACGTCAGTAAGACTTGATCAAATTCTGGTGAAATTTGTATAATTTTATTTTATTGGGGGAATTGTTTCTATTTGTGATAAAAAAATCTTTTAGCTTGATTTTAGCTTGTTTTGATAACTATATGGGAGCGACCAGTGACATTGTCACTATTTTTTTTATTTGTTGGAATTTAAAATGAATATTACATAAAACCATCCTGTGATATGTGAAATACTGGCTTAAATTTGAAAAATTGCACTGCTACTCCATTTGAAAAAAAAATTGATGCAGGTCTGACAGTAGAAATAAAAAATTGCTGTCACTCTTTCTGGGAAAAAAATTGCTCCCATACCCACTTCCTCCATACCCCCTCCCCCGAGAAATCAAATAGTTCTCCCCTTAATACGCGCATGCGCATATAACAAGTTAGCATTGTTTCGCAAGCTTCAAGGACTTTGAAGAATCAAACTGACGCCATCTTGTTTCTCAGTCTAGAGCGAATTTTGACGTTTTAAAGTTTTTAGCGTGTATTTGATGATGTTTTGTTAATATGAGGTTCACAGTGATGGTACTTTTGTTGCTGTCGTGTATTTTTTGGCACAAAACGCTCCTTCGATAGACTGAAGAATGATGGCCTCTGTACTCAGTACTCACCCGTTACCGCGTACCGGCGAATCCATTGCTTTAGCAAGGCAATCCCACTGTACTACGGTAATAGCTGGGTGAGAGCAAGGGAACGCTCTCTCCTTCTTTGTCCATGTCATAACAAGCGTCGTTTTATGTTGATGTACTGTCCTTTAGACACAGCGATAACTTTTAGTTTTCTGTTGCTTATTTTGGGTAATTTCGTCAGTTGTGCGTTCATTTTGACATCATTGTTGACTTCGATCGCTAAAAATAGTGTGTGCTTGTGTGCTGACCGATTTACTAAGGAAGTACGTGCACTTCAGAATCACGGCAAAATCCGACATTGCAATTTGGCGTGATCATCAGATCATACATGATCCAAGATTACACTTTAGCATGGTCACGATAACAAATGTTGTTTGTTTCACTGTTGTTACATATATTTCCACTAAAAGACCATCAGAATTTCCTCGTGGCTACTTTAAATCGTGCACTGTCAACAACACTATGCTTGAATCATGGAGGCAGCAAAGAGACTCTTACTATGAATTACATCGACTGTCACTGCATATTGCATATGTGTGCAAGGCACTCCGTATCATATCAAAAAATGTAGTTATTGCGACGTTTGAGCTGCCAGAAGCCAGTATTTACAGTTCTGCTGTGAACAAAGTGCAAGCTATGTTGTATAGATATTTTGTATCTATCACTGTGTCAGAAAATCAGAAGGAAACAACCAGTCAGAGAAACTGTGGTCAGGATGATGCTGTCCAATTTTAATATTTGTCTCTTGGCACACACCAGATACTCATGACTGTAAAACAACATTTCAATATCATTGTATATTCAGTTTTTATATTTAGTTTGCTTTTCACCATATTGTATGTCCTTCCCTGTACTACGTAATTCCAAATTAAATATTGTTTTTGCCTGTACATATACTTGAGGGGTAAGCTTATTCAGTCTCATACATTAAAGATGCACTGTTGACCTACAGTGTCCAACCTTTTTTTCATTGTTTTGTAGATAGGTGTACATTCCAAATACTAAGTACAAATGTGGTGAGTGTAATAAGCAAATGTTTTTTAGTCAATGGCCCAAACTTATTTTCTATTTGATGGACAATAAATACACGTGTAAATAATGCCAACAATCCAGTTTAAGTTATTTGGTTTAGATTAGCCATGGTCCATTATATTACAATAGTTTGTGGCTAAATTTTCTCCCCTTCTGTATTACATAAGTTCACTGTTTCCTGTTATAGATATTGTTGATCCTATTGCGTCCCATCTCTTATTCTTAATTCACTTTCACACATATACTAAGGCTGTTGATACTTAGATTCCACACTTGAACTTATTCTGGAGTAGTAACTAACCAGAACAAATAACTTTCATAATTATGTCCAAACAATTTGACTTTTTGCCAAATTTCACATTTATGGCTAATAATAAACAGTAAGGAGGTACAAAGGACGTCGGTGCCCCCGGGCCCCATGTTTGCCATTTTTGGTCAAAAAATATGTTTCTCAAAATCTACTTGTCTGATGCCTTTGATATTTGGTATACAGGTTCCTAGAGGTTGTCTTAGTGTGATATATTGAAATTTGACGAAATCTTCAATTTTTGTATTTTTGGGTCAATTTTTGCCATTTTTGGTCAAAATATCTGTTTCTCAAAAGTTACTCATCTGATAGTTTTGATATTTGGTATACAGGTTCCTAGGCTTTATCTTAATGTAATGTATTGAAATTATGATGAAATCGTCAATTTTGTATTTTTGCAGCTAATTTTGCAATTTTTGGTCAGGCCATCCTGAAATGAGCTATAAAAGGTATCCATCTTCTTCATCAATACATGTGTCACAAAAAGTTATCGTCTACATAACACAGCAGAGCACTGTCAACTGTTGGGTCGCTTGTTTTTTCAAAACCACTTGTCAGACAGCTTTAATATTTGGTTTACAGGTCCCTAGGATGACCTTAGTGAGATAATTTCATACAGTCAGGAAATCCATGTCTATAGTAGCTTCAGGGACTTTGGCCCTATGTTTGGCCAAAAAGTTATTTCATCAAAAATGCTTGTCTGACAGCTTTGTTATACAGGTTTATAGCGATGAACTTAAGTTGATGTATATAAATTATGATGAAATCTGCAATTTTGTAATTTTGGGGCAATTTTTGCAATTTTTGATCAAAAAATTTGTCTCTCAAAAACTGCTCATCTGATAGCTTTGACATTTGGTACGCAGGTTTGTAGGGGTTATCTTATTGATAATGCAAAAAAATAATGATGAAATTGCAATTGGTCGGTTTTATTAAAGGACTTGCTGCGACTTTACTAATACCACTGCCATCAAAAGTATTCATATTGCACTTGTTAGGAGTATCCTTGTCATCAATGTTCGGTTGTGTGGTCTCCACACCGGAACTCGTACATTGATAGAATTGAAGGAGTTCAGAAGAAATTTATTAAATTTCTGTGTTTTAAGAAGGGAATGGAGTACAATGCTGATAATTATTTTACATTTTACATGTTCTTATTTTAAACTTTCGCCTCTTTTCATTCGTCGTCAAGTTTTAGATCTTTGTTTTATCTTCAAGTGTGTCAATTTCATTACCAATTGTCCAGATATTAATAGCTCCTTCAATTTCTATGTGCCCCCAAGGTATCTCAGGTCTTCTGACCTTTTCCGGGTACCAAATCACCGCGTTAACCTGTCAAAATATTGTTTTTCATCTCGGCAATGACACTTTTAAATAGTGTCTATCGTTTTGATATTGATTTGTTTACCAGCTTTAGTGCTTTTAAATCCAAGTGTTATCTGTTTTGTTATCTCTTGCTGATAGTCATTTTACTATTGAGAGTTTTTGATATTTGTCAGTCTCTGTTGTTACTTGTTTAATGCCCTTTGTTTTAGTTGGTTTCTGCATGTAGTTATTTGTCTTTTCCTTGTATTATTTCTTCTTTGTCTGCATCCAATTATTGAGCTATGCTTGTTGGATGTCAGAACGAATAGATAAATAAATAAATAAATAAATAAATAAAAAATAAATAAATAAATTTTGTAGTTTTTGGGCAATTTATGCCATTTTTATAGGCACAGATGGCAGTTTTCTATGCTGGCTATTGATGAATGTCTGTTTATATGGGGCTCTGTAGGTAAGAGCCATACTGAAACAGTTCTCCTGCCATAAGAATACTGCGTACATGTCACTGTATTGCCAAAGGACCTCAGCTCTCACTTAATCAGGTATTATGCTATGTATGTCCTCTGTACCATCTATAGTAGCTTCAGGGACATTAACCCTATGTTTAATAATGTGTGCGCCAACTGCAACCATTATCATCCAGCATTTGAGCATATTTTTTGTGTTATTTTAAACAATGTATGGTCTCGAATCTTAGGAAATGAGCACTTTTAAATAATTGGTGGATCCACACCACACAACAACAAATAATCAACATCACTAATGACATACCAATCCAAATGCCAATAAGGAAGATTGATGTGAACATCACAGAATGATCCTGGTGACAACATGTAGATATAAAACTGTCATCAAGTCCACAATAGAAATTTAGAGACACGTCAGTCCGAGAAATTTCTTACATACTCGACTGATAAGGTACTGCACAAGGACAGCCCCATGTAATAATGATTGCACAAGTCACAGAAATGAAAAGTTTCACAATCCAAACATGTATCAACAGCTTCCAAAAACAGTTAATCAAGCAGGGAGTATGAGTACGGTCAGACAGGAAAACATTTGAAACATTTCTGTGACACTATTTCTTATTTGCAAACAGAGGGGATTAGTATTTGAGTCCAATTGTGTCCACACACACACAAAATTTGTTTTGTTTTGGTGTTTCAGCCGGCTCAATGCACCCTCTTCAAAAGTGTACCGGGTATATGGCCAAGCATACAGCATTGTAACAAGCTTAAGATGGCTGACATGAATGACATTGTATTGTCATACTGCCTGTTGCTATCAACAACTTCTTTGTACGTAGATTTCAGTGCCTTTTTCTTGCGGCACTGATCAGCTTTTGTAGATCCCTTTCAGCAATTTTATTTTGTAAACAAGGCTGTCTCTACAGGTTCCATTCAGCATTCTCTGTATATAATTGTCCGCCAAGATAAGCAGACTGATCTCATCATCAGACCAATTATTTCCAGAAGATGTAGTGATCTGTGTGACAGACAAGACGAAAGAAAATTGAATGTTGGCTGTTGTTTTGTTATATACATGGACCTCTTTTTTTACGTCCATGGTTATGTGTTACAAATACCAGTTGCATAAGGGCGTTTAAGATGGCTCTGAAGCAGCTCAGTCTGTCAACACCGTGAGTTGCAAATACAGTTAATCCCTACACCAGCTCAGGTCTGGCCAGCTAAACCACCTCGAATTTGAAACATTTCAGAACCACTTTGGAAAGTCCACACGTAACTTTTTATGCCAGTATTGAACCACAGAGCTGTTTCAGAGGCATTTTAATGGCCTGTGTGTTGTGCAATGACTTGTCACCTGTGTTATGCAAATAATAGGATTATGATTGAATGCTGTATCTCTCTCTTTCTTTCTCAGGTGTGCCTTTCATTCTGAAATGTGGAAAAGGTAAGTATTATACAAGTCCAACATTATTACCAAAAGTTACACTGTGTTGAGCAATACGCTGTGTGTGTGCATGCAAACATGGTGCAAGCCTAGTGCAAGTATGGCAGTCAATGTCTCTTTGTGTTCCAGTCTAATTTGTTACAAATTTTTGTATACAGATCCGCAGTAATTACGCAACTACTTGAACATTAATTTCATTTCAACCGAGCATTGTGCTGTTGGGTATTTATGGCAACATAATCCAATATTAATATGTAGTTATGATATTTTCATGTCTGAAGCCAATATGTATGCTGACATGCCTAATCAATTTTTAACATAATGACCGTAGGTCATCATGTTACTGTGAGGGGGTTGAGTGGATGTCTGATAGTGAAAATTTCCGTAAACGACAAAAAGTCAAAAACTGCGGAACAGACTGTGTTGATATTTGGTACAGATGTTTAGACTGTGTTCAAGATTCCGATTCCTCAAAATGGTGCCAAACGGATCAGCATGAGATAGATATAGGAAATTGTTGACCCCTTTTTTCAACTAATTGATTTTAGGGGCCTTCCATATGTGTATTTTTGGAAGGTACACCAATCCTGCGTTATGGACAGTTTTATGAGTTATGGAACAGAAATGTGTGTTATATGAATGCTAGAAACATGGAGGATGCACTGAATGGAAGTATCAGAGATTTCCATGCTCTTTTGGGCATTAAAAGCGATAAAAAAAACAATATTTCACATTTTAGATTCTCACATTTGAGACGACCCAAGGCATTTGTCATATTATCTCATATCTGCTCACTTCAATCTTGAGTAAACATCCTTGTGACAATATACAGACTTTGACATTCACATTCCAGAGATTATCTTGTTCACCCCAGTTCCCTGTAAACAGGTCCAAGATCACCATTGATAACAATGGGTTTGGGTAAAATCATGGTGGTGAAAGG
The DNA here is from genome assembly GCF_041260155.1 of Ptychodera flava. Taxonomy (NCBI): domain Eukaryota; kingdom Metazoa; phylum Hemichordata; class Enteropneusta; family Ptychoderidae; genus Ptychodera; species Ptychodera flava. Next base: position 1,003,892 of record NC_091936.1, read on the forward strand.
ATTAAGTATCCAGGACATCACATGTTACAGTCTTTACTACTAGACAATGAAGTTACAAGTTTTAGGTTAGTTATCAAGCTAGCACTAGCATTTGTCCTGAGCATCTGTCCGTGTGTTCTCACAGGAAATTACAGGGAACAAAAAATTATTTGAGAAGTTTCTCTCTTCTACATAGAAGCTATATCACAGTGAAAACCTGTCATGGATGGATTGCTCTCAAATGATCTGAAACACAGTTATTGCCTATAGCAACAAGTCTATAGCAAGATTTTGTGAAGTTCATGAACTTACACAAGGTATTAGACAAAAAGATGACCATGACTTTGCTGCCCTACTTAGGGAGCCTTCAGTAATTACAGGGGGGGGGTGGGCCGGGGGAATTGGGGAGGGTCACTTTTTAGAAAACAGTTCAAGGGGGAGGGTCACTTTTTATAAACCTATCTTGGGGGGGAGGGTCACTTTTGACAGAAGCTGATATTAAGGCCAAAACTTTGATTGTCCGTGTGATATTTCCTGAATAGGAAATCACCAACAAAATACGCACACACTTATAGACCCCAATGCATAGTGAATTGACATTTGGTGAGATTCCAAAATCAAATTTCTTACACAACCATAGACTTGTAACCACTCTAGTCTAATCAAGAAAAATAATCTAAATAATCAAGCATACATAAATGCACAGATTTATCTAATTTTGTACTGAAAAAAAATTATTCATAGTTTCATCATAGACCCCAATGCATAGTGAATCGACATTTTGGTGAAATTCCAAAATCAAATTTCTTGCACAACCATTGACTTGTAAACTTTCTAGTCTTATCAAGAACAATAATGTGAATAATCAAGCATACATAAATGCACAGATTTATCTAATTTTGTACTGAAAAAAATTATTCATAGTTTCATCATAGACCCCAATGCATTGTGAATCGACATTTTGGTGAAATTCCAAAATCAAATTTCTTGCACAACCATGGACTTGTAACCATTCTAGTCTTATCAAGAACAATAATGTGAATAATCAAGCATACATAAATGCACAGATTTATCTAATTTTGTACTGAAAAAAAATTATTCATAGTTTCATCATAGACCCCAATGCATAGTGAATCGACGTTTTGGTGAAATTCCAAAATCAAATTTCTTGCACAACCATGGACTTGTAACCATTCTAGTCTTATCAAGAACAATAATGTGAATAATCAAGCATACATAAATGCACAGATTTATCTAATTTTGTACTGAAAAAAAATTATTCATAGTTTCATCATAGACCCCAATGCATAGTGAATTGACATTTTGGTGAAATTCCAAAATCAAATTTCTTGCACAACCATGGACTTGTAACCATTCTAGTCTTATTAAGAACAATAATGTGAATAATCAAGCATACATAAATGCACAGATTTATCTAATTTTGTACTGAAAAAAAATTATTCATAGTTTCATCATAGACCCCAATGCATAGTGAATCGACATTTTGGTGAAATTCCAAAATCAAATTTCTTGCACAACCATGGACTTGTAACCATTCTAGTCTTATCAAGAACAATAATGTGAATAATCAAGCATACATAAATGCACAGATTTATCTAATTTTGTACTGAAAAAAAATTATTCATAGTTTCATCATAGACCCCAATGCATAGTGTATTGAATGACATTTGGTGAAATTCCAAAATCAAATTTCTTACACAACCGTAGACTTGTAACCAATCTAGTCTAATCAAGAAAATTGATATCAATAATCAAGAGTACACAAATGCAAATATTCACCTATTTTTGTATTGGAAAAAACTATTCATAATTTCATCATAAACACCATGGATAGTGAACCAACTTTTTAGATGAAATTCAGAAATCAATTTCTTGTACACAAATGCACATTTTACTTCCCTAATAAAGCAAAGTACATTTAAATACATTATCAAACATATATAAAATACAGATATAGCACGTTTTGTGGGGGTAAATTGTCAATAATTTGCCTGATAGACTCCATGTATTATGATTTGATATTTTTGGATGAAGCACTAAATCAGCTACATCTTGCCTTCTTATAGTTAGTTGCACAAAATATGGTGACCCTCTTTTAACTGTATGAAATACCATATCTCTTCAAAAATTCTTGCGTGATAAATTGAGACTGTCCCTCCAAAAACACCAGCCCTCCCCTCTGTAATTTGTCCCTAAAATAACAATTGAACTAATTGTTATGTAAATTAGCTGATACTGTTTTAGTTATTCCCGGGGAGAATACCGCAGTGGTTGGGGGGGGGGGGAGGGTCAAGTTTTAGAATGTCGGACAAGGGGGAGGGTCACATTTTAGACAGGAGGATGGGGGGGAGGGTCACATTTTACGGTACAGGTGTTTGCGAAATTCCCCCGGCCCACCCCCCCCCCTGTAATTACTGAAGGCTCCCTTAATCTTCTTGCCCCCTTAAATTGACTAATATTTATCCTTTTTGAAATAAGGGTGGCAGGTAAGATTGGCTTTACGTTTCCAACACCATGGTATGGACCGATTCCTGTGATGGTCTTTTACCAACCTTTTAGCATAATTCGGTTTATTCCTATCTTAACTTCAATTACTTTTTTCAACATTTATTTCATTCAGATTTCCTTAGCTTAGTGTATAATTTTGTAATCTTAATTACTGTCAACTTAGCTTTACAAACTTATTCTAACCTCATAATTCTTACACTACTGTTATACCTCATAACCCCAAAATTTTTCAAGAGATGCATACATGATTTTCACTCAACAAACCATTTACGAATATGTCTTCTGCTTTTTTCTCCATATACATATACTTGTCCCTTTTCTCACAAAAATGGGCTTAAAATTGCAATGTGAAAAAAGTCTTTCAGCTATATGTTGCACATTGACTTCGTGGTCTGTCTAATTCACAGTGAGTGGGGTTGTTGATAAATGCCGATAATACTAGGCGGTCATTATGTCCAAGGGCCATTGGCGGTATTTTTCAATTTTTAGCTAATATTTGGTATGTATATAAATACCAAAAAGAGCGCTTATACAGTGAGTCGGTGGTGTATGTATATGTATGTATGTATGTATGTATGCATGTATGTATGTGCGGTTGTATGTCCGCCACACGCAAAAGCTCCTAAACCGCCACATCTACCATCACAGTATTAGGTGTACAGGTAGACCCAGGGGTTGAGATGTGAAGTTGTTCAAATGAACATGTCAGTGTCAAAAATATGCAAATGAGGTAAGAAAAAAGGGGAAATCCTGCGGGAGTGGTGGCATTAACTGAAACAGCCCACACATCTGAGTTGCAGATTCTGTAATCTCTAACCTATTTGTATGCAGTGTACGTATTGTGTGTAGGAGTGGTGGCAGTGACTGAAACAGGCTACTCCACTGACCTTGAGTCATTTCCTGTCATTGTTCATGAAGTGATACATATTGGCAGACCTGCTGAAACCATGAAAGACTGTGTTGAAACATTCCTCTACCAAGCCTGTTCCTTAAGTTGACTTCCAGTACCTAAAGTTTCAGACGTTATTTACTTTTGTCATTCTTGTTTTTCTGGATTAAATATTTCTTGATCAAGTTGATGGACCAATTCAAACCAAATATGAGCACACTGTCCTTGATGGTACCGTATTTTTTTCAATGTTGACACAAGGATTATGCATTTTATAAATATGCACATTAGGGACGGGTCAGTGTCTTCAGCCTGGGGATGGGTTAGAGGTTGGGGGGAGGGGGAAGTTTACCCTGTTTGTAGCTCACATTTGGTATATGTAAATATACCAAAGAGAGCTTATATGGTAGGTTAGCAGCATCTGTATGTATGAATGGTTGTATGTATGTATGTATGTATGTATTTATGTCTGTATGTACCCTACCGGAATCGGGAAACTTAACCATTACCGCGGTAAACGCGAGGGAAATTATCGTGCTCATCTCGTGGAGATAGCATGTGCGCGGAAATCTTACCTCGAGTTCAAAGAAACCAACACGTTCCACACAACGCATATTTAAATCTGTACACGTGGAGTGAGTGTTGAGAAGGACATGTTGTTTGTCTGTCAAGTGAACTTAATGCGCCATCTATTGTCTGGTACCATAATCTGTGTTGACCTCATACTCTGTTGCATTACTAAGTGATTCACTGTTCTTGTGTTTTGAGTCCCGATTGAGTGCACAAAGTACTACTTCTTTTTGAGTATGTGTGAATATTTTACATTTCTTTACGTCATTGATCATTACTTTATCTTGTTGATTATATATGGAGCAGAGTCAGCCACGAACGGTCACTACATGACCGCAGCGTTCACTGTCAAGCCTCAGCAGTGCCATTGACTTGTGTTTCTCCATGCACTTGTCTTTTATCATTGTAATCTTAATTTTCATTCAGGGTAGGGCGTTAGTATGTTCTCTCAACTGCGCAAACTACGCATTGCGAACCATTGTCTGCCCAGAACAGTTACGGAAAGCGCGTAAATCGCACATGAAACACAATGCAAGCAAAAACATCCATATATTATGAGGGTGAATTTGCTGTTGTTTCTAGTCATAATACTCCCTCGGAAAAGAGAAAATATCGCCTGTCATTCTACTATGGTGACGTGCATGCCATGGAATGTACGCATCAAAACATCCAACGATGTATTGTAGTTCAGTCTCCATGCATTGCTGCCGCTCAGGGTTCCGTGAATATTCCTGATATAGTCATTACCGCGGACTTGGGGTGAAACATTCACACCTGTATTGATTCTTTTTTACAAGTAGCGATCGCGGTAATACCGCGGGTGCAGCGGTAAATTGCAAGAACGGCTCTACTAAAACAGTTTGTGGGTTTGTTATTTGAGAGAGAGAGTACGTCTTGGTCAAATAAAGAGAGTGCTTTGTCACTGTTGCCTATGTTCACTTCCGCCTGTAAAATATTGCAAGCTGAAGGTCAAAATGCTAACAAAAAAGGTCCTATTCATGAACAGCCACAAATATGTCTGAAGTGTAATCAATGCCACAAAAATAGTCGATGATTTATCAAATGTAAAGTTCAAATTAATTACGATACCCAAATTTGTTCGATTTGTGTGAGATCGAGAAGTAAAACTGGTCGCACATCGGCAGAGCCATTCCATAGCAAATATCGACATCGCACTGGGGAAAATTTGTTGTCTAATTTTGGTTTGCGTTTGATAGCAGCCTGAATGTCCTAGCACTCGATAAAGAAAGCACTGAAATTACGGCACTACCACCGACGCATTTCTGTGTAGTTTGAACAAAAAAAAACTTTCTGAACACGGGTCAAATTACGTGGATCATCTGTTTCATCATGAAAACAATCCTGTGACTGGGGAATATAGATTCTTTTATTTATGTTTTGTATGTGTTTCATTAATTCTTTTATAGAGCCGACATACAACGACTGCAACAACCATACTGAACTGAACTGAACATGGTGCTATGCTTGGTGCAGCACGGGGGTAATAGACAGAGTTTACTAAGCTATGTGATCAGTCCGGCAAACAGTTGACATCTCGATTATATTGTCGTTTGCGCCTACAAATCTTAGCAAATATGGATACTTCTGAAATAATAATTCAACTAAAAATAGAGTCATCGACTGATCATTGGACACTCTCGATCACAAAACGGGGCCTGAACTCGTATATTTGGCAGGTCTGTGCCAATAGAACGTTGAAAACAAGTAAACATTGTTATCCTTTGAGAGGGAAATACACATGAGGTCAGGTCACAGAGTTGAATGTTAAAACTGAAAAGTAAAAACGTCTCTAAGAGCATAAATACATGCAAGTGTCCTTGAAGTCTCGTGACCTGTCCCATGACCTCTGTACAGTCTGTGACTTCTACACTCGACGGCGATGTGATCAGAATATTACGATCGCGAAACATAAATTCAAACCAAAAGTGATTTGCTTGTGAAATGTTGTTGCCTTTCTATCACGTAGTGACTCTGAGAAGTGTAGAAGGGCCAGTTTGTAAACAATCGTTCAAGCTGATTGTCGACAGCTGCATGAATGCTATCTGTGAGTATCTATAGTAAGACACTGTAAATAATGACGTAATACAAGAATATTTTTCCTAACAGTGACTATGACGCACCTTCTTTTCCAAGGCGATGTTCATACTAGTACTCAGTCACAATATCGATGGGTTACGACGTTTTACTAGCCAATTAAGTCAACATAACATGAGGCAAATCGTTCACCCCATGATAACAGCTTACCACTTAAACACGGCATGCGAACCGGGCAATGCTTTGATATTTATATTATACGCCTACAGACTTGAAGCATTGAGGTACTTTCCTCCATACTTGAAGCAAGTCAACGATAAAATATTTATGTTAATAAACTCCATGAACACGTTCAATAAAGAAAGCATTATGTTACAAAGCTCAGTTCAATAAATACTCTGCTGATATAATTGTTTGAAGTCCGAAGCTAGCTCTTCATTCATCAAGATTACAGAACATGGTTGGTATTGAACTTTGAACAATCAAAAATGTGGGTGTAAGCACAGAATAAACTAGAAATATTTATCCGTTTATCACACGACATCAAGTTGTGTCTTGTGTTGTTAGCAATGTAGTTTTTTACAGAGTGATAACGATACTACAAATCCAATTGGCAAATTCACCATGAAATAATCAGGAAAACTATAAATTGACCGACATACCGACGGATTTTACAGCTCTGTACGCATCGATAACCATAGCCGAACCGCGACGGGGGTGTGTGCCGCTACGGAAAATTGATCATTCTGCATTTTGAATTAATGTGTATATGGACTATTGTAGCTGTACAGTAAAATTCTCTGATGGTTTCTTTCCTTAGTTTGTGTTTGTGAAAATTTATTTTAATGCATTTTAGTGGTCTTCCTCTTCGATTAGCGAGGCAAGTATATTAATTTTTGGTCACGTTGTGAGTCCGTTTGGTGGTTCGGTTTGTTTGTTCTATTTTTCTTTACTTCGGTAAATTTTGTTTTGACTGGTGTGTCTTTTAGATTTTTGCGGAGGTTTGAGAATTTTTAAGGCAATAAGTACCATTGCGGGTTCTCTGATGAGAAACCACACTTGGGTTTCGAAACGCAAGCGTCAAAGGGCCACTCTATCAACTTTGTCACACCATAGGTCCGGCTGCATCTCGCCATAAGCTTTCCCCACACAAACAAAACATTACCGTACACACTAATCCAAACTTCCCTACAAATATCCGAAGCAAAACAAACATTTCATTAACACAAACAATCGGATAAGAATGTAGGAACACATTTTCGAAACGAATCAAAAACAAACTCAACACAAAAATATTTAGGATAGTTAGGTGGGGAGCCTCCTTCACATTTTTTACATCTCGCTATACTGTCTATGATTCTAAAAGTAAAGTCATCTGCCACTTTGAAATTTCTGTGTACGTGGTTTGGCAAAACTCATCTCTTCAATCGAAAGTCGGGCGATTCCATGGTTCTTTGGGGCACTTAAGTGTACGTCGAGCTTAATAAGTAATGTGGTTACATTCGCGATGTTTTATTCGAAATTATTTATTTCTTCTAGGGCAAATGCACATAATTTATGCTGTTGGAAATACTGGCTGCTCATAAACAAGACAATTAACTCAATATGTGTGCATCTTTACTTTTATTGTCAAAGTACCACCGACACCCACAAAAAACAAAATGGTTCAGTCCAGGTATTTGCAACTCTGCCATCTGACTGGTCAACAGGAAATCAACCATAGGTGTCTTTTGGCACGCGTATACGCCAGTCACCTAGGCGACAGTAATCCGCACCACTTATTACCATCGGGAAGGTACTCCTCCCCCTATACCACTGGCGATCCCGCCCTCAAGGCACTGCGTCATTTGACCAAGCATTGTTATTGTAATTTCCTGCATAAAATTAACAGCGAGGTTAACCGGTCAAATCCTCTTGGCAAGTTCTTATTTTTATGAAGCTTCCTAATCTTTTGATGGAAAAAATTTACAGAAATAGTCCACAGTATTGATTCCTTAACTTTTTCAGGTTGTGTTGATATGAACAAAATTAATAAATATTTGTAAACAGATTTTCTGATTTTTGGCGATTTTATACCTCAGCACAGGAACTAAGAATACATAATGTGGTGTTCTTGTGAGCATTTCATATGGTAAATTGTATTTGGTGTTAAAATGTGGTAAAGAATCATTAGAAAGCACAGCTGAAGGTGATTTAGCAGGTTTGATTTCCAACAAATATATTCCAAACTTTTTTCAATGTTTGAACTATCAGGGTTATAAATAGCTCTTACACTTCCTGTCATTGTATCTCTTTAAACAAACATTGTTGATACCAAAGGTTGGACCATTTGATATCCTGATGGGGGAATCTGGAAGATTTTCAGAAAAAAAAATAGATTCCAAGCAAATGTCAAAGAAAAACGAATCTGCCAGAAAAGGCTTGACTAAAAGAAAAGGTGGGAGAGTGGAAAAAAATACTGTACAGTGGATCAGGTAGAAAATAGTGCTACCTCATCAATCTTCAGACCCCCCAAGGATATCAAATGGTCCACCCCCATGTCTTTGTGCACACATTTTACAATGCACTGCATCTCAGTTGAAGATTCCAAGTCAGGTCAGGATTTGAAAGGAATAGTCAAGTTCACCACAGTTAAAATTCTTAAGTTGATCTCAGTGCCATCACCCTTGTGACATATTGGTTTTATAAGTTATTCCAAAAGTGGATGCACCAGTTGCACTGGAAGAAAACAATGTTTACTTTTCCGTGTAGGGTTTCTGAGTTAATCGTTGTATGTTGAAATCTCTCTGTATATCTGGTGTCTGAGCAAAATGTAAACATTGGTTGCATGTTGTTAAGCATTCCAGTCAAGGTTATCTGTTGTTCATGAAAATCAAGAAAAAGTAGCTGTTTGCCTGTGTTTGCCAACACATAACTGTCTTGCGTGTTGGTTGTCTTAGACATTATCACATACTAAGTAGAAAGAATCAAATTGATTTATACTATTCACCCTGAGTGCCTGTATATATAACTATTTTATCATTACATCCAGCTGTTTGTTATATATTTATCACTCTTCATGGACCAAAGCACACTAGGAAGCCAATGTCATCACAGCCAGTCTGTGTATGTCAGTCTGTCTGTATGTCCATCCATTCACCAGTCTTTCTGTAGACCAAGTTTGTTGAGCTCTAACTGAATAATTTCCACATTAAATGTGGCCAGCTTTGGAATGTTTAGATGGTTTTCTATAATCCAATGGAATCTTGTAGGCATTGATAAAAGAATAAGAAGAAAAACATGATTTTTCATAATCTGCAATTTATATTGATAAGAGAGTGATTACTTTTAATTTGGTACGTATGATAGGTGGAACAATGTATGTGATAGTTTAATTGAGAAGCATAAACTTCGTATATATGTGTTTTTGAAGTTTTTACCGACTTTTTGTCAAAAGTCTTGTTTTTGAGAGTCACATATCAGATACCAGCTGCATTTTAAGTTCTAAGGATCATTTGATTACTATGTATCAAAATATTGATGAAATTTGTATGAGTAAATATGAGCAAATTGGAAGAGAGAAGTTTGCAGTGTAGCTGACACACTGTTTTACAAAAAAATTAGCATGGAGCTATCTATATGTTGTGTTTAAAAGAAGTTTTAGGGGTACCATGTTTTGTATGTTTTATTTTTTTTTAAATGCCAAATATGATATTCTTGAAGTCGTCCCTGGTCTAATTGCAAAAGATTGAGAATTGCTGCACATTTTACCTGTGTATTTGTGGTAGATACATGCTCAACTGTAAATTAGTATTTGTTCAAATGAAGTCAGGGTTACTAAAATGCTACTAAGCAACATATGTGAAAACTTGGTAAATAAACATTGGTCAGATTATCTTGGCAAGGCAGCTAACATACCACATTGTACAAAAAGTGTTGCATGGAAGTCACTATGCAGTGAATCTAAAAGAAGTTATGGTGTACAGATCTTGTATACAACCAGTCTTTAATTTTCAAGATGCAGGATAATATAAGTGTCATCTGTATAGTCAGTAAACTTTGGTGCTTAATCCAACAAGGTCAGGTTGCTTGTTACAAACTGTTACAACTGTGGATGTAATTATGACAATTTTGTGTGAAAAAATGTTCCAACTTTGATTTCAAAGGATTTTGTTTTTTTCCATTGTCATATTGTATATTTATGGAATGGCTTGTCTGTGTTAGTTATGGCTTCTACACAAATCCCTGGTTTGATGCTTTGAAAGTCAATCAGAATAGCTTTAAAACAGATGTACATATCTGATGCTTCAGGCCTCTTGCTATACTATATGTTTGTGTTTGGAAATTTCCCTTTGTCTATGTCATTGCAATGTTTGTTTAACTTGGTGGCAGTTTGGGACATACCATTATTATGTAGGCATGGCAGCTTCATTAACATTGGAAGGTGACGAATGCCCATTATTACATCTTACCTTAGTCTTCGATTGTGCAACTATAGACTGTAGAGAGACCACATATTGTCCACATTAATTTTATGCATTTCATATTATAAGGGACACGTTTAGTTTGCTATGGCAGATGTTATCACTAGTTATGATCTACTAGGTTGCATGGTTGTGTAAGTGTATGTGATCAACATCTGCAAGTTGCCAACCATTTCATACTTCAATGGATGGTGTATCAAAATTTGTTCAAATACACTTGACTATGAATATCACAAGCTAAGGTACATAGAAGCGTGTTAAATATCGTGTATACTCTCATTCTGCCTTGCCACATGTAACCAAATGTGAGCAAAGTGTCGTTGACGCTATTTTTTGAACGTGGGATGCTCTATGCGATGAGGCCGTTGAGTTCGTGAACCCTGTGACATATTTGATTTGCATAACATTTGTACGTGTTTACGTTGATTGTCATCATTGAATGGACGTCGTGAGCAAACCCGGTTGGTATGGTTACCGAATGCGTTCAGATGCGAATTCCGAATGTCACACGACATCAATGTTATATGTCTTGTGTTGTTAGCAATGTAGTTTTTAATGTCATTCTTGTTGTACCTCAAAACAATTTTATTTACTTAGAAAACCATGTTTATTTTACTAGGGTAATGCGGGTTTTTTTAATTTTTTTCTTTTTAAACGTGTTCTGATGACATAATGGTTGCTAATGACGGAGCTGTATACACGCTCTGATTTGGCAAGTCATATCTCGTAAGGTGGAAGCTTGTTGCCCGATGTATATTCTAATTAGTTGTTTGTGCAGTTTAACTTTCATTCCAAAACAACAAACACAATCATATCTGATGAAAGAACAAACCTTCAAAAGCATTTTTTTGGCTCGTTACAGAGTTTTCACCTTTCAGTGCCAAAGAGGAATACATAAGCAACAAACAAAGACAAATTGATAAAAGATCTTGTCTGGGTAACACAATGCAGTTGCTACTTCATATTCTGTAGTGTTTACTCAATATTTTACTTGTAGTATCACATAATATTTAGCTCTGATGCTTTCAGACGAGGTTCCTACCTTTTACAGGCTGGTTTTGACTTTTACGACTTTTAAACCCAGTGGAAGGGTTAAAAGCTTATATATTATTATGTTTTTATGTAAATATGTTGAAGGGTTTGTAACGTCCACAAATGTAATAATCTCCGCAAATATAATATCAACCACAATTGTAATAAAATCAACCACAAATGTAATAAAACTGTCAACCATTAATGTAACAACCTGCAACCACAAATGTAATAAACAAATTCACCATTAATGTAATAAAACTCAACCATAAATGTAATAAGCTTGAACTTCCATATGTGATCATTTGTTTATCAATGCCCAGTGACTAAGACTAGTGTAATGTTATTGCATACTTTCCTGAAACTGTAGGTTTTCTTTCCGAAACACAGAATAGAATACTTTGAGAATACTATCAGAAAACGGCAAGGTACCAATCAAAGCGTTAGATAATGGAAGCGGAACAGCAGTTCTTGACACTGATAATTACATAATAAGGAAGCGTCAAAATAACTCGTCAACCAGTGATACCACACAAAGTTTATGACAGATGACTCAGAACAAATAGCAGAGAAATATGCAACCTTATGACAGAAACTTACGACACAAAACATATTGACGAGAACATGTATCCATGTTTAAATCTAGTAAAAACAATACGAACACTACCTTGAACACAGTAGAACAAAATTAGACATCCTAACATCCCCAGTGAAGGAACAAACATCAAGTGGGACAACATAGGAATACAGAAAATCTATCGATTATTGCACACAATTTATCCACATAAGATGAAATTCAGGCGACTGATTAAGAAAGTACGGCAAATTTCGATAAAAAGGCGTTAAAGGATCGTAGTGTTATACAGTCTCCTCCACTGTGGAGTAGAGACTGCACTTGTAACCTCCACAAATGTAATAATCTCCACAAATGTAATATCAACCACAATTGTAATAAAATGCACCCATAAATGTAATATCGCCCATAAATGTAACAAAAATCAACCATAAATGTAATAAAAACACCAACCACAAATGTAATAAATGGTAACCATAAATGTAATAAAAAAATCACCCATAAATGTAATACTTGTCAACCATAAATGTAATAAATCTATTTTGTCGTTGGAATTGAGGAATTAGCCCTTAAATATTGATCTATGTAATAAGGTAGGCAACTCCACACATTATTCATTTCTTAATTGTTTGCGTTTAGTGTGTTTTGCATATTTGAAAGTGTATTTTACGTTTCCCTGTTTTGTGTACAGAAATGATTGGCCATGGCTAGACACAGCTGTAATCTGAACGTCAGTGCAGTCTCTACTCCAGAGTGGGGAAGACTGTTTAACACTACGATCCTTTAACGCCGTTTTTTCGAAAATTGCCGTACTTTCTTAATCAATCGCCTCAAATTCGTCTTCAGTGGATAAATTGTGTGGAATAATCGATAGATTGTCTGTATTCCTATGTTGTCCCACTTGAAGTTTGTTCCTTCACTAGGGATGCCAGGATGTCTAATTTTGTTCTACTGTGTTCAAGGTAGTGTTCGTATTGTTTTTTACTAGATTGAAATATATGTTCTCGTCAACATGTTTTGTGTCGTAAGTTTCTGTTATAAGGTTTTATATTTCTCTGTTATTTGTTCTGAGTCATCTGTCATAATTAAACTTTGTGTGGTATCACTGGTTGACAAGTTATTTTGACGCTTCCTTATTATGTAATTATCAGTGTCTAGAACTGCTGTTCCACTTCCATTATCTAACGGTTTGATCAGTACCTCGCCGTTTTCTGATAGCGTTCTCAAAGTATTCTATTCTGTGTTTCGGAAAGGAAACCCAGTTTCAGGAAAGTATGCAATAACATTACACTAGTCTTATTAAAGTTATTATTTACTCAGGGCATTGAAAAACAAATGATCACATATGCAAGTTCAAGTTTATTACATTTATGGTTGAGTTTTATTACATTTATGGTTAATTTGTTTATTACATTTGTGGTTGCGGGTTGTTACATTAATGGTTGACTATTTTATTACATTTGTGGTTGATTTTATTACAATTGTGGTTGATATTACATTTGTGGAGATTATTACATTTGTGGAGGTTACAGCACTGACGTTCAGATTACAGCTGTGTCTCACCATGGTCAATTAGTTTTGTACCAAAATAGGGAAACGTAAAATACACTTTCAAATGTACACAACACACTAAACGAAAACAATTAAGATATGAATAATGTGTGGAGTTGCTTTCCTTATTACAAAGATGAATATTTAAGAGCTAATTCCTCAATTGCAACGACAAAATAGATTTATTACATTTATGGTTGACAAGTATTACATTTATGGGTGATTTTTTTATTACATTTATGGTTACCATTTATTAGCGACGAAGTTATGTAACTGAGGAAGCTTATAGAGTTGGGAGAGACAAAATTGACATCATTTCCGTCAACAACTTCCGTAAAACTATTTTGTCACACCATGTGATCACCACTTCCGTAAAACTATTTTGTCACACCATGTGATCAGTGTTATCTAACGACTATAGCATACCATTCACGCTGCACACTCATTATCAGCGAAAATAGTATCGTGTTGAATTGACATTATAATTGAACTTAGAGCGTACGTGTGAGTGTATTGGCTTACATGAAAATGCGATAGACAATGATGCATTTACGTTAGAACGTCCATGCTCGATCAAATTGTTTTTGTTCTGTCAGTGTAAATCACGAGATTGGTGGATGTGGATGGACATCTTGCGTGCGTTTGGTCTTTGTCTGACATGCATGTCTTTTCGATCTCCTTTTTACTGTGCAGGGGAGAATGAATTACGTTCCTCATGGGTTTCAAATATGTAAAAAAAAAATACGAAGTTTTGAGTGGATTTACGATTTCGTTTGCAAAATTACAAGCGAAAATTTCAGCTTCCCATTTCATCGGCGCGACCGTGCAAGAAACCTCAGTCTCCTACTACCTCCATGATCACATGTTGTACCAAACGAACATGAAAGGCCTCTGAAACACTCAGTGTGTAAGCGTGTGGAAATTTGTGTAGTGTTTTTTCTCATTTAATTTGGCAAATTATCAGCAAAAACCTCAATAATTCAAGGTAACCCTTTCTTCTCAATCGCTTCCTGGAGTTTCAAAGTCATACCAACGAAAATAAGTGAAAAATTTTCGGTGTAAAAATCGTGCAGCGGCGAGAGTAGAGACTGAGAGTATTCATACAGAAATAGCCCATGATTCGAGCTTGGTTTTCGTGTTTTTCGTTTGAATTTTGGCCAAGTAGTCGCTTTTTGGCGGGTTTTGAAATTTTTAAAGCATCAAAAAACATTAAAATGACTATTCATTAACAAACGAAATACAAAAATGAGAAATTCAATTATTTATCTACAATATAAAAATATTTTTGGCAAGTGAATCATGCAGCTAAAAAGTGAACAATCAATGTTTTGGACGAGTATGTATATGTGAGCGATTTTCATGGGGATTCCCCGACAGTTCGTTCATTGCTGTGGCGCTCGAATACGCAGTCAGTTTCTGTGAAACGGGATGAAATTTTCTTTCAGTTTTCAATTTTCTTTAAGTTAGTTATATTTTGTGTTTCTTTCCATCATCAAACATTGACAAGTAAGCTTGTAAAAGCTTAAATCACTTAAATTAGAATGTGTTACTTTCTGGTTTTGTAATATGTAAAGAAATAAATAAGTTGATTTCTTTTGATCCTTTCCACTTATTGGTATTTTTTCCTGGTTTAAAGTTACTAATATCCTTAACCCTTAGTCTCTACAATCTTACAAAAAAATGAAACGATTGATTTAATTTAATAAAAAGAAACTTATTGTGACACAGTTCAGTCATTTTCATAACTCTGGTTCAAAATTCAGTGTGCTATACTCATATCTTGGCAGTGCTGAACTCTTCTGTCATAGTATCTGCAATTGAAGAATTACTTCACGTAGAATAATTTGTAAATGTAAATCAGTGCTGTTGAAGATTATTTAATTGTCAGGGTGTTGCCAAATCTTGTGTGTATTTAAGTATGTCCGGTTCTGAGATGAGCTGTATTGGCATACAAAAGGAATTTGTTAATAACTGACAATTTAATTAATACAATCAATTTTGAAATTTACTCAAAACTTTTGAGACTGAATTTGTAAATTTACTAAGAATTTTCGGAAGCTAGAGGGGAAACAGACATAACGGGCGGACCAGAAAGTCCATGGAAATCAAGCAGGTTGTTCTTACATGAACATTGCTGTTTGGTGTGTTGATTTGTAACACGTACACTATGCTAACATGTTTCAACACCCAAGGAAACATTTGCAACTTTATAGTCAATGCGACATATTAATAAAATTATTTTAATTTTGTATCGGAATATCACAAAACAATGTTGTGATCATCGCAGTCCAGCTGTTATGAGTAAGCATGTGTACTTGGCTGGACCGATCAAGTTTCTGCGAAAAATCATTTCACTATCAATGACAAGCTAAAGTGACGTCTTTAATAAATGTGTCCATTCAATATCCAAAGAAAATCAAGGCTATCAATGACACGAAGAAAGTTTGTTAGTCCCCACGGACAAAGTATGGGGGGACTTATAGATTGGGTCATGTCCGTGCGTGCATGCGTCCGTCCGTCCGTCCGTTCACGCAGATATCTCAGACATGCCCTGGTCAATTTCTTTCAAACTTTGCACAAGGATAGTACCCTACCCCATACAGATGCACGTCGATTTGTTTCACAATGCGATCAAATTTGGCCGTGTTAGACTCAGAGGACTTTTTAGTTTACACCTCCATAGACTCCCATGTATAAGGCAGTTCTCCATAGACTCCCATGTATAAGGCAGTCCTCCATAGACTCCCATGTATAAGGCAGTTCTCCGTAGACTCCCATGTATAAGTCAGTTCTCCGTAGAGGCCCATGTATAAGGCCAAGAAAAATAAAAATTTAGTTTCTCATCGTATTCATATTGCAAAAAGGATGCAGTGACACAGTTTTTAGCCCCCACAGATGAAGTTCAGGGGGCTTATAGATTGGGTCATGGTGTCCGTTCGTCCATCCGTGAGTCCATCCTTTCACACAGATATCTCAGACATTTTGACAAAATATCACGTGACCTTGGTGACCTTTGACCTCAAATATACGTATTTGTCCATAACTCAGTAACCACAAGTGCTACATCCTTCATATATGGTATGATGGGAGACCTTATGACGCCACATACTGTACGTCATTAATTATGTGCATATCTAATTCTGAGCGAGCCAATAGAGCTAGAGGTCTGAATTTTGGTATATAGGGATAGCTTAATTAGCAATACAATTTTTTTTTAACAAAATGTCACGTGATCTCAATGACCTTTGACCTCAAATATACATATTTGTCCATAACTCAGTAACCACAAGTGCCACACCCTTCATATCTGGTATGATGGGAGACCTTATGACGCCACATACTGTACATCATTAATTATGTGCATATCTAATTCTGAGCAAGCCAATAGTGCTGGATGTCTGATTTTTCGTATATAGGGATAACTATAGGATAGGACAAAATGTCATGTGAACGTGATGATTTTTTACCTAAAATATACGTTTATGTCAATAAATAAGTACCACAAGTGCTATATCCTTTATATTTAGTAGGATGGGAGACCTTACGACAACACACGCTTTACCTCATTTATTATGCACATATCTAATTCTGGGCAAGCGAATAGAGGTAGAGGTCTGATTTTTGGCCTATAGGGATTTATTAGCAATAGATTTTTTTTTTTCAAAATGTCATGTGACCTCAATGACCTTTGACCTTGATTATACATATATATGCATAACTCAGTAACCACAAGTTCTATACCCTTCAATTTTGATAGGATATTAGACCTCAAGATGTCACATCTTTTACCTCATTTATTATGCGCATATGTATTTCTTGGCTGGCCAATACAGCTACAGGTCTGATCTTTTTTCCCAATTTAGAACCATAACTTAGACATGCCTCATGTGTTTCAAATTAGGAACAACGACATAGACCTATGTGCCCATAGATCTCAACATATACACTCCAGTGATACTTCTTAATGACCACATTTCCCTGCGCCATCAAGACTTATACTCCTATTACAAGTGGGGACTATGTCATTGTCAATGACTTGTTTAGAAATATATTTTCGTTTTAAACTACAGTTCTTTGATGCAGTGTGGTCGTCTGGCAATCCATCATCACGGCAGATGTAGTGCATGCAATACACAGTCCACACTGTCCAATCATGCGTGAATGTTTTCCTGTTATAATTCTATTGGGTCAGAATTTTGTAGCAAGGAACATACAAAATCTTGCAGATAAATCAATTTGGATGATCTTTGTACATCTACATTCAAATTCCAAGTTTGGTGGACATGTGAAAATTATGTTTTTTGCCTTCATGTACAAGATGGCATGTTTACCAAGCTGGACGCTCACTGCTAAAAAAACAATAGGTTTTATTACAGTTTCACATTTCAACCCTTTCTTTGCATCTTTCTCAGCAACATTCCCCAAACCTCTCTCCTTGCATCCCTACCGCTAAATACACTGAGGAGCACAGTGTCATCATTGACGCTATTTTTACAATTGTGGTTGGTGTTTTTATTACATTTATGGTTGATTTTTGTTACATTTATGGGACCGGTGATATTACATTTATGGGTGCACTTTATTACAATTATGGTTGATATTACATTTATGGAGATTATTACATTTGTGGAGGTTACAGGGTTGGTATATGGTATTTTATATTATTGACAATTTGCCAACACTGAATTGATCGTTTATTCTTTACATATGAGAACTTCATCTGCTCAAAATTGTCACCCAAATACCTGTCTTTTCATATACATTTAAAATGTGTGAAAGTGTGCAGACTACATTTCATAATGTCTCTAATTTTCTCTTTGTCTCGGCAGTCAACGGCATGCTTATCCATTGATCAGATAAATGTCGGCGCAACTTATCAGTAGGCCGTGAATTTGGAAGTGTCTTTCTGTGACATTGTTTAATACACATTACAGATCGCCGATGTATGTGTGCGTCTGGCAGACCACAGAGGGACTGTAGTCAGGGGTTACCAGGCATCAATGAGATCAGGAACTCGTGAAAATTGGTGTCAGGCGAGATAGAGTATCGGGCGAGTTGGTATCGGGAGAGTTAGTATCATTGATCCTGGGTGGGTTAAATGGTACCCATGTCGAACTCCGCGGGCACTTTTATGTGGATCTGGCCTCCCCGTTATTCTTTTTTTTTTTTTTTTTTTTTTTTATGGTCATCGATATTGGAAAAATAAAAGTATCCCTCATTTTTGTCGGTTTGACTGGTGAAAGATATTGTGATAAGTGTATAACATATCTCTTGACGTCAATGCCTTCCCCAGGAATGCTTTGTCCGATGTACGTAATGCAATGACCTTGAACTCATGCAGTGACCTATATTCTATACTTTAATGAATACCGAAGGGGCATTTTACAAGAACTGCTTAACCCCTTGACTACCTATGGCGCCGGATATATCCGGCACCATATTGAATTACCATATACCTTGAGTGCCGGCACAGTTAAATAGGCGTATTTGCTTCGTTTTTGTCGCTAAACATCCCGTAATTTCGGCGTCGGCACGCAGCGCGACTAAGACTGATTTATTCCGATCTGGCCTGAATGTGATTGCGCCCCCGTACGTCCGAGTATGGCCAAAATCCAAAAGCAAATGTCGTGACCCATGACCTTGACGCTGAAAGGTCAGGCTGATCAGAGAAGCGTCGCACTGATTGTTAGAGTTTCAGAAGTACGGACGATCGCGAAGATGTTTATGGTTTGTTTATTTTAATGAAATGAAATGTTTATTTATTGAAAACAAATGATTTATATGTAAATATGTTCTATTAACAGCAATATTCGTGAATGAAACTAGAGGAAATACAATTTTTTACTATAAACCAGTGAAATTTTATAGCAGCCATATTATCAATATGACTGGTCACATGACTGGTCATGTGTTTGGTCATGTGATATGTTGTTCCCAAAAATGTATTTTTAAATATTGTGAATTATTTTTTGATAAATCATAACCATTTTAGATGCCTGTTTCTGCAAGGAAGACATAAAGCAGGTGTTTACAAATATAAACTGTGTTGATTTTCAAATACAGAATCATGTCAGATGCTGATGTTTGTGGTTCATTTACTCTGCCTTTTGTGAGAAAAATCTTAAATAGGTACATGATAACATCTATAAATAAGGTAAAGGGTAGTTATTATTATATATATGTAAAGACAATGCTTATGAATATTGCAACTGTATGCAAATTTGCGTCATTTTATGGATTCAAAACACGTCCTGATGCTTCAAATATTAATATTCTTTGCCAACTCTGGTCACATGATGTGTCATGTGATCAGTCACGTGACCTGGAAATACAAACCTTATGTATGAAAAAGTGGGAAATTTCGTGCTGATTCAGAAAATATATGGTTTATTGGTACTAACTTAATTTTTACTCTAAGCAGTGTTCAACAATGACCACACCCCAGATTTTATCAATATTTCCATAAGGGCCCTGGTATATAGGAATACATTGGCCTTGGTAGTCAAGGGGTTAAAGTGAATATTTTACGTCAATAATATTGTTATCGCTATCATTTTTTGCTTTGCTTGATTATTTTATGATTACATCTATCTTTTACACTTCACTACCACCAAGATGAAGACCATATTACCTTTTGTCATGATAGTGCAAAAGACCCACCCATCTCCACCTTGGAATTAATCAGACCGTAGAATTAAAGGACAGTTTACTCTCTCTTTTATCATGTTCGAATACGTTATAACGTTGCTGGGTTTAATATAGTGTGAGCACGAGTCTTTTGCTGTGCATAACAGGTTAGTGAGAGTGTCATGCACTGAGAACAAACTTTGGAACACTGGCTTGTGGTTTGATGTACAGCGAAGTCCCATAAAACATGAGGAACAATTTCGTTAAGACTGGGCAACAATATTGTTCTAGGTATAAAGAGAATTAGGAACAGATCTAAGAAAAGTTACAATTACCCTGAAATTTATATAACCCGCGCGTATTACTCTCCGGAAATGGCCCAGACAATAAAATTTTGGAGTAGCGGTACTTCACGTGAATTATATGGTGAATGTCTAAAGGCCAAAGAGACGTTGCTCCTGTGTAATCCTCTGTGGTCCCCTTGTATAGATGGTTGAGCAAAATTCTTTTGACTTTGCAATTGCACCCTAACAGTGTACAAAGCAAATCCCCGACCTATATATCGTACATCATCTGTTTCGCTGTCTATGCTGGCTGGGGTGAACGTTAACACCATCATAGCGATAACTGTACAGTACCGAACTGTCCACTGTAAAAATCACTGTACTCGGAATTACTGTAAACTCCTGTGCCCGACACTGACCTCTCATTTGGACTGAGCAAAGACAAACCAGTACGATACTGGTTACATTATTGGTATCGGTATACCGGAGTATGTGTATCGTTCTAAGGTTCGTACTGTGGGTAATACTCGCGGGCCAGCATCACTGTTGTGTGTTTCAGATGGGGCAGCCACACTCACTTTCAGTCGAAAATATTATTTTTTGTTCTTGGATGCCGAGGCTTAAGTTTTTTGGGGTTTTCATTAGGAATTTAGACTCTGTTTTTTCGGTTGTCTCTACCAAATATCTCTACAAATCTTCATAATGAGTTCCAAAATGTATTTAAGTATGCTTGCTTGCAGAATATTACATGAATACTGGTGTATCTCACGGAAGTTCTCGTTGAATTGAATTTTCACCAAAATTTCAATTTTTTTTAATTTTTCATTTCTGTGTTTGGCTTTGAAAAGGTTAGGGTCGGCATGTAACAATTGGGTACCACATGTTTTTACCCTTTCGTAAATGTAGAAGCAGCTGCTTACATTTGAAGAGCTGTCATTCTGTAAGTGATTGCACACGCTGCTGCTATGACCGTGACGTAATCTGTCAGCGCATTTCCCCCGAGCTCTTTCAGTTTCCTTTTGGAGGAAAAGTGGCGAACCTTATGGTGGCGAGAATGCATTACTGTACGTTGCAAATAAATTACTGGTACCATATGGGAGTTACTCAAAAAATACGACGTGGCTAAAATATATCGTTTAATTTCAACTTGGTAGATATTCAATCGTTACGGTATGTACTTCGGTTATTACTCGCGGGAAATGGAATCGGACAATGACCTTGTTAGTTACCGTGTATTGTACGGTGAATGTCTGAATACTCGGATTCTGTAGTTTTCTCTGGTCGTATGTACAGGTAAATGTGACCCTCTATTAAAGATGAAAGTTTAACAAATCCTGAAGAATTGAGGTATTACCTTCACATGCTTCAACCATAAAAAGTAAATTCCGGGCGTACCTCATGTGTTTCGCTGTCTATACTGGCTGGTGGCGAAAACTAAGCTTATCGTCGTGATAACTACAGTATACCGTACTGTACACTGTAAAGAAATCACTGTACAGGGAATAACTATCAACTCCCGTGCCCAATACCTCTCATTTAGACTGAGCAAAGACATAAAAGTATGTATACTAGCTACGTTATTGGTAACGGTATATCGGAGTATGTTTACCGTTGGCAAGTTCCGTAATGCAAGGTACTCCCGGGCCAGCCATACTGCATGCATGGGCTGGGACAGTTTTGTTGTACTGGTACAGTCATTTAGGCCCACGATCTTCTTCTTTTGCAGCTTTTCATCACAAAATGCAGGTGTATTTTCCTGTGTATTATGGTCTTACGGCATCTCTACAAATCTTCGTACACAGATATCGTAAGATGTATTTAAATTTATGTTATGCTTACAAATGTACATTTCCATATAAAAGTGAACAATCCACTTTGATGACTGAATGAGCACTCACTCTATATGCAGAGAACTGGTGAAATATGGACATTGCAGCGACTGTAAAATTTCACTGCACAGTGTTGTTTTTGCCCCCGACCATAAAGAGTTCAAGTTCCCTCAATGACTTGACTCGAGAGGGAGACAAAAACGCCATCTCTGAATCTTCGTAATCTTTGAACTGTTCTTCAAGTTAATTCCATGGTGCAGTATTTGTGCAGTGAAACTATGCTTTAACATAATACTGGTAGAGCCTTTCTTGTCAATTGCTGTAAAGGTACGGTACGCACCGAAGAAACTTTGCTTATCGATTGTTCAAATTGTCGGAAACATTATTTTTGTCGGACACTTACAGAAAGAAAGAAATATAACGTTTTATCAACAGTCTTACTTCATCATTCATATACAAAAACTGAAAATAACCATTTCTAAATCATATATTAGGTAACAAGTGAAGATCCGAATGTGAAGAAGTTGGCAGCGAGGATTGCACGATCTGCGTTCGCCGCCTCCCAATCCAGGAATGGGATCAAAAATTTACAGCTGTATTGAAAATGCTTTGATAAACCATGTGAACGATTGATGCTCTGTAATTTTCTTGTAGATAGCTCACGTTTTGTTTGTATATTTATTCCCCTCAGGAATTAAATGAACCAGATACACATATTGTGACATAGTATCCAACGATGGTCGGATAATACGACCATCGTTGGATACTACGATCGCCATTAAGATAATGGCGTCTGTGTTCTAATAACTCGCCGTAATGCATCAGGGTGATCATGAAACGTTGTTCACTTGTTGTGCCCAATTCAAGTCATGTACATGTATCAAATCAGGATCTGATTCGGCAATGAAACGAAAAGACAAGACAAACCCATAATTTGCGTGAAGGTAGCTACACTTGACAACGACAATGACTTGAGCGTGTTGTACAAGATACAGAGATCAGACAGATCGCGTTAATAATAACATTGTAACAACTCTTTTCTCTGATCTGAACGACTGGAAGTTCATGTACTGTATACGCTGTTTGCAAATTTTTATCACAAGATCGAATATTTCCTGTGTTTTTCCAGCATTGTTTTTCTATAAGCAAGTGTAACTCGGCGTATTCAACTCCGAGTAGGTCATGTACTCGAAGTATACAAGTCCGAATAGGCCATGTACTCGGAGTATACAAGTCCAAGTAAGCAGTTTTACTCGGAGTATGCAAGTCTGAGTACTCGGACTTGTACGTCGGACTCGGTTTTGGAACTCAGAGTATGCTGTTGAAGGCACTCTTACATACCTCGCATATCTTACGATTTATTCCTATCACAAGAAAATAGCAAGACACTTACAAACTCAAAAGATCTGTGTAAGTCGGGACTTTTTCACCTCAAAAATTAAAGTTTAGGTTATCAAAAAGTTCACCCAAAGACAATCAGACGGCAACAGTAAGTGGCTTAGTGCTCTTTGAATATGTTTCGGTCATTACCATTACGCAAGTGAGCTTACGGGCTTTAAAATATATTTTAAAATTCAAGAACTTGTCGTGTGACTTTTCAATTTCAAATGCCCGGGGAATATTACTCGCCCTCGATATAACTATGGCAATTCGTTGCTTTGATTATTATCATTAAGTTCCAAAGGTTAAAATGCGCATTAAGGCGCACTTGAAGAGAAAAGTAACTGAATCAAACACAAACTACATCGTGTCAAAATGGATGTCAGAGAAGTCATCACAAATTTCATTGATATTTTCTGTTCTTATCTGTAAATCTGTTATAAATTTGGTCAGCTTTTCAAAGTAGTTTTTAATTTTTTTGTTTTTCAATATTATGTAATCTCTTTGATGAGCCATGTTCAAGCAGATATATGAAACAACCCATGCTGCCGGCCGGCCTCGGCTGCTCTCGGTGGCAATATTAGAAGGTCGCTGTTACAGTTCAGGGGTCACGGTATTGTGGACCTCTGAGAAAGCACGTATAGCCGTCCACAGAAACTGACCGCTCCGTGGGTGCAGGTTAATTTTGTATCCATGTCTATAGTAGCTTCAGGGAATTTGGCCCTATGTTTATATTTAGTTTGCTTTTCACCATATTGTATGTCCTTCCCTGCACTACATAATTCAAAATTAAATATTGTTTTTGCCTATACATACTTAAGGGGTAAGCTTATTGGGTCTCATAGATTAAGATGCACTGGTGACCTACAGTGTCCAAACTTTTTTTCATTGAACACGTATTGTAGATAGGTGTACACTCCAAATACTTAAAGTACAAGTGGTGAGTGTAAAAAGCAAATGTTTTTTAGTCAATGGCCCAAATTTATTTTCTATTTGATGAACAATAGATACATGAGTAATAAATGCCAACAATCCAATTTAAGTAATTTGGTTTAGATTAGCCATTGTACTGTTTTAGATATTGATCATATTGAGTCCATCTCGTATTCCTAATTCACTTTCACATATCAAGGCTGTTGATACTTAGATTCCACACTTGAACTTATGCTGGAGCAGTAACCAACCAGTTCAAATAACTTTCATTTATGTCCAAACAATTTGACTTTTTGACAAACTTCACATTTATGGCAAATAATAAACACTAAGGAGGTACAAAGGATGTCGGTGCCCCCGGGCCCATGTTTAATGTAGGTCTTTAGAGTCAAGTTATTGCTGCTTAATTAGATGGCATTGTGAGACTAATCGGTTGATAAACTTTGATTGGTCACTGTGAAATATCTAAGGCTTTTTATAAAAATCTGAGTTTTTAGCGACGAAGTTACGTAACTGAGGAAGCTTATAGAGTTGGGAGAAGCAAAGTTGATGTCACTTCCATCAACAACTTCCGTAAAACTATTTTGTCACACCACGTGATGCACACTCACTATCAGCGAAAATAGTATCGTGTTAGATTGACATTATAATTGAACTTAGAGCGTACGTGTGAGTGTATTGGCTTACATGAAAATGCGATAGACAATGATGCATTTACGTTAGAACGTCCATGCTCGATCAAATTGTTTTTGTTCTGTCGGTGTAAATTTCGAGATTGGTGGATGTGGATGGACATCTTGCATGCGTTTGGTCTTTGTCTGACATGCATGTCGTTTCGATCTCCTTTTTACTGTGCAGGGGAGAATGAATTATGTTCCTCATGGGTTTCAAATATGTAAAAAAATACGAAGTTTTGAGTGGATTTACGATTTCGTTTGCCAAATTACGAGCGAAAATTTCAGCTTCCCATTTCATCGGCGCGACCGTGCAAGAAACCTCAGTCTCCTACTACCTCCCAGTGATGTAGCTAAAATTTTCACCGGGCGGAAAATCAGGCAACACAGGCGGAAAATGATATTGTTGGAAACTTTTTTTTTTAACACCCCCCACCCCTACCCCGTCCAAAAAAAACCCCCAAAACCCACACTTTTTTAGTTTGTAAATTCCCCCTCTTGATAATAAACTGTTACAACACCAAAACATACCATTTAACTTATATTTTATTCCTGTTTGCAACATTACACACAGTTCAACTGTTACATGATCTCATCATCACAATCATCAAAAGCTGAATCTGCATCACTGTTATATTCATCATCATCATCATCATCACTTTCTAAATCAAATAATTTCTTTGCTTGTCTTATTTCTTGTAAGTATGCCTCAATCATTGCTCTTTCATCACAATGTACTCCTTGATCTGTAGTGTCAACATTTCCTCCTAAAACATTGCCATTTATTTCATTGTGTTTTTCTGTTTCTTTGTCTGTATCACTTCTATATGCAATCTTTCTCCTTTGCCTTTTACTTAACCATGTTTCTGTAGCTTGCTTAATTACATGATCACAGTTTCCAACTTCAGGGCCATTAACAGTAATGTGTAATAGGGCATTTACCATGTCATTTTTTAATCTGTTTCTTAAACGTGTTTTGATGCGCTTTAAGGCACTCACACCCCTCTCAGGCCATGCATTAGTGACTGGTGCTGTGACTGCAATCATAGCTATCTCTGATAGCTTGGGGAAGAAGTATTTTACAGAAATGATCTTGATCAAAGTCCACTCAATTGGATTCAATACTTTTTGTTTCTCTTTTCCTTTACCACTTGTGTATTCATGATTTAACCATTTGTTTTTCAGAGTGATTGGTATGGTATCTTTCCACTTCAACATGTCAAACTTTATTTTTCCCCATTCTGCTTTTATCTCACTTTCATCTTTTTTGGCATTATCATTATTTTTGAAGAAATGTTTTGACAAAGTGTCAATTTCTTTTGATCCATACTCATTAAATTCAACACAGTTGTCACAGCTAGGTAGGTCCAAAATATTGAAAACACTGAAACAGCTTAACTGTCCTAAGCTGTCATCAAAACGATTCTCAATATTGTTATTAAAGAAGTCACATATTTTTTAAACAAGTTTTCATTTATCCCTCTTGCATGGTCAGTTATGTTTAATTCAGTAGTTTTTAGTCTTCCATTGACTGGCTCAAGATCTGTATCCAATAATTTCAGAGGACTGCAAGTATCCTTAATTTCACT
Source organism: Ptychodera flava (assembly GCF_041260155.1). Lineage (NCBI taxonomy): Eukaryota > Metazoa > Hemichordata > Enteropneusta > Ptychoderidae > Ptychodera > Ptychodera flava. The sequence goes on from NC_091936.1 coordinate 1,030,850, forward strand.
CAGTTTTGCTTTTGTGTATTTGATAGCTGGTTCCACCCTTGAAAAGTTTAATGAGCCAGTTTGAAAAACTTTACTCAATTCATCCAGATGGGGGAGTACATCATGTAGCGTGTACAATGCAGCCAGAAATTTTGATGATCTCATCTTTTTGTACAGACCTAAAGCTAGTGGATCACTATCAAGTTGTTTGAAAGTTTGAAGCAGTGCTATGTAGTTCTCAAAAACTGCATTAACACTTTTACCCAGAGACAGCCAACGTGTTCTACAGGCTTTTGTTATTTTGGTAACAATAGACCGTTTGCCCTTTTCTGATAACTCAATATGTTGCATTTCTGTTTGCACTTGTACAAACACATTTGTTCGTTTAGGGGAATATTGGAAAAACTTCCAAATTTGTTTGATAGTTTCTTCTACTTCTTTCATGTATTTCACATCATCAATGGTATCAGCACAGGCTAATGCCAGTCTGTGGCATATGCAGTGGAAATTTAACATTACATTATTTAACCGACGTAGACGGGCAGCCACTCCATTATTTTTACCAACCATCACACTTGCACCGTCACTGACAAATGTTTTCAAACTTTCAATCAACAGATTACATTCCTCCAAATTCTGTACAAGTTCTTTAGTAATATTTTCAGCATTGGCTCCACTAGCACTGCTAATGTGCCTCATACTGAGAAACTGTGTTTTAGCAATTTGCTCATCAGAATCAAAGTATTTAATAAATATTAGCAACTGTTCCATCACACTGACATCTGCAGCCTCATCAGCCAACAATCCGTAACTGTTGCAGTTTCTGATTTTTTCAAGTATCAGTTCTTTTATTGTGTCGCCCAAAATCAAAAACATCTCCCTCACTGAGGGCCGGCTTCGATGGTCAAAATATTTGATATCATCTACTCCTAACAGCTCTAGTAGATCAAAAAGCGATGACAATTTATCATTTGCAATTTCCTCTTTAGCAAGCCAATAAACTGTTTTGAAAGCTTTCTCAATCACGTCAGATTTAACGTTCTTTTTGTGCGTAAATTCTTTGTGAAAGGTCGAGACGCGCATCATCATTTCGGCTTTGACGGCCGTTTCGTGTTGCTCCGTATTTGTGTGCTCTTCTAAGGCCAGTTTCCTCATTCTGACGCAGGGATTCACGCTCCATACTTTCGATTTATTTCGTGGATTACTTGTGTCGTGCTTGCGGCATAAAAGGCAGTAAATGCCAGTGTTTTCAACGTAAACAGGCCACCATATACCCGTAGTTTTGTCAAAACCATGTTTACTGTCAGTTAGCCACGCATGGATGAACTTATATTTCGTGTTCACGGTATGTTTATCGTCTATGGGTACGGACGAGCAACAGGTTTTGCTGCATAAATAATAATTATGAACTCCAACATCGGACCCACCGCTCTCGAACAGAGTTGAAAACGCCGACAAAGTTTCATTTTCACCTTCGCTCAGTGATAGGACAGACTCGTACTCGACATTCAACTTGCCTGGTTTCATTTATCAGCGTCGCTAGAACAACCATGGTCGCCGTCGCCATGTGTAAAAGTTTTAGAGTTTTCTGCCGGCAAATCAGATTCAACATTCGGCAATGCCCCTGTTCTTGAATCAGTAAACGCCGATGATTTGATCGCATCATTATTATGGCTGACGACGTGACTCGGGGTTGGCAATGACGCAGTTCCAAATGATGACGCAACTCCAGTCTCAAGCTCACGGGACGTCTCGTCGTTTGCTTCATGCGACAGTTCACGGGGTTTCCCGGCGAAAAATCGTTTTATACTTGTTTGGTTCGGCTCACAAATTTCACGTTTCAAAGGCTTCCGCTTCGCTGACATTCTGGATTTACACTTGTCGTCTGCACACAAGTTTCTATTGTTAGACCAAACGCAGTCAAATACGGTATTGCACGTGACAGCCGACCACTTCCGAGCGGTCATCGTTCTTTCCGATAATACAAAACAAGATCCGAACTTGTTTCCGAACTTAAACGAGTGCCGATCAACGCAAAATATGACGTTCCATGATCTAGTTACATGGCTAATGCAAAGCGTACTGATCACGTACGCACATAGACAAAACAATCAAAGGCAAGTTTATTGATCGCGTCGCGATGAAACGCCGTTGTATTTGAACAGAGCGAGCGAGTATCACGGATCATCCGACTTTGATTCACCGCGGTCTAATTTTTTAGGGGTCTCAAAACATGAAAAAAGTGCTTTTGGTAATTTTTACAGCCGGAAATTCGTCGTTCACACCCGGTTAATTTTGCCGGCTTCTGGCTCTTATTTACATCACTGCCTCCATGATCACATGTTGTACTAGCCCTGCGTACGATGCTGTGTGTTCCGCTACAGCTATTAAATAGCCCCGCTCACCACAGCCCTGCAAAGACCCGTACGTAGGGTCGGTGACTTCAAATCCATTTTGGGACTTGACGTAAAAAGCCAAATTACTGCTGAAATTCAGCATTCTTGGGCCCAAGTCGTATCCCAGCCTACCTCAGCTACTCGATCGCTTCCAAAAATGCCAGTCTTTTATTCACTTCTCGTAAATAACCGTCGATGTCGGCAACTCTTTGCTAGCCCTGCGTACGATGCTGTGTGCTAGACTGGCATTTTTGGAAGCGATCGAGTAGCTGAGGTAGGCTGGGATACGACTTGGGCCCAAGAACGCTGAATTTCGGCAGTAATTTGGCTTTTTACGTCAAGTCCCAAAATGGATTTGAAGTCACCGACCCTACGTACGGGTCTTTGCAGGGCTGTGGTGAGCGGGGCGATTAGCTGTAGCGGAACACACAGCATCGTACGCAGGGCTAATGTTGTACCACACAAACATGAAAGGCCTCTGAAACACTCAGTGTGTATAAAGCGTGTGGAAATTTTCGTAGTGTTTTTTCTCATTTAATTTGGCAAATTATCAGCAAAAAACTCAATAATTCAAGGTAACCCTTTCTTCTCAATCGCTTCCTGGAGTTTCAAAGTCATACCAACGAAAATGAGTGAAAAATTTCGGTGCAAAAATCGTGCATCGGCAACAGTAGAGACTGAGCGTACTCATAGAAATAGCCCATGATTCGAGCGTGGTTTTCGTGTTTTTCGTGTGAATTTTGGCCAAATAGTCGCTTTTTAGCGGGTTTTGACATTTTTAAAGCATATAAAAACATTAAAATGACTTTTCATTAACAAACGAAATAAAAAAATTAGAAATTCAACTATTTATCTACAAAATAAAAATATTTTTGGCAAGTGAATCATGCAGATAAAAAGTGATCAATCAATGTTTTGGACGAGTACGTAGTGTGAGCGATTTTCGTGGGGATTCCCTGACCATTTGTTCATTGCTGTGGCGCTGGAATACGCACTACGCAGTCAGTTTCTGTGAAACGGGATGAAATTTTCTTTCAGGCGAGGCGTTTTAAGTTACTCTTGAGAAAAGTTACTTATTTATCAGTTGTTGTTTTACTGTTTCATGACACATGTTTTTGATTCAATCACTTGTTGACCTGAAAAACAACGATATTTAGTACTCTTTTTCAACAGACTTTTTATAGTAAGTAGCCGCGGTAACAGCTGTCAAAATACTATCGTTTTCAAAGTACATTTTGAGTGAACTTTGTCGATGAACATTCTGAACCATCGTGTAATGTTATGCTTGTCATAGTATCTGCAATTGGAGAATTACTTCACATAGAATAATTTGTATATGTAAATCAGTGCTGTCAGGGTGTTGCCAAATCTTGTGTGTATATAAGTATGTCCGGTTCTGAGATGAGCTGTATTGGCATCCAGGGCTCCCGCTACCTATTCGCCAATTCGCCAAATGCGAAAGAAAGTTAAAAATGGCTACAAAACTTCCTGTTTGGCTAATGTAGTGGCTATTGAATTCTTACACCTCCTCAACAGAAAACTACACCTAACAATAAAATGTTGTGAGATGTTGAAACAGTTTACCCTCCTTCCTACAAAGTTGCAATGTATTGAAACACTTTACTCTTCTTTCTACAAAGTTATCAATTCCCTGGTACGTAAAACAAACACTGTTGCTGTTCGATACTACAATACATCATGAACGTAACGTCCATGAATACACTGAGGCCTGCTTTGCCTCTGTGAGTCCTGGGTCGTCCTTGAGTCTATCAAAAGTTTTACCTACTTTGCTGTATCAAAATTTGGCCTGCAACTACTCAGTTTGATAGTAAAAACCATTATTTCAAAGGAAACTTTCACAAATGGAGTCATAATACAAAGGAAAAGGAGAAAAACTGAGGTTATCTGAAAGGTCAAGTCTAGGTCATCTCATCATGTGATGTCATGCATGAAGACCCCTAATTACGCAATTATGGTTCACAAGAAACTACCTAGGGTGGTCCAATAGGTGAAAGGTAATTTTGCTGCCTTCCAATTTAAATGGCATTTTGCTGCCTTCCAATTTAAATGGCATTCAGATTGATTGACTCCCATTTGGCCTACTTTCAAACTGCTATAACTTATACAAGAAATTATGTGATTCTGAATGATTTCAATATTTTTGTAGATTCCACCAGTTTAATGATCTAGAAGTGAACATCACCAGACATTTCTTGATGATATCAAAATATCAAATGAAAATATATCTGGGCTAAAACTTTTGAGACTGAATATGTAAATTTACCAAGAATTTTTGGAAGCTGGAGGGGAAACAGACATAACAGTGTGATGGGCGGACCAGAAAGTCCATGGAAATCAAGCAGGTTGTTCTTACACATTGCTGTTTGGTGTGTTGATTTGTAACACGTACACTATGCTAACACGTTTCAACACCCAAGGAAACATTTGCAACTTTATAGTCAATGCGACATATTAATAAAATTATTTTAATTTTGTATCGGAATATCACAAAACAATGTTGTGATCATCACAGTCCAGCTGTTATGAGTAAGCATGTGTACTTGGCTGGACCGATCAAGTTTCTGCAAAAAATCATTTCACTGTCATTGACAAGCTAAAGTGACGTCTTTAATAAATGTGTCCAGTCAATATCCAAAGAAAATCAAGGCTATCAATGACACGAAGAAAGTTTGTCAGTCTCGACGGACGAAGTCTGGGGGGACTTATAGATTTGGTCATGTCCGCCTGTCCGTGCGTGTGTGCGTACGTCCGTCCGTCCGTTCACGCAGACATCAGACTGAGACATGCCCTGGTCAATTTCTTTCAAACTTTGCACAAGGATAGTACCCTACCCCATACAGATGCACGTCGATTTGTTTCACAATGCGATCAAATTTGGCCGTGTTAGACTTGGAGGACTTTTTAGTTTACACCTCCATAGACTCCCATGTATAAGGCAGTTCTCCATAGACTCCCAGGTATAAGGCAGTCCTCCATAGACTCCCATGTAAAGGCAGTTCTCCATAAACTCCCATGTATAAGTCAGTTCTCCGTAGATGCCCGTGTATAAGGCCAAGAAAGATAAAAATTTAGTTTCTCATCGTATTCTAGTGCAAAAAGGATGCAGTGACACAGTCTTTAGTCCCCACGGATGAAGTCCAGGGGGCTTATAGATTGGGTCATGGTGTCCGGGTCATTGTGTCCGTTCGTCCATCCATTCGTCCATCCTTTCACACAGATATCTCAGACATTTTGACAAAATGTCACGTGACATTGGTGACCTTTGACCTAGAATATACGTATTTATCCATAACTCAGTAACCACAAGTGCTACACCCTTCATATATGGTATGATGGGATGACGCCACATATTATACCTCATTAATTATGCACATATCTAATTTTGAGCGAGCCAATAGAGCTAGAGGTCTGATTTTTGGTATATAGGGATAACTTAGCAATACAATTTTTTTTTGACAACATGTCACGTGACCTCAATGACCTTTGACCTCAAATATACATATTTGTCCATAACTCAGTAACCACAAGTGCCACACCCTTCATATCTGGTTTGATGGGAGACCTTATATGATGCCACATACTGTACCTCATTAATTATTTGCATATCTAATTCTGAGCAAGCCAATAGAGCTGGATGTCTGATTTTTCGTATATAGGGATAAGTATAGGATAGAAATTTTTTGACAAAATGTCATGTGAACTTGATTTTTTACCTAAAATATACGTTTATGTCAATAAATAAGTCCTACAAGTGCTATGTCCTATATATTTAGTAGGATGGGAGACCTTATGACAACACACGCTTTACCTCATTTATTATGCACATATCTAATTCTGGGCAAGCGAATAGAGGTAGAGGTCTGATTTTTGGCATATAGGGATTTATTAGCAATACATTTCTTTTTTCAAAATGTCACGTGACCTCAATGACCTTTGACCTTGATTATACATATATGCATATCTCAGTAACCACAAGTTCTATACCCTTTAATTTTGATAGGATATTAGACCTTAAGATGTCACATCTTGTACCTCATTTATTATGCGCATATGTATTTCTTGGCTGGCCAATACAGCTACAGGTCTGATCTTTTTTCCCAATTTAGAACAATAACTTTGACATGCCTCATGTGTTTCAAATTGGGAACAACGACATAGACCTATGTGCCAATAGATCTCAACATATACACTCCAGTGATACTTCTTAATGACCACATTTCCCTGCGCCATCAAGACTAATACTCCTATTACAGGTGGGGACTATGTCATTGTCAGTGACTTGTTTAGAATTATATTTTCGTTTTAAACTACAGTTCTTTGATGCAGTGTGGTCGTCTGGCAATCCATCATCACGGCAGATGTAGTGCATCCAATACACAGTCCACACTGTCCAATCATGCGTGCATGTTTTCCTGTTATAATTCAATAGGGTCAGAATTTTGTAGCAAGGAACATACAAAATCTTGCAGATAAATCAATTTGGATGATCTGTGTACATCTATGCAAATTCCAAGTTTGGTGGACATGTGAAAATTATGTATTTTGCCTTCATGTACAAGATGGCATGTTTACCAAGCTGGACGCTCACTGCTAAAAAACCAATAGGTTTTATTACAGTTTCACATTTCAACCCTTTCTTTCTGTGCTCTCGCTGTCGCTCGTAACGTTCGTAAATTACGAACAAAAATGAAAATTTACGAAAAAAAATAGATGCCCGATCGGCCATTTACGAACAATTTTGTTATTTTTGAAGCCTGATTTTTGGTCAAGATTGTGAATTCCGGGGAAATACTGTCATATCTCGTCTTTCAAAACCTACGCTGCCCCTATCATCGGCGCATCGACACATAGTGATAGCTTTGGACTTTGACCTGTGATAACATGAGCATGCGCGAAAAGGTTTCAAGATCCCCGGGTCTTGTACTCTCACAGTGGTGTGTCATGTATTACCACCCCATTACGGTAGTTTCGAGACACCCAAACACTCACATGCTGTCAACTTTCCGAATGGACGGTTGAAGCCTATCGAGGGAGGCGGGCAGTTACAAATGCTTTTAGATAGATCATAGTATCCTCAGCTGGGAAAGAAAGTTGGGCATAAAAAACGGCAACTGATATGAAAAAAATACGAAACAATGAAACCGCCGAGAAGAGATCAAGAACAGTCAGCCTGAAAGGCAGTCGAACTACAGCAGAACAGGAACTGCTAGTCCAGACCGCGCATGCCGGTTGAACGATGTACTGCAAAGTGTTTGTCTGTGCATGGAGGTGGAAGAGAGCCGGAAATCTTAGATGTCATAGATTTGTCATTTGACGATCTGCAGATTGAATTTTCAGTCAGCTTGCAAATTTTAATAGGTTTCCTTCAAAATACCTTACAAGAAACTGTCTCAGCAAATGTTTAATACTGATAGTTTTCTATGATCCAGAGAAAAAGCTGTGCACAGTCCCATGACCAAAAAGTTTATCCAGACAAAAAACAAAATGACGATCATCTGCAGCGTTTTAAAAGTGTAACTGTCTCTAAGAAAACATTAGCAGGATCACCAGTCTCAGTTTGCGTACTTAAATTTGCTGTAATAATGAGACAAAATTTGTGCTAAACTACAGACTGCCAAATGTTCTGATCAGTGGTGGTTTCAAAAGAATTTTAGAGATGAACACGGCATAATGACTGCAGCTATAGAGGCACCACCTAGTACCTATGGATGACATGCATACTTTCAAAGTAACAGAGCTTTCCAAATATGAAAAACAGGGGACAGATTTTCTAGCATTTAAAACTTGTGCAAACACTGATAATATTAATGACCGCTTCATATATTAATATATATAATCATCAACCACTGACTACACACACAAAGGGAGTTATGATTTGTGTCACAATATACTTGAAAATATTATGCTGTGTAATAAAGATTGAGTAATTGAATAACATTCATTGGCCGTTTGACCAAAATTACACACTTTATTGAGACAAGGAAGAAATGTTACAAGCATTCATGACCCATGATGTACTGTGTTATTCAATGGATCTTTTGAAAATGCGTATCAAAATATGAGTGTTCATTGTTAAAAAAACTAAAAAGGGATTTTTCATTTTCCTTTGTCTATAATGAAATCATTCATCATTTCTATCCCCTTAAAATCATTTATTGAGTACCAGAAGTGCTTGTTGAAAATTGGTGGGCTCAGAATAACATAATTTGTGCTTACTAATATTTTTTGAACCCAATTCGTAAATTTACTAACAATTTCGAAAGGCCAGGGAGAGCACAGTCTTTGCATCTTTCTCAGCAACACTCCCCAAACCTCTCTCCTTGCATCCCTACCGCTAAATGCACTGAGGAGCACAGTGTCATCATTGACGCTATTTTTTAGCCAGTATTCTGAAGTGTAATTACTCGTTGAATATATCATGATTTGCTGGCGTTTGCCCAATTTCTTTACACTTTCACTAAAATCTTCATGAAAATGCATCACCCATTAATTTTTTTGATCAAACACAAAAATTCACAGAAATAGCTTTCAGGTGATGTATGATACTTGGGTAGAAATACACAACTTGATGACAAACTTTATGTTTGAAAAGTGGTTGTCGCAAAGGTGGAAAGCTACTTCTCTTTTCTGTCTGTTTATTGCCCATGTACCGTGCATCATCAGACCAAATAAAATTAAATCCTCACCTCTGGCGCTACTCCAAGGGGTTAGCCCTATACAACATTGTTTTCTTAAATATCACTCGTTTATGAATTACCCAAATGTTTATATTAATTCCATGTCGTACAATATCATAAGAGGACATCTTTGTCTTTACCTTGGTCTGGTAGATTGTATCACTAATTTTGATGTACCAGGCTGCAAAGTATTGTATACTTTGTATTTGTGTGTCCATAGCAACAGTTGCCAACCATGCACCTCGGTATTTGAGAGACTATGCATCAAAATGTGTTCAAATGCACTTGACATTATGATTATTAGAAGCTTAAAGCCCATAGAAGCTGTTCATGTTGTATGTTCACTCACTCTAACAAGCGTGCCACATCGAACTAAATGTGAGCCAAGAGTCATTTTGCTATTTTTAGCTCACATTTGGTTATACCAATGTGAGTTTATCGTATAAGCTGAAGTCGATGGCGTCTGTATGTATGTGTGTATGTATATATATGTATGTATGTATGCATGTATGTATGTATGTACGTACAGTATGTCCGTCAACATCAAAAACAGGCAAACCGCTGCACATTTCAGCTTGGTATTTGGTGTGTGGGTGCATCCTGGGCTATAGATGGCATTTTGTTCAAATGAAGTCTGCATTGCCAAAATTATGCAAATGAGCTTACAAAATGTGAAAATGGTCAAGAATTAATATCTCGAGAACCGCTGTTTTGATTGCTTTGAAAATTTGTGTGCAAGTACCTTAGGTGAACCTTATACAGTTTTATGAATATTGTGAAGATATCCTTAATTTTGTATTTTTACTGAATTTTTTGGTGTTTTTTCTCATTTTACAGTAAAAATTCTTCTTCTCTGAAATCGCCAGCCCTATTGCTCTCAAATTTGGGTTGGATCTTTGGGAGTGTGTTATGCTTCTAATTTGTTGAAATTATGACAAAATTGGGAAAATTACTATTTTGGAGCAATTTTGTCATTTTTGGTCAAAAAATCTTAAACAGTATTTTCTTTTTAAACCCCTGGACAGACAGCTTTTGCATTTGGTACACAGACGTACAGAGATGACAATAGGTAGATATGTGGAAATTGTCCTGAAATATACAAATTTGTATTTTTAAGACAATATTGTCATTTGTGGTCAAGAAAACTTGATCTCAAAATTACTTGTTTAATAGCTTTGTAATATGATATAAAGTCCCAAAGGATGTTATTAGATACCTTTTCTGCTCAAAGTGTTGGGAAACCCCCAAATTTGTATATTTTAGGTAATTTTCTCAGTTTGTGACCTTAAATGACCTACACCAACCCAGGATATGTTGTGAGACAGTTTTGAAGGCTGTGAACATAATTTTGTCATATTTGGTATCAATTTGTAGGAAAATTTGATCCAGAAAACAAAGCTTAGGTGAATTTTTTCATTGCGGACCAATTTTTGCAACTTTTCTATGTAAGACATACAAGAACTGATGAGAAATTTGGATCCCGGAAAATTCCAGATGTTGTAATCACCATCCACAATGGAAGGCATTTCACTATCTGTAACTAACTTAAGTGCTGTTTACATTAGAATGATAACACTCATGGCATTAATCAAAAAATCCCCAAGGTTGTAAATATATTTCATGTCATCTGGCGTTATGTAATACCAAGGGATGGAACATTTGATATTCAGGAGGGTGTAGGGTCTAGAAGATCGATGAGGTAGCATTCCTTTTTTACCAGATCCCTTGTACATATTTTTACCCACTCCCACCTTTTCTTCTTATCAAACCTCCTCTGTCTATTTTTTGTTGTTGACATTTGCTTATGTATTTAGGATCTGCTTGTCCCATTGCTATAGAAGTTGATATGCATGTTCCTAAAGATGACCTCCAGTACCTAAGTTGGAGACCTTATTTGCTTTTGTCATTCTTGTTTTTCCTGGTTTAAATATTTCTCGAATGGACCAATTCAAACCGAATGTGAGCACACCCTCCTTGACGGTATTTTTATGGTATGTAGCTGTTTATTTTCGTTCTCCAACATTAACATCTTTCAAAGTCTTGCAGAAGACCAGAATAATTAGACCATAAACATGATCTGTTATTAACTGTGTATCATCCCAACTTTGTCATTGCAGCTTTGAATGAACGGAAAGCAGAAGTGCGTATTCAGTTCCATGAACCACCTGGAGACATTTTTCAAAGTCAACTTCAGAGAAATGAATTGGTAATAAGAGTTCAACCTGATGAGGCCGTCTATTGTAAATTTATGACCAAAAAACCTGGTATGTCTTTCAGTCCTGTAGAAACAGAGCTGGATCTCACATATGGAGCTAGATACAAGGTACATTAGCATCTTTTTAGTCTCTGCCGTATAAAGTCCAGAACGGAGTCTTATTGAGTCGTGTCTGTGTGTGTGTGTGCATGCATCTGTCCATCCAAAGCTCTTTCTCAGACATGACTGGACCAATTTATCCAAAACTTTTGTGAGGACAACAAACTATGGCAATCATATGCACATCACTTTATTTTGTCATCTGATCCAATATGGCTACCCTGAAGCCATTTTGTCTGAAAGCTATAATTTAACTTCAAAACTTGGTCAGATTGTGATACAAATTGGTGCATAGCATAATCATGGAAAGATCTAGATCTAATTATATCTAAGTGGGTGTGCACTGCATAATAATTGGTAATTCGCATATTGATGAATTTTTGCAATTGGCTATATCTCAAGAATTACTGAATCAAATTTGATGTAACTGTGCAGGCACTCAAATTGTTCTGTGATCTAACTACTTCAGAAGGTTGGGTGATATGACTTAACAGATTGTAAGTTCTTTTGCATACATAATGAATTGTTTTATGTAATTTTTGTCACATTGTACTGAATTTCATCAGACCAGCGGAGGTTTGCTGACCATATGCAGTTAAAGAAAAGCTGATTGTTTGATAAGCATGACATACTGATTATTTGCTCATTTGCATATCTAATGAATCCTCTAATTAGTCCATTAACCCTTTGAGTGCCAAAGGCTATATTTATTGCCTTTATACAATATAACACCAACAATTTCTTTCAGATGTAGGCAATTTTTTTCTGATTTTTTCACAAAATTTTGGTCAAAAAGTATAGCTCATGAAAATTTATGTCCATTAAGTGCAAAATCATAGAAAAAATTACAGAAAAATTCATAAAAATTAGTAAAACATTGCCCTGATATTTTGGGTGAAAAATTACAGTGCTCAAAGGGTTAATCAATACTAAAAACACTGATTTGACCAAACCTCTGCAGGCAGCTATTGATCATTCATACTTAGCTCTGCCTATGCTCTAAGTTTAATAAGTACGATGCTATGATTATTAGCCTGTTTATTTGCATGAAACATATAATAATCCTGAAGCAATTGATTATGACTAAAGTTTTGCCATTTATTAAACAAACTTAGGCCAAGCTCTTCTGTAAGTTTGATGAGCATGACATTCTATTGTAAGCTTATTTCCATATTTGATGAATTTCTCCAATTAGGCCATATATAAATACTGATTTTGACCAAAGCTTTTTTATTCATCAAGCATACGTTTATTTCCACTTATGCTGTAAGTTTGATGAGCACAATAATGCTCTAATTATTTGCATGTTTAACGAATTTCTCTAATCAGGCCATATATTGTTACTGAATAGGCTGATGTTGACCAAACAACTGATAGTTATTGATCATACCCAGGTCTTTACCTAAGCTAGAAGTTTGATGAGAATGGCATTCTGATTAACTAATATGCATATTAATGAATTGCTTTAATTACGCCACAAAATATATCAAAGCTATATACCGTAAGATGTCTGAAGTACATTGCTTATATTCATACTTATGTGATGACATTTAACTGAATATTGTATGTTGACATTATTAGCTCATTTGCATATTTAATAACTTTCTGTAATTAGGCCATATATCAATGTGATACAAATTCTGAGCTACACTGGTAATACGTAAATTAGTTACACTCAAAGATTGATGTTTCGAATATATCATGATTTGCTCAGTTGCATATTAATTAAATTTATATATGAAGGCCATACATTAGTCAGTGCCTCGACATACCTTTACAGATTTCAGTCCTATGTTAAGAACATACATTTGAGATTATGAGTTGAGGTATCAGTGTAGATCATATAGCTTTCAGTGACCAAACTGACTCACAAGATGTCAGTTGTTTCCTTGATAAATTAGTTCTAAAATCGCAACAGCTATACTTCACACTTCTTACTTTGAACCGAGAGTATATTAGTTGTTCCTTGATAAATTAGTTCTAAAATCGCAACAGCTATACTTCACACTTCTTACTTTGAACCGAGAGTATATTCAGTTCTAACATTTCAGTCACGATGTTAAACCTTTATATTAATTAAAGCTTCTGCAAATTAAATCGTTTTTGTACAAGATTACTTTGAGTGATTAGTGGTAAGTTAAGCCTGTCCAACACATACTTCATCTTGTGTCTTACAAAGCAAAAATGACACGAGTGATCATGACACAGGGAACATGTGATATTGGGTAATTATCGATTTACCATATATCTATGACCTGAATTTTATAATGGATGGTCTTTCTGGTAAATTTATTATTTTACAAACAACAGGGAAAAACTTAGATGTAAAGCTTTCCTTTTAGTTTTCCTAAAGTATATAGAAATAATGAATGAACAGCTTTGATTCCTTTAAGTTGATGTTCTTCCTACTGTAGTAAACCTAACACCACATGCATCCGACTCGTCCATATATTTTGCAAACACAATGAGTAAAGATGATGGGACTTACAGTCAATATATGTCCATTACATAATACAAAACCATTTTGTACAACAACAGCCTATTGATTCTTTACCAAAAGACAAACCCTACAGAATGAATCTTTCCCTCCTTAGGGGGTCTTTGATATGCTATAAAGCGTGTGACCCCCCTGTACCTTACTTCAGTTTTGATTCTGTAGCCTTCCACTCAAAGTGCTGAGTTCTGCTGCAACTCTTCAGACCAATTGTTAACCGCTATTCCAAAGATGATAACGCAAGATATCGAGAGAGCGAATTTAAGTCCTTTTCTATTTGCTATTCTCTAGAAAGTAGTTTCTGCTAAGAGTTTTTGTTGCATGCATGTGGTCCGCGAGCCAGAGTTTGCCTTGTCCCTTTGTCTGTGGGAGCATGTAATGGTTATAGTAATAGTAATAGTTCTTTATTTCAGACTGCAATGTCCATATAAGGAAAATACAAAAGGAAGCACCTGCAAAATTCACTCAGTCCCCGGGATGTATGCTATTTGCTCAAAAGTTTACAGTTTGAAAAAAAAAATACACACCAGAGGGGAAAAAAATCACAAAAGATATAATTGCTTTCTCCAATGCTTAAATAATGCACTATCTGTCACTCTATCTGATGAACAGATCGCAGCAAGTAACACATTTGATGACTTTTCAAGCCTACACTTAAAACTGTACATATTACGCCTAATAACTTCACCAAGAGACATGACATGGTTTGTTGCGAACATAGCTGAAGCACTACAAAATGGAGGAAGACCGAGAAGTCTTCTCCAGACGTTGTACATAGTTTTAAAGTTGTTCATCAGTTTAACTTTAAAGTTCACCCAAAGATTGCAACAGTAAATATTGCTACAGTATGCCATAAATAATGTTTTCTTTACATTCGGACTACATACTTTAAATTGTCTGAGTAACATGTTTGCTCTTACACAAAAAGCACGTCTCTGTCTTGCGATATCCTCGTTGTCACACCCATCACAGCATATTACATGACCCAGATAGGTGTGCACAGAAACAAAGTTCAATTTGTTACCATTAAGTTTTACTGAGGGTATTCTTGGAATGTTCGTTCTCCTCCCATTGAAAAGCATGCACACAGTCTTATTAGCATTATAAATTACCGGTACCGTATATCATATTCCTTGCCATACACTTCACATATCCTGAGAAGATGGCGTAAGTCCTTCACACTAGGACTGAGTAAAGTCATATCATCAGCGTAACCTAAAGTGTTAGCACTGACACCACACATAGTACAGCCAACATTGCATTTACAGAGCTCATTGATGAGATCATCAATATAGACATTAAAAAGATACGGAGAGAGTACTCCCCTTTGTCTCATTATGGGAAGGCTCCATTAACTTAGGAATACCCTACTTCCCTATGAGTATCAATTTCACAGACCTGCCTTTCCTACAATGGCACTACAATGGCACCAGCTGGATTAGATAAACATGACAATGGAAATTCACACCTTGAGGGATTAAAAGTCTTCTGTTTGTCACCCGAGTTGGTCAGGCAAGGACTCGGGTTTCAGGTACCATGCAAGTTAATGCAGTCATCCCCTAATGTTACACCGTTAGAAACAGAAAACCACTCTGATACAACATTGCTCCATTTTACAGAAAACAGTTGATTTCTGTACCAATAGTACAATATTCGTACAACATATAAAGGAACCTTCCTGTCGATGAGCTTTTTGACCAATTTAAAGTGATTAATTCTGTCAAAAGCTTTAGATGCATCAAGAAAGCAAGTAAACTTAACACAGGTCCTCCATTACTGGTGTAATAACTAACAATTTCTTTAAATGCAAATAAACACATGTAAGTGGAATGTTTTCGTTTAAAACCAAATTGCAAATAGTGTGAAGTAATAAATTCCTCACAACGTGACAGTAAAATGTGTTCAAAGACTTTCGAGAAAACAGTTGCTAATGCTATCAGGCGGTAATTGCCGGCATCACTGGTTAGTTTAGTTTTGTCCTTGATAATGGGGACTAAGATTACCTTTATAACCTCACTTGGCAAATAACCATGGACAACCATCACATTAATACAAACTGTCAGAACAGGTATAATAGAGGAATCTGAGAATTTCAAATGCTCAGCAGTAATTCTGTCAATACCAGATGTCTTGCTATCCGGTAACTTTTGTATAGCATTAAGCACTTCCTCAGGAGAAACATACATATCAGAAAAAAACTTGACATATTTCATTTTCTCATCAATTTCAGTTTTGCCAGACTGGGAGTGGACGGAATTCAGAATCTCACTGAAATGCTTCTGCCACATGTTAACAATTTCACTCTCGCCTGTTACACCATTCAGTGTATCTGAAAGTGGCGATTTTCTGCTATTTTGCTTTCTTACTTCATTCCAGAAATCTTTCTGTTTGTGACAATGAAGATTGTTTGCCATCTTATCAACCCTGTTTTGATTTTCAAGCCTTTTACAAGCACGCAAAGCATACTTAAAACGAGCTCTAGAGGTTTTCATGACTTCAAAAATGGGTCCTTGTTTAGGTTTACCCCATTAACCCACAATAAAAACATGGAGCGGGCATAGTCGTGACACTCGCTCTTTTACAAAATCATTCCACCCAGGCACAACATGAATTTTCTGATGACTTTTACACTTAATGGTTTCTTTTGCAGCACTATTCAACGCATCCACAATACTATTATAACATGTATCAATAGCCTGCAAATGTGAATGATCAGTACAGTTCACATCCATACACATTAAACCTTCAGACAACTAATCTTATCAATCTTGGCTTTGGTACACTGAGGCAGAAATATTCTGCCGTGACAGCTTTTTCCAATCAACACGAAAACTACGTTGCTGAGAGGGGCAACAATTAAGTCTTCTATCGGCAGAAATGTCAAAACGAACATCTATTGAAACAGGAATGTGGTCAGAGCCTATAACATTGAAGAGATTTGAAACTGAAAGCACATTGCTATGAGAGACTTCAGTGGTAATACAATGGTTGATCCAAGAAGTGGTACCATGAGCATCGCTAATATAAGTAAACGCACCGGAATCTTTGCCTAACAAATCAACATCAGAAATGACATAGCCAAACTGCTCACAATGCTCCATCAACTCACGGCCAAATCCTGTATCAGTATTTACATCTGCGTTTAAATCATCGATAAAAAAGACATTTGCTGAAAGAATGGAGTCAAGTTTCACCAGATAATCACTAAAAATTTCAAAATTGTGATTTGTATTAGTAGGCATATAACAATTAACAATAAAAAGTTTGTCTGTGTCGTTTTCTAAAACTAAACCAAGCAACCGACTGTCATCAAAGTCAAGAATTCTTACAAGGCTACCTGGAGATCTACGGCAAAGTATTGCAACACCCCCGTAAGGTCTACCGATATTGAGTTCAGAAGAATCAAATGCAGATAACCCATATGACATAAAATCAGGATGAATGTCATGTAAAATTGACAACTCCTCTTTGGCAAGCCAGTGCTCCTGTAAAAGACAGATATCATGACTTTCGCACAATTCATACACTGAATGAAAACTGGATTTAACGGATCTACAATTATACGTTACAATACGTAAACTTCTTTTGTGTTCCGCCATGTTTTCTAAGACTTATAATATTTTCTTTCAAGAGTATCCTGAGGCCAATTTAGCATGTGCATTGAATTTTCCAGTTTTTAGCTCACATTTGGTATACCAATGTGAGGTAATCGTATAAGCTGAATCAGTTCATTTGCATGCCATTTGCATGTATGTATGTATGTATGTATGTATGTATGTATGTATGTATTTATGTATGTCCGTCCACGTCAAAAACAGCTAAACCGCAGCACCTACTGTCTTAGTATTTGGTGTACAGGTGCACCTAGGGGTGGAGATGTGAATTTGTTCAAATGAACATGTCAGTGCCAAAAATATGCAAATGAGGGGAAAAAAGGAAAAATCCTGCAAATTGCTAAAACTCTGTAACCGTTGGTCAGATTGGGTTGAAACTTGGTGTGCAGGTTCCTTTAGGTATTCTAAAGTAGGTTTTTAAAATTTGGGATGAAATTTGCATTTTTCTATTTTTAGGGTAATTTTTTTCAGATTTTAGTCAAAAGATGTTTTTCTCTGTAACCACTCATCTGATTGCTTTGAAAGTTGGTAAACATGTTCCTCAGGATGACCTCAGTCAAGTGTATACAAATTGAATTGAAATTTTAATATTTGTAATTTTGGGGCAATTTTCCAAATTTTTGGTCAAAACTTTTTTTATTGAAAAATAACTAATCTGATAGCTTTGATATTTGGTATACTGGTTCCTAAGGTTGATCAAAATCAGTTTAATGAATATCGTGAAGATATCTTGAATTTTGTATTTTTGCTGAATGTTTTGGTTACGTTTCTCATTTTAAGTAAAATTTCTTCTTCTCTGAAACCGCTAGCCCAATTGCTCTCAAATTTGGATTGGATGTTTGCAAGAATGTTACCCTTCTCATTGTTGAAATTACGACAAAATTGGAAATATTACTGTTTTGGGGCAATTTTTGTCATTTTTGGTCAAAAAATCTTAAAAGATATATTCTTTTTAAAGCCCCTGGACAGACAGCTTTTATATTTGGTGTACAGATGTCCAGAGATGACAATAGTTAGATATTTGGAAATTGTCCTGAAATATACAAATTTGTATTTTAAGACAATTTTGTCATTTTTGGTCAAGAAAACTTGTTCTCAAAATTACTTGTCTGATAGTTTTGTAATTTGGTACAAAAGTCCCGAGGGATGTTATGAGATAAATTTTCTGCTCAAAGTGTTGGGAAACCCCCAAATTTTTATATTTTAGGTAATTTTCTTTTGTGACCTTAAATGACCGACACCAATCCAGGATATGTTGTGAGAGAGTTTTGAAGGCTGTGAACATAATTTTGTCATATTTAATATCAATTTGTAGTAAAAGTTGATCCAGAAAATAAAGCTGAGGTAAATTTTTTCATTGCTATCCAATTTTTGCAACTTTTTGCAACAAGAACTGATGAGAAATTTGGATCCAGGATAATTCCAGGTGTCGTAATCCCCCCCCCCCCCCCCCCACTGTGGAAGGCATTTCACTATCTGTAACTGATTTAAGTGCTGCTTACATTCGAATGATAGCACTCATAGCATTAATTAAAACATCCCCAAGGTTGTAAATACATTTCCTGCCATGCCAGCTGGTCTTATGTAAGGGGTGGAACATTTGATATTCAGGAGGGGGTAGGGGATAGAAGATTGATGTCGCGTTACTTTTTACCAGATCCCTTGTACATTTTTTCCCACTCTTTATTTTTTCCCCACTCTCCCACATTTTCTTTTTGTCAAGCTTCTCTGGCTAATTTTTTTGTTGACATTTGCGTATGTATGTAGGATCTGCTTGTCCAGAAGTTGATATGCATGTTCCTAAAGATGACCTCCAGTATATGTACCTAAGTTGCAGACTTTATTTGCTTTTGTCATTCTTGTTTTTCTGGTTTAAATATTTCTTGAATTTACCAATTCAAACCGAATGTGAGCACACTGTCCTTGACGGTATTTTTTCCTCTGGTAGTTTGCAAGGCTTTGGATCCGGTTTTTCAGTCTCCTTGGAGAGTTTCAGAGTCAGCCGTATCTTCTCCTGTGCCTTCAACCTTGGGCAATTCATTGCCAAATATGAGACTTTCTTGGATCACCAATGTGTATCAAGCTGGAGGGCATTTTGAAGCTCCCCACTATGTCAGGAGTTAGTGTGGATTATGTTAGTGCGCAAGAGTCGAGGACAGCTTGGGGTGTCATCCCCATCTGCTTTGTATTTTTCGTCATTGTCTGATGCTTCGCAGGGAACATAGTGGGTCCGCCATCTTGGATTTGTCGGGTTTCCGTTCTGCTCATGCAGGGGCCCGCCCTTGGTTTGACTTTGTCTTCCGTCCCCCTTTCCATTCCTGGGTGTGGGTCTGTCATGTTGGGGGTGGGGGTGCTGGATGGTGGTCCTGTTGATACCATGGCTGGTAGTCCAGTTCGCTATCAGCAGGGATTGCATTTTCTTTGGCTACTCATGTCAAAGCTCTGCCTCCTTTGGACTCTGGGACTCTCAAAGCTGTTATTGTATGAAATAATTTTGTATTATGTAAAAAATCTTGCAAATTTTGATGTTGGCAGCATTGTAGGTAAACTTTGGTACAGCCATTTTACAAGCTTACTGATATAGTCACAAGTGAAATTTGGGAATCCCCCAAACTAGATGGTTAACATGCATATCTGGACATTTACCCAGAGATGAGGTATGTAAGAGTGCCTTCAACAGCATACTTCGAGTTCCAAAACCGAGTTGGACTTACAAGTCTGAGTACTCGAATTTGCATACGCCGAGTAAAACTGCTTACTCGGACTTGCATTCTCCGAGTAAAACTGCTTTACTCAGACTTGTGTACTCCGAGTACATGGCCTACTCGGAGTTGAATACGCCGATCGAGTTACACATGCTTATAGAAAAAACAATGCTGCAAAAACACAGGAAATATTCGATCTTGTGATAACAATTTGCAAACAGCGTATACACTGCAGTACTTCCAGTCGCTCAGAGAAAGAGTTGATAATGCGATCTGCCTGCAGACCTCTGATCTGTGCACAGTATGGCATAGTATCTTGTACAACACGCTCAAGTCATTGTCGTTGTCGAGTGTAGCTACCGTCACGCAAATTATGAGTTTGTCTTGTCTTTTTGCTTCATTACAGGATCAGATCTTGATTTGATACATGACTAGAATTGGGTACAACAACGTTTCATGATCACCACGATGCAGGGTGGCGAGTTATTAGAACATGGACGCCATAATTGAATGACCTGTCGACGTGTGATGACATGGCCTTGGTTTGCTAGCGTGGCAAGGCCATGATAGACTTGCCCAAGCATTTTAGGCATATTTATGTCTTGATAAAATAATTAAACTAATAATTTTTCAAAATAAAATGAGCACAGTGCGCTTGTGTATGCTATGAACCGAGTGCGAGTTGACCACTTGGTCGTAAATAATGACCTGTGTTGACCTGTGATATCATGCATTGATTTCGCTAATTGAACGATTTTGCGATATCAGACTGAGTAACTGGCTGCACTTGCTGAAGTTTATTGGTTTTACTATAAATGTTACGTCTAAGTCATCTTTCAAAATACTTTGCCGCCAGCCGTGGCAGCACTTTCTTCTGAGGGTAAAATCATGGTCCCTCCTTGTGGAGGGACCATGGTTAAATATACATTGCGCTACAGATTACAAGACATCGTGAAAATGAATTTTTTTTTTTTCAAAAGAGCAGATTTTCAACATATCAATCTGCGCTAGCCCTAAACTCTGTGAGTAATAAAATACTTTTTTTTGACAGATCATTTCTTGTCCAGCTTGGCAAAATATGCATTTCTGGGAACACGTATTACTCGGCGTATATTCAAGTCCGAGTAGGCCATGTATTTGGAGTATACAAATCCCAGTAGGCCATGTACTCGGAGTATACAATTCCGAGTAAGCAGTGTTGCTCGGCAAGTCCGACTCGGTTTTGGAACTCGGAGTGTATGGTTTGAGATGCTCCTACATACCTGCAGAGATATCACAGCTGATAATTTACAGTAACCATACCACAATTATTATTATTAAACTTTATTATCCCTGAAGTGGGAAACTTGTCTTTCAACGGCAAAGACATCAAAACAGTAAGAATAAATACAGTACTAAAACATAGCTTAAAAAATCACAAAAGTACACATAAAGCTCAATAACAATACGCCACAAAATTCATTTCAAACTTCAGACACAGAGACATATTGGTGTCTATTTATGGAGTAATTCGTATTATCACATGAACTGGCCCGTATCTCCACCTGTGTGACGTACACCAGCACAGATAAGAAATCCATATTACCCCTGTTGTACGTCATCAACCGGAACTTTTTTCCTGCTATGGTACCGTTCGTACGTGCACGTCGCGACACAGACCGATTTGTCGTGATTGATGCCGTGCTCTCATGGCATTTTGACAAAAAGGTGACCCGATAAATCCAGATATGGAAACATAGAAGGCATGCCCACGAAATTTCGAGTCGCTAAAGCTTTAGCTATTCCCAAGAATCGAATGAGGATACCGTCGATCGTTTTAATGGCTCAGTAACGTCACGGCTCAAGTCGTAAGGCTCAATGTGGACGCCGTCGTACCTGGCGATCGATCGCCAAGCAGGAAGTACCTGGCTATCCCGGTTAGCAATAAACCCGAAAGATACACCTCAACGAAAGGTCAACTTAATAAATGAGTACCGGTTAATCTTCAGGAAAGCGACATAGAAGGCACAAGCATAAAGTCATTCGACGAACAACGATAAATTTCCTTCATCACACAGATTATTCCGTTGTTTCTCGATCGGAATCAAACCTGCAGCGTAAGCCTATGGCTGTAGTGAAGACATGAGCTGTCGACCTGCAGTGCAGCGCTGCAGAATCCGATGCATTTCGAAGTTGACTCGGACAACACTCACAACAGAACAGAGTTCCCGTCAAGTAACAAAATTGGGATGTACCTACGGGCGATATATGTCACAGCAAACATCAAAGTCCGTAATACGAAAACATTGACGACCGAGATTGCCACCGGCGGATACCGGTGTGACGGCAGTGCCCACTACAATAGTATAAGCTTACACTCTGTGTGTCATTGATCTGAATCTTGCGGGCTCGCAAAGGTCGTAAACTTGATATATTTTAAAAGCCACGGCATCTCTAAGAATGATAACTACTGTTTCGATCGTGTCATTGCATTAACTTCAAAAATATAATTGTAAATATTCTAAAAAACTCAAAATACTATTGTTATCCGTCGCTAGCGCGGTGAAAGCTATGTCCGCCGATGGCAGACTTGTCTTGGCATCGGTCCAGCGCGAGACAATGATTGACAGGCGCACGTGACCGAATCCGTATGTCTGATTGGTGGAGATACCATTCGGTGTAACAAAATTTAGGCTTAATCGGATTTATGAATGAAAGTATACCTGTAAACATTTGCACATCTCCTGGGTGACGGGCCGCTTTACTCATTAAATAAAACTAATCTGCGTAAATAAAACACAAAATCGCGATAAAAATCATGCGCTTTGTTACATTAATGTTGATCCATCCACATAAAAGGAAAATAAGAAGACTGTTCATGTGATAAATATATAATCCCATGGAATTTTTCTCTGTTTGACGTCATCGTATACTCGTGTTTTTCGCGGAGCCGCACAACTTCTCGCCTTCGGCTCGAAGTTGTACGGCTCCGCGAAAAACACTCGTATACGATGACGTCAAACAGAGAAAAATACCATGGGATTATATATAAATACTACTTAAACTATATGTCTGTATCCGTGCAGTTGGATTGGGACAAGGAAAGACGTAAACATAAAATGGCATCCAGATGTCTGTGTAAAGATGAAATCTATCAGAGTCCACACTAGAAAGATTAGGAACTCATATTCTTGTGGAAGGTGTGTGAGATATGACAAAGCTAAAAACAAGATATTTCTTTCTTTTCAAGGACGTTGTCCTGCCAGATGCTTATGTCCGTTTGATATTGGATGTGTTCTGTGGAAGTCAAATGCACTTTGTACGAACGTAAGTGATCACTATATACAATCTGCAATAGTGACATGATATGATATCCTGCAATAGGCCGACATTAAGTTGTGGACAATGCTTCTGTGAAATCAAGCACCAACTGCTAATAGTCTACACAACTTTTGGAGGTGTGGCCGGTACCAGTGATTTAATTGGCTATTATCAGGTTGTTGGCATTTACGTCATCATGTCAGAAACCATTGTTTTTGATGGGTGGCTTCATCCTCGTAATGCATGAATAACAATTAATATTTGTCATCACATGAATAAATTCTACAATAATTTGAAAACTTTTGTAATCAATCTGGTCAAAGTAAATAATTAACGAATTTAGAATGTTGACAACCTTAGTATGCACATGTTCCATTATAATTACATCGTCTACCCTTCACATAAATGGTGTTATCCCCATTGCCATCACTATGTTTTCTTTTTACATGGTGGATTTCTTAGATTGACCTCCTTGATTTGTCACTCCGTCTGTTACACTTGGCACAGCTGACAATTTTTCAAGTGTCTGCGTTTCTATTTGATATTTGAAAAGCAATAATTGTGAACTGCAATGTGATTAATTGACTGCCGGCTTTTAATAAAAAGCCTGGGTATTGTAGAATTGTGTTAACACTGCAGAACAGGCTTAACACGTATAACAGTAAATAGTAGCACATGCAGTGAAAGTACTGACACGATTTTTATAAATTTTTATTGTAGGGATGAATTGGCTGAAGCTTGGAGAATATTTACACCGTTACTGCATCAAATAGAAAATGACAAGATCAAGCCAGTACCATATACATATGGCGGGTAAGAAATCAAGCACATTCAGTCTTATTTTTTGGCAGCTGAAATTCTAACTATATTTTGTGTAAATGTAAGAGAGGTGTTGTGTTCCTTTGTAATTGCATATATGTATTGCAGAGTACAAAGTTCTTGGCTTTTGTATTGGGTAAGCCAACCTCAATGTGGTGGCCTGCTCACTGAAAACAGTTATTTCCAGCAGTTTTAATAGTTTCCAATGGTACGACATAACAACCTTCCAAAATACTAGGTAACTTGGTTGTACTGTCAATTTATTTATTTATTTATTAAACCTTGTTTAACGAGGGTAGCCTGGTAAGATTCAGTAAAGATGCTTATCTTCCCCAGGGCCCTCAGATGAACATACAAACTGATACAAAGCAGAACAACATGAAACATGACTAACAAAGCTAGAACAATACAATGCGCAGAAAAAAGTGGCCAGGAGTCACCACCTGCACACAGGAGAAAAAAAATGCACAATCACACTAGACAACAAAAAACAAATTTGACAAGAAAACTAAAACTCACAAACACAAAAAATTATACCCAATAAGCTTTCAGGTAAGCAGTTTTAAAACTGCTCAATGAGTTACTAGATCTTATATTTAAATCGACATTATTCCACTGATTGGCAGTATTTACAGTAAACCCTTTTCGATAAAAATCCTTATTTGTTGCAGGAACCACTAACAATTTTTGCATCTTGGATCTTGTAACTCTTTTATGATCACTTTCGGTAAAAAGACTTGTCATGTATTGCGGTGCAAGATTATTTAAACATTTAAAAACCATACAAACATTCTTATAAACTATTCTATCTGGTAATGACATTATGTGTATTGTTTTAAATAAATGCTCGGTCGAAGCATTAAACCTTGCATCACACATCACTCTGATAGCACGTTTCTGAATCTTATGCAACCCTTTCATAAAGGGTGATGCTCCCCATAAATGACAACAGTAATCCAAGTGTGGTAAAATATAGCTATTATAAAAAAGTTTTCTTATATTCATAGGTAAAAACTCTTATTCTCTTGAGCAAAGCAATATTACTATTTACTTTTTTAAAAATCTTGTCACAGTGCTGCTTCCATGACAGATTTTCATCGACAAGCGTACCAAGAATCTTTTCACAGTGTACTGCTTGCAATTCCGTTTCACCAAGATTACAGTCTAAGTTTGTTTATTCAAATGTCTACGTTGTTACAATCATAGTCTTTGTCTTGTCGCAATTAATGGCCATTCTATTATTCTTACACCAATTATAAACATTATTTAAGTCAGAGTTCAAAGTTGCCTCAATTTCTTGAACACATTTTGCACTGGTAGTTATGTAAGTAGTGATGGTCATGAGATAAAGCCATCTTTGACATATTTTAATATAAATGACAAAGAGAGGTGATATAATCATTAGGAATACTGAGTACTCAAAATTGTGGCTTGTGATGGTGATAGAAAGTGCAAATTTGCTGCCCAGTTGGTAGAGTGAAACTATCATAAATATATTATTATAATAACATAAGATTTTTTTGTGTTCCTTCCACATATATTTAGTCTGAATTTTTAATATGGATTAAAAAACCATGAAAAAGGAGCAAGTGAATCACAATAGATAACAACTAGATGCACTTTGGTTGTTTTTTGAATTCATTATACCCTGTGATTTCACTAATACTTCCATTCAAGAGCACATCCACTCTGGCTTGGCAGATCTGGCATCCTTTTTGGCTACACACCCAATTGTGCAGTACCTTAGTCCAAGCTTTGCAGTACTTTAAGCTGGTGTGAAGGTTTGTCAGTGCTCTTAGGCCAAAGTTTGTTGTCGATAAAGATTAATCCAATCTTTTTTGCAAATCTTGAGATAAGGTTTGTGTCCAAAGCTTGGAGTAGGATTATTGCCAAATCTTAAATCAAGTGTACCTGGGATTTAGCTTATATGTGCCCGAAAAACACGGACATGAAGTTTGGTCGATATCATGTTGTATTCAGGTGATGTATCCAAAATGCAGACACATAATGAGTAATAGCCCCTTAATCATATATGCATACATTGGTTATGATCGTTATGATCATTTTCCTGGCGACTTTCCGATATTTGATATGAAATCGACAGAAACAGACCGTTGCTTATTCGCATGGTATTCAATAGAAAGTTGGTTGCAAAGGAGTGATGGCAACCCTTTCACTTGTTGATATTATTCCACTTTTGGGCTATTCCACTTCATTGGGTGGTTGTAGTACAATTTCAGATTAAACAATTTAATTATTAAGATGTCAATACAGGTTTCCATAATTTGAAGGATGTTTATATTTATGTAAAGTACCACATGAAATGTGAAACATCAGCTGGAGTGTGTAAACTGGGTAGTTTTTCGTACTCTGAAAAATACTCACAGCCCTTTATGAAAGTTATGAGGCCTACAAAAAATCAGGTCAAAATCCAAAATCAACCTCGTTCAGTGCACAGCGAAAAATCAACAGGTATCTGTTAGGCCTCTACGTACGAATGCAATGTGGATGTACGTTTAATTGTAGTTATGCCAGTCAGTTCATCTTCAAGACTTATCCACATGCATCCTTTTAATTTGGTAGCGGATTAAGGAAAACTTGAAGTGAGTACAGCTTCATAACTTGTATACATATACTGTGTACATTTTGTTGCAATATACGAATAAATCATTTCAAAGGTATTTACATCGTCTGCTCGTATATTTAGCTAGTATAGACTATAGTCTATAGAAGCTATTGGGATGGGTATCCGTCCGGTGTCCGGCGTTAGTCTGTATGTATGTATGTACCGTATGTATATATGTATGTCCGTTTGTGAGGCGTTCATCCACTCAAATATCTTGAGAACCGCAGTACTTACTGATTTGATATTTGTTGTGGAGATGAAAAATATGATTTTGAGAAACTGTTTTTAGCTCCCATACATGAATATGTATATATGCAAATGAGAGGTATTCTTATAAGGTGGCAAAATGGCGTCTGTGTGTATGTATGTATGTATGTCTGTCTGTTAGTCCGTCCAGATCAAAAACTCCTAAACCGCAACGGCTGCCGTCTTAGTATTTGGTGTACAGGTGCTCCTAGGGGTGGAGATGTGAATTTGTTCAAATGCTCACACACGTGAGCATATGGTTTAGCCATGTCTGTCTGTGTGTGTGTCTGTGTGTCCGTGTGTCTGTATCCCCATTATCTCAAAAACGGCTGAATGTATTTCAGTCAAATTTGGTAGACATCTTCAGAATTTAAATGGCTAGAACTGAAAAGGTTTTGGTGGGCGTGGCTTGCATATTGATGAAGTTATCACAGTTTTAATTTTTGTGATACATGGTAGTCTATGGGAAGCATGATGACCATGGTTTCTGGACATCTCGACCCCTAACCAACTCGACCCTAGACAACTCGACCCGCTACCAACCCAACCCTGGTTAGACCTTATAGCCTTGCTCCTTCATGCCAAATATCAAAGTCACAGGTCTCGCCAATTTTGAGAAGAAGATTTTTAAAGTATTATTTTTCTGATTTTTCTATGACCTTTGACCTCCCCTATACCTATGCAGCTAAGCTATGGCAATGGCTTATTCTGGCGTATGTTAAAGTCCAAGACAGCCAGTGTCTATTGGACAATGGCCAGTAGGCGACCAAATTGCTCTCCACAATTTTGGGGATTCCACTTGACCTTTGACCTTGGCATCTTCCCGCAACTCATTTATTATGTGCATTTCTAATTCTCAGCTAGCCAATAGAGCTAGAGGTCTGATTTTTGGTATATAGGGATAACTTAGCAATACAAATTTTTTGACAAAATGTCATGTGACCCCATTGACCTTTGACCTCAAATATACATATATGGCCATAACTAAGTAACCCCAAGTGCTACACCCTTCATATTTGGTATGATGGGAGACCTTATGACACCACATCCTGTACCTCATTAATTATGCACATATCTAATTCTGAGCCAGCCAATAGAGCTAGAGGTCTGATTTTTGGTATATAGGGATAACTTAGCAATACCATTATTTTAACAAAATGTCATGTGACCTTGATGACCTTTGACCTCAAATATACATATATGGCCATAACTAAGTAACCACAAGTGCTACACCCTTCATATTTGGTATGATGGGAGACCTTATGACATCACATCCTGTACCTAATTAATTATGCGCATATCTAATTCTGAGCCAGCCAATAGATCTAGAGGTCTGATTTTTGGTATATAGGGATAACTTAGCAACACAATTTAACTTGATTTTAGTCATTGAAACTTGCTATATACATCAAAGATACTGTGATATAACATTATTGAAAGTCAAAAGACGTTTTTACTTCAGCCAATTCCTAATTTGCATATTAAATGAATTTCCATACTTAGGGATATTCATCTGAATTGACTTGATCAAAATTGATGTAACTTGCTATGTACATTTCAGACACTGTAATACAATATTATTGAAAGTCATTAAGCATTTTCTCTTCAGCCAATTCCTAATTTGCATGTTTAATGAACTTTCCTTATTAGAGATATATATCTGAATTGACTTTACCAAAGTTGACAAAACTTGCTACATATATTGCAGATACCATGATACAACATTATTGACAATCATTAAGCATTTTTACTTAAGTCAATTCCTAATTTACATATTTAATGAACTTTGCTTATTAGGGATATATACTGGGATTTACTTGATCAAAGTTGGCAAAACATGACAACATTGATGATTATACCTAGTTAAAACAATATCGAAAGTCATTTCACATTTTCATGTCAGCTAATTTACAATTTGCATATCTAATGAGCTTTCACAGCTCGGCATATATGGCTTGAAGGACTTGGCCAACGGTAATTACACTTGCTATATAAAATGGTGATACAATGACAGCAGTCAAAGAACTTTAATATTTTTTTTTCAGCTAATTACATATTTGTATACTTCATGACCTTTGAGAATTAATCGGCGGTGATTATTGTTCATTGTGTTGATCATAATACTTTCAATGAAGTTGCAAACATGTGGCAAAGGTTCAAATTTACACATAACTGTATGAAACACGTGAGCATTTTCAGTTCATATCTGGTTAGGATATTTTTTCTGTTTGTAGTAAAAAAATCTTGAACTCTGAAATCGCTCATCTGATTGCGCTGAAAGTTAATATTCATGTTCCTCAGGATGACCTCAGTCATGCTTGTACAAATTGTATTGATATAATCATATTTATAATTTTGGGGCAGTTTTCCCAATTTTTGATAAAAAAAATTTTTATCCAAAAACTACTGATCTGATAGCTTTGATATTTGGTATACAGGTATTTAAGGTTAATCTCGATATAATGATTTGAAGTTATGGTGAACCTGGCAATTTTTTTGTGGGGGGGGGGGGGCAATTTCTGCCTTTTTTGGTCAAAAAAATTTTTCTCATAAAACTACTGATCTGGTAGCTTTGATATTTAGTGTACAGGTTCTTATTCTGATTTTAGCAGGTTTGGTTTCCAACAAATATATTCAAATTTTTTTTCAATGTTAAAGAGTGAGGGAGGGGGGGGGGTTCCTGGTAGATTTTGAAAAAAAATCCAAACAAATGCCAATAAAAAAAAATCAGCCAGAGAAGGTTTGACAAAAAGAAAAGGTGGGATAGTGGGAAAAAAAGAATGTACAATGTATCGGATAAAAAAGATAATGTTCCTCATCAATCTTCTAGACAACCCCTTTTATCAAATGGTACACCCCTGATGTATTTTTGTGTGCAATTAACCATGCAGTGTATTTTAGTTTAAGATGTCAATCAAGTTAGGTACGGATTTGTCAATGAAAGGAATAGTCAAGTTCACCACAGTTAAATTTCTTAACTTTATGTCTTGTGTCATCATCCTTGTGTAATTGGTTAAGGTGGTTGGAAAGGCTATTTTTGCACCAATTCTTTTCTCAGAGTTAATGTCAAGTTTCAAGTGTTAGAATCAAGATATTTAGTTCAAATTTTCAGGATAACTCCCTTAGTTAATATTTTCTCCAAAGAATATAAAAATTGTATATTTGCAGCCATGATTTTGAAATATGACACCAGTAAATATTGAAATTTAATTTTTCATATTTTTTTTACATATTTGAATTTAATAATAATTGGATAGCATTATAATAGTACCAAATTAGTTATAAATATGTTGACACTATTTATTGTAAGATTTGTACGGCAGGATT
The DNA here is from genome assembly GCF_041260155.1 of Ptychodera flava. NCBI lineage: Eukaryota > Metazoa > Hemichordata > Enteropneusta > Ptychoderidae > Ptychodera > Ptychodera flava. Next base: position 1,061,368 of record NC_091936.1, read on the forward strand.
TGTAAATAAAATTTGTTTTTATGATATCAAAAAATCATTAAAAATTTTAAATAATTGAATTTATTAGGAAATCATCAAAGCCAAAATAATTTTAGTGTAGAATTATCAGAAAGTTCAACTTTTTTTGACAGTTCATAGTGAAATGCTTACCATCTTGGAGGATTAAAACATGTAAAGGCTACTTTCCTGAATCCCAACTTTGACATATTCTGAACCGTCATATATTGTGCTCTGTATGTTATCTAAAAGAAATTGCTCAAAATAGTCAATAGAGATAAAGATAGAGATAGAGAAAGTTCTAATTTCCATTTATGGTTGACTTGGTAAGGATAAAATAAAATTACTTTTTGAGGAAAAAAATAGAGTGGTCAAGTAAAAGAGTGGTCAAAGTGATAGGGTTTTTACGGTAAAGCTGGGCTGAAGATTCTTCATGTGCTATTTATAGCAATTATGCAATCTGTGTAAACAGTGCAATGAAAGTTACATGATTCCTTATAATGCTTTTGATGACCTTGAACTTCTTAAGTTTCAAACATTTGTCTCTTCAGTGTGCTTTCTCTGAGTATGCACAGTCTCAACTTATTCAACAGAACTCACTTACAATGTTAATCAAAGATATCCACCTTCTTCATCAATACATGTGTCACAAGGGGAGAACCATTTGATTTTTGAGGGGGGGGGTATGGAGGAAATGGGTATGGGAGCAAATTTTTTTTTCCTGTCACAGTGACAGCAATTTTTTTTTTCTACTGTCAGATCTGCGTCAATTTTTTTTTTTTCAAATGGAGTAGCAATGCAAATTTTTTTTTCTTTGTCATCAAGTTTGTGATGCGTTGTCATTATTTACGGCCTGAAACTCAGACATTTCGAGTGACACCCCCCACCCCCCCGTCAACCATGATGAATTTGAGTAACTCCCCTTTCTAACTCTGAAATTTTGACTGATACGCCCCACTTAGAAAAGTTAAATACAAATACATGTATTTGTAAAATTTACAAAATACAGCAACAGTAAAGACCTTTGAAATCCTAATGTACTCTGCTAGACTATCATCAGTTATCTCATCATGGTTCAAAAAAGGTGAACCCATCAAAATGAAATTGCAAGTCACAATAAAATAAAGATATAAAAGCTCACGCAGTATCTAACCATATAGTATATTGTTTAATTTGGATGGGTATTATGACAGGGTTTTCACTAGGATATCTGACCGGGCAGAATTTGAAAGTGCAGGGGGGAACACGCGAGAGGCTTAGGGGGAAAGTGTCACATGGGCTTTCCCCTATCTTGCATGGAAATTTTTCAGATGTTGATGTGTGCAATGATGCAGTCTGATGCAATCTGAGAGGTGTTTTTAATTTTTTTACTATGTGAAACTGTTAGAACACCCCAAGGGGGAGAGCACGAGAGGGGGTTTCCCCCTCTCGTATTGGAAATTTTGGGAAATGGATGTGTTTAATGGTGCAATCTGAGAGAAGTTTCAAGTTATTTTGCACTCAGTAAAGCTGTTTGAAAATGACATTGCACACTGCAATATTTTTTCACATTTTATGCATGATCAGTGTTTGTGTCACAATATTCAACAACCAAACAATGGCAATACAAGTTCTGTTTGCCAGAGACTGAAGATAAATAAATATACAGGAATGGAAAATCTGTGACCTTCTTGTGTCATTTCTCCAGCTGCCAGCTTCTAATGAAAGGCATGAATATGGCATGTTTAACTGTCAAAATGGTCATTGAACTGAGGTAAATGAAAACATGTTTCTGTGATAATAAAGGATGAATTCACAACAGTTCAGTTTTGTCCTAGATCCTGTGAAAATTTTGAGAAATTGATGTGCGCCACGGTGCAGTGTAGTGCAATCCGATAGGTATTTTAAATTTGTCTTTTACCAGTAAAACTGTTAGAAGACCCAAGGGGGGGGAGCACGAGAGGGGGGCATGCCCCCCTCTCGCATTGAAAATTTTGAGAAATGGATGTGTGCAATGGTGCAATCTGAGAGTGGTTTAAATTTATTTCGGCAAAAAAATTGAGTAACCCTGCCCCTCTTCTTCCTCGCCACATTTTGAGTAACGCCCCCCTGAAGTTTTCAATTTTTTTAGTGACCCCGTCCCTTGTATTTCATTATATTTGTTGTTCCTCAATTTTTCATTGTCAACTTTTACATCTTCCTAATATATTTATATTGAGAGAATAATATATTGATTTTAACACTAGTTTATTTACTCCTGTCTTGTGTTTTAAAATTTTCACAATTTACAGAAGTCAAAAAGTCCCCTTTAGATAGTGCCTATGCCATTGAGATATTGCAACAGAAATCCTGAAATATGATTTCTTGGGTCAGAAAAGGGAAGGAAAACATTGAGTGTACTAAGGTGTAAAGTAGACCTATGTAGTGCATGCTTATATCATAAGTGCTGGGAAAAAAACATAAGAATTGCTTGTGGTAAAAACATTTGCGCCGCCTATGGCGGCGCGACGGCAAAGAGTTCATGAGAATAGGGTTTCCAAATTTTGCTAATTTCTGGTGCATTTTGACAATTTTTTTTTTCACTTCTGTCTGTTATGACAATTTTTTTTTCTCAGGCCATGACAGGATCAATTTTTTTTTTCTTGTATCTCACCTGGCGACAATTTTTTTTTCCTCAAAATCCTCCATACCCCCCCCCCCCGAAATCAAATGGTGTTCCCCCAAAAGGTTATTCTCTACAAAACACAGCAGAGCTCTGTCAACTGTTGAGTTGCTTGTTTTTTCAAAACCGCTGGTCAGACAGCTTTAAAATTTGGTTTACAAGTCCCGAGGATGACCTTAGTGAGATAATTTCATACAGACAGGAAATACTTAATTTTGTATCCATGTCTATGGTAGCTTCAGGGACTTTGGCCCTATGTTTTTATTCCACAGAGAATGTTGACTACTTTTATATTTTAATAGTTTTGTTGAAATTTATAACTGACGCTCTAGCCTTTCCAACCACCTTAAGTTTGTAAGTTGTTCCAGATGTGGATGTACCAGTTGTTGTGGAAGAAAACAATGTTTACTTTTCCCTGTAGGGTTTCTGAGTTAAAAAATAAAATAAAGATTGTATGTTGAAATCTCTCCATGTATCTGGTGCATGGGCAAAATGTGAATATTGGTTGCATGTTATGTATTTCAGTCTATGTCAAATATTGTAAATGAAAAATCAAGAACAGTTTGCTGTGTGCTTGTAAAAGATAACATATTTGTTAATACATATACTGCCTAGCTGATTGATTGTCTTAAAAATTATCACAGAAGCAGAAAAGGAAAGAAACTAATCAAATTGCTGTAACACATTCACCCTCAGTGTCTGTAGGCTTGTCGACGCAAAGCTTATCAAATAGGTTGATTTTCCGTCGTCATCCGTCGTCAATTGCCTTCTCCTCTGAAACCGCAAGTCCAATCGCTTTGAAATTTTATATGCAGCTCACTGTGGGTGACCTCACTTAAGTTTGTTCAAATCGTGGTGAAATTTGCATATTTGTATTTTTGGGGCATTTTTTGGTGTTTTTGGTAAAAAAATCTTCTTCTCTGAAACCTCTTGTCTGATTGCTTTGAAATTTGATATGCAGTTTATTTAAGGTGACTTCAGTTAGATTTGTTCAAATCGTGGTGAAATTTGCATATTTGTATTTTTAAGTCAATTTTTGTCATTTTTGGTAAAAAAATCTTTAAAAATCTCCTTCTTCAAAACTACCAGTCAGATAGCTTTGATATTTGGTACTTATGTCCCTAGGCATGATCTATTTCAGATTTGTTCAAATTGTGCAGAAATATGCAAATTTGCATTTTTAAGGCAATTTTTTCCATTTTTGGTCAAAAAATGTCTTTCTCTAAAAGTACTGGTCTGATAGTTTTGAAATTTGGTATACAGGTTTCTATAGATGAACTTAGTAATATATATTGAATTTCTGATGAAATCTATAATTTTGTATTTTTGGGGCAATTTTTGCCATTTTTGGTCAAAAAATGTGTATTTCCAAAACTACTCATCTGATAGCTTTGAAATTTGGTATATAGGTTTCTATAGATGAACTAAATAATATTTATTGAAATTATGATGAAATCTGCAATTTTGAATTTTAGTGAATTTTTTGCCTTTGATATTTGATATACAGGTTCCTAGGGATTGTCTTAGTGTGATTAATTGAAATTTGATGAAATCTTCAATTTTTGTATTTTTGGGTCAAATTTTGCCATTGTTGGTCAAAATCTTTGTTTCTCAAAAGTTACTCATCTGATAGCTTTGATACTTGGTATACAGGTTCCTGGGCTTTATCTTAATGTAATGTATTGAAATTATGAAATCATGAAATCTTCAATTTTGTATTTTTGCAGCTAATTTTGCCATTTTTTGGTATCTGAAATGATTTTTGTGCAGAAATATGCAAATTTGCATTTTTAAGGCAATTTTTGCCATTTTTGGTCAAAAAATGTCTTTCTCTAAAAGTACTGGTCTGATAGTTTTAAAATTTGTAATTTTATATTACAAAAATCATCCTGAAATGAGCTATCAAAGATATCCACCTTCTTCATCAATACATGTGTCACAAAAAGTTATGCTCTACATAACACAGCAGAGCTCTGTCGACTGTTGGGTCGCTTGTTTTTTCGAAACTGCTGGTGAGACAGCTTTAATATTTAGTTTACAGGTCCCTAGGATGACCTTAGCGAAATAATTTCATACAGTCAGGAAATACTTAATTTTGTATCCGTGTCTATAGTAGCTTCAGGGACTTTGGCCCTATGTTTTTGTCAGTGGCTTTCCTAAATATGACTAAACTTGTTTAAACGACCTAACATGAAATTTTGTCTTTCTTGGGAGTATCTTTATTAGTATTATGCTTTATGTCAAAAAATTAGATACACGGAACAGGATCACAAACTTTCTGAGTCACTACAAATCGTAATCTGTGGTGTGTGCACCTTCACTGTCGTGTATTTTCAGAAGTGTTGTCGGATTTTATGGCTATACTTGATATAGTTGGGTACATCAGTATTAAACATTGTCAACAAGAAACTTGTGTATAACTGTCAATTCATAAAAGTCATGATGCAGTCGACAAAGCCGTACTCTTAAGCAGCACAGATGACATGAAAGCACTGGGCGTACCGGACCGTGAACGATAAAATGTGTCCATGTAACAATGTCGGTCTCAATGCAAACAAATTTTCAACGCATTCATTTGCTTATTTTATCCAAAGCCTGATTACTGGTCTATATTTTTAGCTCACATTTGGTTTTACCAATGTGAGTTTATCGTATAGGCTGAAGTCGATGGCGTCTGTATGTATGTGTGTATGTATGTATGTATGTACAGTATCTCCATCAACATCAAAAACACGCAAACCGCTGCACGTTTCAGCTTGGTATTTGGTGTGTGGATGCATCCTGGGCTATAGATGGGATTTTGTTCAAATGAAGTCTGCATTGCCAAAATTATGCAAATGAGCTTACAAAATGTGAAAATGGTTAAGAATTAATAACTCAAGAACCGCTTTTTTGGTTGCTTTGGAAATTTGTGTGCAAGTACCTTAGGTGAACCTTATACAGTTTTATGAATATTGTGCAGATATCCTTAATTTTGTATTTTTGCTGAAGTTTTTTTGTGATTTTTCTCGTTTTCAGTAAAAATTCTTCTTCTCTGAAACCGCCAGCCCAATCGCTCTCAAATTTGGATTGTCTCTTCGCAAGGGTGTTACTCTTCTAATTTGTTGAAATTATGACAAAATTGGGAAAATTACTATTTTTGTGCAATTTTGTCATTTTTGGTCAAAAAATCTTAGACAGTATTTCCTTTTTAAAACCACTGGACAGACAGCTTTCATATCTGGTACACAGACGTACAGAGATGACAATAGTTAGATATGTGGAAATTGTCCTGAAATATAAAAAAGTGTATTTTTAAGACAATATTGTCATTTTTGGTCAAGAAAACTTTATCTCAAAATTACTTGTTTGATAGCTTTGTAATTTGGTATAAAGTCCCGAAAGATGTTATTAGATAAATTTTCTGCTCAAAGTGTTGGGAAACCCCAAAATTTGTATATTTTAGGTACTTTTCTCAGTTTGTGACCTTAAATGACCTACACCAACCCAGGATATGTTGTGAGACAATTTTGAAGGCTGTGAACATAATTTTGTCATATTTGGTACCAATTTGTAGGAAAATTTGATCCAGAAAACAAAGCTGAGGTGATTTTTTTCATTTTGGACCAATTTTTGCAACTTTTCCACGTAAGACATACAAGAACTGATGAGAAATTTGGATCCTGGATAATTCCAGATGTTGTAATCACCGCCCACAGTGGAAGGCATTTCACTATCTGTAACTAACTTAAGTGCTGTTTACATTAGAATGATAACACTCATGGCATTAATTAAAAATCTCCAAGGTTGTAAATGTACTTCCTGTCATTTGGTCTTATGTAATACCAAGGGGTGGAACATTTGATATTCAGGAGGGTGTAGGGTCTAGAAGATCGATGATGCAGCATTACTTTTTTACCAGATCCCTTGTGCATTTTTGCCCTCTCCCACCTTTTCTTTTTTTATCAAGCCTTCTCTGTTTTTTGTTGTTGACATTTGCTTATGTATTTAGGATCTGCTTCTCCCATTGCTATAGAAGTTGATATGCATGTTCCTAAAGATGACCTCCAGTACCTAAGTTGGAGACCTTATTTGCTTTTGTCATTCTTGTTTTTCTGGTTTAAATATTTCTTGAATGGACCAATTCAAACCGAATGTGAGCACATAGTGTCCTTGACGGTATTTTTACTTACATGTGATCATAACTTACAAACCAATAATTTGCCAAGACTCGGCAGCAAAATCGGCTCCCTAAACTGAGCAAAAAATAACCCTTGAGGTCAAATGTTGGGTCAAGGGACCCCCAAAGCTATAATAGAAATGAGGATGATTAAAAGCTTATCAGTAACGTTTGGCCAAAGGTTGTTGCACAAGCTTGGAACAAGATACGAAAGTTTAAACTTTTAAAAAGGTTAGTTTGCCCAAGGTTCAACAAATGTATGAAAGAATAAGCTTCAGCTAATCTTGGGCGAACCAGTCTTAAATTAAGGTTGGCACACTCACCATTATACTGAGCTTTGTCGCCAAGCTTCATATAACCTTTGACTAAGCTTTGACAAAGGTACTATACAATCCCGTGTGTAGATGGTTAATATCAAATTTGTTTACTGCTTGATTGCAGATCCATTATTGATTTACGCACTCTGATTTTTAGTCCCTGTGGATGCAGTCCAGCGGGGACTTAAAGATTGGGTCCCATCCATCCATCTGTCAGTCACCCCTGAGCCGATTTTTTTCACCCTTTGTGCAAGGATTTAAGTACTGTGGCATACATATGCACGTCAATGTATTTTGTAATACCATCCAATATGGCCACCAGGCAGCCATTAATTTTGTTGCAATTTTTTCATGTTTTGAACAATAACTCAAGTATCCCTGAACAGATTTTGTTCAATGTTGGTATACAGATACAATACTATGGCATATAATATGCTCGTCAATGTATTTTGTGATATGATCCAATATGGCCACTTGGTGGCCATTGTATTGCGATTCTCTCTGAACCATAACTCAACTATCCCTGAACAGATTTCATTCAAATTTGGCACATAGACATTGTATTGTAGTGTGCATGTGCATGTGCATGTGCATGTCAATTAACAGTGGGATGCAATCCAATATGGCTGCTGCAGTTTGTGGTGTGATGCCATCCTATGTGGCCAGTGCAATGCGATCCAATATGTCCACCAGGCGGCCATTTTTTTCGCTTTTGCTACATAATAGCCTGTCTGTTTTGCTACCTGTAGAACTTTGAAAGAAATTGCATGATCTACCAGGCAAGAGGGCATGTGCATGTCATTGAAAAATGTGAAATGCATGTGGTATATAGTGGAGTGCATCTAGCCAATGAGTAAAGTACATTTGGAAGAAAAATCTGTATCATCTGTTTTTTCTGCTGACAGTGTATGTTTTCTATAATTTCATTCCTGCAAGAAGTTACTGATGTGAGGTACAAGGTTAAATAAATGTAATTATTGAAACACAGAAGTTCTCTTCTTCCACTGTGAATTAGCAAAACAGACATGTTTCCAACAAATCACTTGTCCTTCATCAGTGTCCACACTTGATCTGACAGAAAGATCCAAATGCAGGCATTTAAACAGCTGGAGGTGTGAACAAACTTGAGGTGTGAAAACGTTTCATTGTCACAGAAAATGTGTTAAGTGTGGACATTGAACTGTCCACTGACTCTCAGGATGTCACCATAGATGGGTGGGATCTCATATTTTCCAACATTGGCGTTGAGTGGTGGATTGTTTACATTAATGTACATGGCCTCTAATAATCTTCTTTTGTCCACGTGTTGTTCTTTATCAATGACTTTGACTGACAAAGAAGACAATTCTGGAGGTTTGTGTTTACTTTCTGATATATGCTGTCGGATAGCTGATTGATCTTTTTTCTTGTGTTCTTCAAAGCGTTCCCTAAGAGGTCTACTGGTCTCCCCTATGGAATAGGCATTGCACCCCGGTGTTGCACAATCTATTTGGTAGATGACGTCTTTCATGTTCTCTTTCTTATTCTTATCTTTGGGTTTGACCAGGATATCTCGAAGTGTGTATTGCAAAGTCTCAACGCCAACTTTGCAATATCTTAAAATCCATCAAAGACAAGGGTGAACTACCTGACCATCTTTACAACAAACTAAGGCCAGCTGGGAGATCTACACCTGCCCCAAAGTTCTATGGTCTACCAAAGATACACAAGGCAGATGTACCGCTCCGGCCTATTGTATCATCCATTGGCAGTTGTACATATAACACTGCCAAAGAGCTAGCTAGAATTATTGGTCCGTTAGTGGGAAAATCACCACACCACATCAAGGATACCACAGAGTTTGTCAATAAAATGAAGAACAAAGTCATCCCACCAGACTACACAATTGTTTCTTTTGATGTCAGTGCCTTGTTTACTTCTATACCCACAGACAAGGCTTTAAAATGTATCCAGCAACGACTACAAGATGATGACACCCTTCAAAATAGAACCACGATGTCAACTGCCAGTATCTGCAAACTTCTAGAATTCTGTCTCGACAACACGTTTTTCGTTTACAACAGCAACTTCTATCATCAATGTCATGGTGCTGCAATGGGTTCACCGATATCGCCCATAGTCGCCAATCTCTACATGGAAATGTTTGAAAACGAGGCTCTTGCCAATGTAAACACCGACCTGGCACCTCTCTGGTGGTACAGATATGTTGATGATACCAACACAGCAATAAGGAAGGACAAAGTAAAAGAGTTCCATGATTACATCAATAGTAGAGATAGCTGCATACAATTCACCATGGAGCAACCAGAAGCTGATGGAAGCATCCCTTTCTTGGACACCAAAGTCACTCCATTAATTGACGGGAAGGTGAAGACCACAGTGTACAGGAAGCCAACACATACCGATCTATATCTACAATGGAACAGTAATCATGCACTAAATGCAAAATTGTCAGTACCAAGGTCACTGTTTAACAGGGCAGAAAACGTATGCACAAATCAAGAAGACAGAAAGAAGGAATTTGAACATATAAGCCATGTTTTACAACAGAATGGTTTTCCGACATGGGCTAGATCAAGGTCAAGTACCATCAAATCGACCAAAGACAAGCAAAGAACCATCAACCAGGAACACAGTAACAGCAAAGGTTTCATCGTAATACCATACATCGAAGGCACCAGTGAAAGAATCAGGAATACACTACAAAAGAGAGGAATACAGACATACTTCAAAAGCAGCAACACACTTCGAGATATCCTGGTCAAACCCAAAGATAAGAATAAGAAAGAGAACATGAAAGACGTCATCTACCAAATAGATTGTGCAACACCGGGGTGCAATGCCTATTACATAGGGGAGACCAGCAGACCTCTTAGGGAACGCTTTGAAGAACACAAGAAAAATGATCAATCAGCTATCCGACAGCATATTTCAGAAAGTAAACACAAACCTCCAGAATTGTCTTCTTTGTCAGTCAAAGTCATTGATAAAGAACAACACGTGGACAAAAGAAGATTATTAGAGGCCATGTACATTAATGTAAACAATCCACCACTCAACGCCAATGTTGGAAAATATGAGATCCCACCCATCTATGGTGACATCCTGAGAGTCAGTGGACAGTTCAATGTCCACACTTAACACATTTTCTGTGACAATGAAACGTTTTCACACCTCAAGTTTGTTCACACCTCCAGCTGTTTAAATGCCTGCATTTGGATCTTTCTGTCAGATCAAGTGTGGACACTGATGAAGGACAAGTGATTTGTTCGAAACATGTCTGTTTTGCTAATTCACAGTGGAAGAAGAGAACTGTTCTGTGTTTCAATGTTAATGCTTCCATGATGAACATACACAGTATCAAATGTAATTATAACACGCCACATGCTCATTCCGTGTCGCGATTCGCCAGAAAACGTCACGTGACGAGAAAATAGATACGTCTAGTCCCTATCGGATCGACAAAAGTGACGTCAGAGGATATTTTTTGAAAAGCTATTTCCCTAGGGAAATAGTTGTGACCAAATTTGGAAAAGTGCCCGGTCACGTGACCGTAGTGTCGTCTGCAGCTTTGCAACAATGGCGGGTGACTAGAACGTTATGTGCGTCCGGGATAGGTGACGATACATTCTCTAAAACAGATTTTCCAACATTTTCCGACATTCGAACACCGTAGGAACGTGAACAGCTCATCGACGGAAAAGATTAAAGTGCAACTAAGGATGTCGCTAGGTATGCTTTGAATATTTTTTGAAAGAAAGTGGTACCACGTACAACTCAGTGAAACCGCTGTGGGAACATTGCCCATACAGTAAACTTGTCACAATGGATGGTTGCGGTGCAAATTATCAAAACACATTAAAAACTATATAACAATACGACATGAGCATGTGGTGTGTTATAAAACACCTATAGCCTGGTCTTTATTCGGGCTATAGCGCCCGTCTATTACCCCGAGGGGCCGTGTGTTACCAGAAACACATCGCTATTCCCCGAGGCCGTATAGCCCTCATGACCAGGCAATAGGTGTTTACTATTGATCTTGCCATGGAAGACACCAACAGCCATGACTTTACTCTCCCAAGTACACAAACATGACCCCCACAGACCACTATCATATGGCTAGTTTTCAATCGGGTACGAACCCACAACATACGGCATCAGTCGCCTTGCGGAGAGGCCACAGAGAGAACCGCTCGGCTAAATCTCCACTCCCAAAACAGAGTGGTTCAATAGCCGGCTAAGTTGTTACATTTTTCTGACCGAGACCGCTCCACACGTTGTAGAGTTCGTGAAGCACTCACGCACGCATGCTCACTATCACACATCGCACATACAAACTTTATGTTATCATGTTATTTCTCAACATTTAACAAATTCACCCCTCTCCCATGTAATGAAGCTACCAAGCATGTAATTCAATTACTGTAATTCAAACACTATAATCCAATTTGGACTGTGTCATCAGCAATGACTTGTCAAAGGGGCTAAATGAAGTTTAAGTTGAACTAACAATCAGGTCAATTTAATTTTCCTTAAACCTGCACAATGTTGCTCAGTGCAATGATGATATGCCTAGATGTGTTTATGTACTTTCAAGAATTGGCAGATAAGTTGAAAATCAGAGTGAAAAACAAATATATTTATGCTGATAAAAAGTTACATTTGAAATAAGACAGCCTTATTGTGCAACTATATACTCAATATCTATGATCAAATCACATATTTTTACCTCCCATTTGCCATACATATATGGCAATTGGGAGGTTATATGGTTGAAAAAAGTCTGTATGTGAGATGTCTGTCTGTATGTATGTATGTATGTATGTATGTATGGATGTCTGTCCGTCCAACGCAAAAACTCAAAAACCGCTGCACGTATTGAGCTGATTTTTGGTGTAGTGATGCCATATATGATGTAGATGTGCCGTTGTTAAAATGAACTCTTTAGTCCCATAGATATGCTAATGAGGTAGAAAAAAAAGGGAAAATGGTCAAAAATCAATAACTCAGGAACTACTCATCTGATCATTGTCATATTTGGGTTTTAGGTACCTTGGGCCCAACTCATTTAACCATATAGATTCGATGTCAATATTTGATGTTTTCTATTTTTAATGAATTTTTTTTTCTTTTTTTTGCCATTTTAGTAAAAAATCTTTTCCTCTTAAACCAATGGTTGGATCGCTTTAAAATTTGGCGTGCAGATACCTTGTTAAAACTCAAAATAGAATTCATCAATATTATGGCACAATTTGCAAATTTGTATTTTTGGGCAATTTTTGCCATTTTTGGTTAAAAAAATCTTCTTTGAAACTGTGTATGCCATTACTTTCTAATTGGGTGTGCAGGTTCCTAGGAGTGACCTGAAGATGACTCTGTGAACTCAAGCTGAAATTTGCAAATTTTGTGGTACTTTTTGTCATGCTTTCAAATTTGGTACATAGGTGAAATGTAGTAGGTCATTCATTCAAAGTCAAGTACTGCCTGTGTGAATGAGCAGATTATGATTGTGCTGTTCCAGGCTGAGGTGCTATTTATAGGAATGATGCAATGTTAGATGGTAATTGATGTTTTAACTGAATTTGACTTACATTGTATGTAACTCTTGTACTGTATAAACCCTATCAATTCACCCAGAAAAAAATAATTAATATGATTTTAAATAATTGAATTCATTAGGATATCAACAAAGCCAAAATAATTTTAGTGTAGAATTATTAGAATGTTCAACTTTTTTGACAGTTCATGGTGAAATGCTTACCATCTTGGAGGATTAAAACATGTAAAGGCAACTTTCCTGAATCCCAACTTTGACATATTCTGAACCGTCATATATTGTGCTCTGTATGTTATCTAAAAGAAATTGCTTATAATAGTTTGTCAAGATAGGTTGGTCAAATAAATAGAGATAGAGAAAGTTCCAATTTCCATTTATGGTTGACTTGGTAAGGATAAAATAAAATTACTTTTTGAGGGAAAAAATAGAGTGATCAATTAAAAGAGTGGTCAAACAGATAGGGTTTTTATGGTAAAGCTGGACTGTAAGATTCCTCATGTGCTATTTATAGCAATTATGCAATCTGTGTAAACAGTGCAATGAAAGTGTTACATGATTCCTTATAATGCTTTTGTCTCTTCTGTGTGCTTTCTCTGAGTACCTACAGGCTCAACTTATTCAACAGAACTTACTTGCAATGTTAATTTGAAAGTTAAAATGTGCGTGGTTAATAGGATGAAATACTGATAAAGATAACCAGCTGAAGATTCTTTATAACCTGACAGATATGCTGTTTTTTTATGACGTAAATGTTGATAAGCAAGTCTTGTTTACTTTAATTAGAATGTAATTAACTCTCATTTATATTATTATAAGCAGTAGTATCAAGTTGATCAAGCTAATATTGACAAGTTGGTCGGCTGTTGGAGGTTAAAAGCTCTTAAAATAAATGTATGCATGTATGCATGTCTATCTGTTTGTCTGTCTGTCTGTCTGTCCGTAGACCCGCGTTTTTTGGAGGGTCTATGGTCTGTCTGTATGTATGTATGTATGTTAGTTATTATGTGCGGATGTATGTCTGTCAACATTAAAAACTCCTAAATCACAGCACCTACCATCTTAGTATTTGATGGACAGGTGCATCGAGGGGTGGAGATGTGAATTTGTTAAAATAAACATGTCAAAGTCAAAAATATGCAAGGGAAAAAAGGAAAAATCCTGCAAATTGCTAAAACTTTGTAACCACTGGCCAGATTTGATTGAAACTTGGTATGCAGGCTCTTTATAGTGACTTAAGGTACATTTCTTCAAATTGTGGTAAAATTTGGAAAGTTGTATTTTTCGGGCGATTTTCCGTTTTTTTTGTCAAAAAATCTTTTCTGAAAGCACTCATCCCATTGCCTTGAAAACTTGTATGTATGATCCTAGGGTTGACCTTTGTCAGATTTGTTCAAATTGTGGTTAAATTTTCATATTTGTATTTTTGGGGCAATTTTTCCAATTTTTTGTCAAAAATCATTTTCTCCCAAAGTATTAGTTGGATTGCTGTAAAACATGATAGTCTTGATCCTAGGGTTGTTTTCTGTCAGACGTGTAAAAGTCATTATGAGATGGAGCATTTTATATTGCTGGGGTATAAGATTAATTTGGACTTGCAATGGAATTTTCTTAGTCAACCTGTAAGAATGCAATGTCATGTGTGTACTAGTAGTTAGTATCGCTGCAAAATGGGAGGACAGTGTCATTGGCACTATTTTTTCTAGATATAGAAAATGTGTTATTAAAAATGATTATTTTGCATTGCAGACGTGGTCCTTCGGAGGCTGATGAAATGGCTGCAAAACATAACTTCCGTTTTACTGGTACTTACAAGTGGACAAAACCACAATTGTAAAGAGTGAATCACCAGGTTTTGAATCACTTGGAGGCACTGCAGTTAGGGTACCAGACTCACTATCAGAGGATAGTGAGTTCGAGACCCAATAGATCCCAGAGTAATGGACTCACTGTCAGAGGATGATGAGTTGGAGACTCCAGCACAGTGTTGTGCCCCTGAGCCAAGGTACTTTACTCCTCACTGACTAATAATACTTGCCTGAACTATTAATTATTTTGGTACAAAAGTAATTTTCGCCATTTATTTGAAGTTAAACTAATCATAGTGAGAGTTTATACAAACCTTTACATAGATAGAACAATGGAACCATAGCAACAAAATTAGTATGTTCCCAGTATACTATTTTTGACTCTATAAAGTGACAGTAGCTAGTACCAGGAAGTCTACCAAAGTTTCACTTGCACATTTCTTACAAATTATCACCAGTACAAGCCACCATCATCAAATAACTTTACCTTTAAGACATAAACATTTTATGCTTCAAGATATTTTCTGTATAGAAATAATCCAAACAGCAGTTTCAGTTGCCCTTTTTATTAGATCTACAATTGCGTTTTTACTGTGATTTAGTGTATATCAAATAAAGTTTATGAAGTTTCCAACAGTTCATCTCATCAGTATTTAGCATAACCTGCTAGCTATTAATCTAAATAAGATAGAATCAGATAATTGTTCTTATCATCCCAGTGTGAAATTCAGATTATAGGTTTCTGTGCATATTTGACTTGCAGTTTCGACAAAACACCATTTTTAGCTTGGTATCAGCAACGTGAAGCTTATCTAATAGTTAGATGTGTGGTGGCATCTGGTGTCCAGCGTCTGTTGTTCGGTGTTAACTTTTTACATTCAAAGGTTCTACTTCAAAATGGCCGGTCAGATTCTTTTAATACGTGGCATACAGGTCCCTTGGAATGACCTCAATCAGATTTGTTCACAAAAATTTGTGTTTTTAGGCTAATTTTGCTATTTTGAGCAAAAATCTCCTCAAAATTGCTTGTCAGACGGCTTGATATTTGGGATATAGGTCCAGACGGATGACCTATTTCAGATTTGTTTGAATTGTGCAGAAGTATGCAAATTTGTATTTTGAGGAAATGTTATAATATTTGGTCAAAAATTTCTTTTATCATAACTGCTCATCTCATAGCTTTGATATTTGGTATACAGAATCATAGGGATAATCAATGTAAAATATTCACATTATGATGAAATATACAAGTTTGTATGTTTGGGGCAATTTTTACTATTTTCAGTCCAACAATGTGTTTTTCATGAACTACTTGTCTGA
Organism: Ptychodera flava; assembly: GCF_041260155.1. Taxonomy (NCBI): domain Eukaryota; kingdom Metazoa; phylum Hemichordata; class Enteropneusta; family Ptychoderidae; genus Ptychodera; species Ptychodera flava. The sequence goes on from NC_091936.1 coordinate 1,077,167, forward strand.
TAACTTTGATATTTGGTATACAGGTTCCTACAGATTAACCAAATGTATTAAATATATTGAAATTATTATGAAATTTGCAATTTTCTATTTTGGGGCAATTTTTTCCATTTTTGGTTAAAAAATTTGTTTCTGAAAAACTGCTTGCTTGATAACTTTGATATTTGGTATACAGATTACTAGGGGTCTTAATATGATATATTGAACTTGTGATGAAATCTGCAATTTTGTATTTTTGGGGCAATGTTTGCCATTTTCAGTCAAAAAATTTTGTTTCTCAAAAACTGCTTGTCTGATATCTTTGATATTTAGTAGTCATGTTCTTGGGGATGATCTGAATGTGATATGAAAACACAGCTTAAAGTCCATATATTACCTGATTTTGTTTAATTTGACCTTAATACTATTGTTTAGTAAAAAACCCATAATACCCAAATCATTGAAAATTATTTTTGGTATCCATTTCTAAAATATTATATTTCATACATAAAACACTCGAAATACAGGTCCTCAGAAAAAATGTGAATTCATATTGGCCGCGAAATGGTCACGTGACATGACGTCATGTGAGGCCATCAGTACTAGTGCAGTGTGCAGTGTCGATGTCACGAAATGCGTACGGTACAGTGTCTGGTAGGTATCAATGAGTCAAAGAGCCTGCGTACCTGGTCCGGCTAGGCTCCACTATACTGTGAAGATCGGTGGAGATACACGAATCAACCTGACTCCATTACGAAATTAGTAATCCTGCGATACAAACAAATACATGTATGGTCAAGAGAAAAAAACTTTCACAGATCGTTTTGTTGGTCTTTCAAATTACCAGCAACATGATCAACAAGGAATGAAGGTTCACAGAATTAACACAGCGCGAATATCAGTAGTTATTTCCAGAACGCGGGAAGGTCATTTGCTGTGCCAGTACGGTCGGATAACTTTGGAGAAGCAGATCAAAACTCCGGTGACGATGATTATATTTAGGTACATCACGGACAAAACGGCCCCGGGGCCACTACAGCTGCAGGGAAGGTGATGATGACTAATTGTACCGGTAAACTTCCGACACAAATAGCATGTATGCACTGTGCATACAGCAGTGTAGGTTTATTTTCCGTCCATGACACAGTGGACAACAACAAGGGAAATAAATAATCGTGGATAATTATCATTCTCCGTAATTCATGGTTTCATCTCGTTGTTTATTACATAAATGTCAAAAATGATCTTTTAAGCGTTTTTAAAACAAAGGGCATACACAAGACATTTTAGTGCGATGCTGAGCTCAACGTGGCGCGTATACCAGGGGCTCTCTTTTCGTTACCCAGGCTTGTTAGTCAGACTCGTATCGGCATCTGATGACAGACAGAGTTACATGTATGAATTCGAGTTTCACACAGCTGCTTTCAGAATGTTTCATTTGGGCATATTTATCATAAAATCGAAGCCCTAAATGATACTTATCACTACCTATCTGTGTTTCCCACTCGTGAAGGCTCGGGTGAACCTGGATCTGAAGGTATTTCGTCGCTTAGCCGATTGATCCGCAGGTTTGGAAGATACCTCGCACCTCGCTGGCTCAAAACCTATACGGCCGTGGCTCTGGATTTCCTGAACAATTAAGTCATGTACTGTAGAGCCCAAGACTCCCGATTATCATCTGAATCATACACTCCGAGTCCAAAAATATCTCTTCATTCGCGCTCGCCAAGTTTAAATTTGACGCCATTGTTGCTTGTGTATGTACAGGAGGCATAGATCAATTTGTACAACAATGGCCTCACGTGACGTCACAGGTGAGGGCGTGGTTCAAACAGAGATTTTTTTCTCAGCAAGATTGCATTTATTTATCAACAGAAATGAATAAAATGACACCACATTTGACACATGACTCCAATAAGAGTTTATAGTAAAAAAATAAAAAACATCTTTTCATAGGTAATATATGGACTTTAAAGAGACAATGTATGTCATATATGAATTTGATGTATCTTGAACGCTATCCGAACCAATTTTGGGAAATCTGATCAAATTTTGGAATATCCTTTTCTTGTCAGATATTAATGTTATTATAATACCAAATATAATTACACCATAACTTTCCAAATGAGATATTTCACATCCCGAAAAACGCCTTTTTACAATTTATAATCACTAAAAATTCAGCTGAATTTTAGGAAGAACACTTTATTCAGAAAAAAAAATTCACCTGATGTTTTTGATGAACACCTTGTTCAGTAAAAAATTCAGCTGAATTTTCAGAAAAACTCATTTTTGAAAATCGGCTGAAATTTTCAGATGAATTTTCTAACAATTTCTAAAAAAACAGGTACATTTTTGTCAAAAAACAACATATGCAGCTGATTTTTCAGATAACATCTAAAAATCAGCTGATTATTGTGTGAACAAAGAAATATTCACCAGAATTTTTCAGTCGTGGAAAATAAGCTGAAAAATCAGCTGAAGTTTTGACAGATTAATGTGATCCCCAGAAAATTCAGCTGAATGTTATGCTGATCACATACTTTTGGAACGACGTGGCACAAATTCTAGGATTACAAATAAAAATCTAGAGTCATATTTGTAAACCTGCTACCAACATACACCCATGACATTATGTAGATTCAAGTAATAGTGGTATTATTTTTGGACTTCAGAATTCCGAAATTAGTTCAGATTCTGTTCTTGTCATATTCAGCAATAGACACTATACTTAGACATTCATTGTAATTCTTTCCAAATACAGTCTTTTAGATCCAAAATAAATAATTCCATTGGAATTACCAATCATACAGAAAGATATTTTCATGATTTGTGAGTTTTTGTACAACAAATTAAAAAATGTTTTGTCTTCAACTTGCTGACTGCTGTAACTTTTAAGAAGCCTCCTAACCATATTTCACAGTTACAAAAAAAATCATCGCATTTAAGTTAGGTGTAAGTATTGGAAACACAGATATTTAGGTATGGCTCCTAGTAAAGTACATTTCAGTTGGTCATATTCTGTTAAATAGATTAGCCATTAGTTTACCTTTTTATTTATCAAGGAGTTTACAGGTGAATAAATGCATTTGCTAAGAAAGGATGTTTATGGACATTCAGCTTTGTTATGTGCACTTCAAAGAAAATAGAAAATAACAGTTTGTTTATTAAATATGGAATTAGTGATCACCTTCAATGGTACAGTGCCATTGTTCAAAATGCATTTGATAAATTTGACATGTACAATGAATTAAAGTTCAAGAACTTGCTTACAAGAACAAGTGTCCAGTACTTTGCAGGTACTTTTTGTACTTGTACTTTTCCACATATTTCACATTTCCTTTATAGGAAGCAACTTCTTGTATTTGTGGTCCTAAGCTTGTCGGTTATTAGAATCCATCACCACTACTACAGATTTCTACATATTTCAAGATAACTTATTGTACAGCATCACAGTAACAATAATCAGCCATGCCAACATTGCAGGCCAAGTATTGATGCTCAACTGTTGCTGGACACAGTGCCCTTACTAACCACAAATTGCCTCACCTGCAGTATTTTGTGCAAACCCATTGCCTTACTGCCCTGACATACTGAGAACAAGTCATTGACAGTGACATAGTCCCCCCTTGTATCACTGGAAGTGACTAAAAAATTGAAGTTGATATGATGTGCATGAAACAATGAATGTGGGTACCAAAGCCCTGTCTGTGCCTGATGCCCATATTGGATTGGATTGTAAACAAGTAGTGGCATAGGGTTTTGTCCTTTTAACAAGTTTGACAGAATAAGGTATTTCATGCCGTGGCTTTTGAAATGTCAAAATTCAAAATTATATTTTTTTAGCTCTCATTCGGTATACCAAAGAGAGCTAATCGTATAAGGTGAATCATTTCATTTGCATCTCATTTACATGTCATCTGTGTGTATGTATGTATGTATGTATGTATGTCTGTTAGTCCGTCCAGATCAAAAACTCCTAAACCGCAGCAGCTACCAGCTTATTATTTGGTGTACAGGTGCACCTAAGGGTGGGAGATGTGAATTTGTTCAAATGAACATGTCAAAAATATGCAAATGAGATAACTGCAAACTGCTAAAACTCAGTAATTTGGTTGAAACTTGGTATGTAGGTCCCTTTAGGTATTCTAAATTAGGTGTGTACAACTGAGGATGATATTTGCTTGTTTGTATTTTTGGGTAATTTTTTCAGATTTTAGTAAACAAAATCTTTTTTTCTGAAACAGCTAGTCCGATTGCTTTGAAAGTTGGTATCCATGTTCCTCGGGATGACCTCAGTCAAGTTTGTAAAAATTGTTGTGAATTTTTTAGTATTTGTAATTTTGGGGCAATTTTCCCCATTTTTGGTCAAAAATTGTTTTCCTCCAAAAACTACTCATCTGATGCCTTTGGTATTTGGTATGCAGGTTCATAAGGTTGATCAAAATGTGATGTATTTAAATGCTTATGAAATTAGCCATTTTATATTTTTACGGAAATTTTTGTCATTTTTGGTCAAAAATATATTTCTCAAAAACTCCTCATTTGATATCTTTGATGTTTGGTTTACAGGTTCCTAAAGTTTATCTTAATATGATATATTGAAATCAGGATGAAATCTGCAATTTTGTATATTTGGGGCAATTTTTGCTATTTCGGTCAAAAAATTTGTTTCACAAAATCTTTTTTAACAGCTTTAATATTGAGTAGAAATTTTCCTATTTATGATCTTACTTTAATAGTCGCGCCAGCGGCTTACTGACTACGCATGCGCTTATTCATAATATACTATGCGAGTAACCGGAAGTGTACCCTTCTTTCATGGGCGCCGCCATGGTTTTTTTTTTTTGAGTACTCGTAAATAAACAAATACGAAACAAATTACCATGATATAACATGCCTTTTATAAAATATACCTCTTTTATTAGCCAGTAAATGTTATTATACACCTTGTCGTTGATATAGATAAACGGAGAAAACTCTCGTGCATATGAACGGGGGCATACACAAAGAATGCTGGGATTGAATTATAGAAGAGCGCCCCCTGTGTCAATAATTAGATTCAAAAATTGCAAGTTTTTAGACGGAACGCTATAGTTTTCAGCTTGCAAGTGGAAGGTGGGCAGTGCGGTTACCATTGCAATGATAATTATTGCATAATACGTCCCTTGTTTAGCGCAATAGGCTGTTATCATTGTAAAAATTGCCAATTTTTGTCCAAACTTTTTACACGCTACAGAAAATCTATACCTGCCCTGCTGCAGGGTTTGACGTCGTGTAAGTACTGAACTGCTTTCATCAGAGGGAAACTGGGCATAGTTGTCATATAAACGTTTATAAAGTAACAATTACAGTTTATCATGAATCAATACAAATAACATTGCCAATCTTAACCCCTGGCGCGACACCAAGGGCTGAGCCCTATATAATATTATGTTCGAATGATATCTTCTTCAATTACATATTTTTGCAGCTATATTTGCCATTTTGGTCTGGCTGACCTGAAGTGGGCTGTCAAAGATTTCCTCCTTCATCAACACGTGTCGCAAAAAAGTTATTCTCTACATAACACAAAGAAGCTCTGTCAGAGCCAGCTACGTCTTCAATTTCCTATTTTTATGAAGCTTCCTAATTTTTTTATGGAAAAAACTTACAGAAATAGTCCACAGTATTGATTCTATAACTTTTTAAGATTGTGTTGATATGAACAAAATTAATAAATATTTGTGAAAAGATTTTCTGATTTTTGGCGATTTTATACCTACAGGAACTAAGAATTCATAATGTGGTGATTTTGTGAGCATTTCATATGGTAAACTGTATTTGGTATTGAAATGAAGTAAAAAAATCATCAGAAAACATAGCTGAAGGTGATTTAGCAGGTTTGGTTTCCAACAAATATATTCCAAACTTTTTTCAATGTTTGAACTATCATGGTTGTAAATAGCTCCTACACTTCCTGTCATTGTATCTCATTGAAGAAACATTGTTGATACCAAAGAGTGGACCCTTTGATATCCTGATGGGGGGATCTGGAAGATTTTCAGAAAAAAAAATAGATTCCAAGCAAGTGTCAAAAAAAACCGAATCTGCCAGTACAGGCTTGACTAAAAGAAAAGGTGGAAGAGTGGAAAAAAATACTGCACAGTGGATCAGGTAGAAAATAGTGCTACCTCATCAATTTTCAGACCCCCCCTCCAGGATATCAAATGGTCCACCCCCATGTCTTTCATGTCTTTGTGCACACATTTTACAATGCACTGCATCTCAGTTGAAGATTCCAAGTCAGGTCAGGATTTGAAAGGAATAGTCAAGTTCACCACAGTTAAAGTTCTTAAGTTGTTCTCAGTGCCATCACCCTTGTGACATATTGGTTTTTAAGTTATTCCAAAAGTGGATGCACCAGTTGCAATGGAAGAAAACAATGATTACTTTTCTGTGTAGGGTTTCTGAGTTAATCATGGTTGTATGTTGAAATCTCTCTGTGTATCTGGTGTCCGAGCAAAATGTAAACATTGGTTGCATGTTGTTAAGTATTTCAGTCAAGGTTAATTGTTGTTCACAAAAATCAAGAAAAGGTAGCTGTTTGCCTGTATTTGCCAACACATAACTGTCTTGCATGTTGATTGTCTTAGACATTGTCACATACTAAGTAGAAAGAGGACAAGAAACTAATCAAATTGATGTATAATATTCATCCTGAGTGCCTGTATATATAACTATTTTATCATTACATCCAGCTGTTTGTTATATTGGGCCAAAGCACGCTAAGAAGCCAATGTCATCACAGCCAATCTGTGTTTGTCAGTCTGTCTGTATGTCCATCCATTCACCAGTCTTTCTGTAGACCAAGTTTGTGAGCTCATAACTGAATAATTTCCACATTAATTAAAGAGATTGGCCATATCTTGTCGGCAAATTCACGGAAACGTCGTCTCCTTCCAGATAATCTGTCATGGCTACCTCCTGCTTCGGTTTCAGGCTGTCCATCACCACTTTCTTCAACGGCATAGATCATTTTTGCAGATTTTTTCATCATGGTTACTGGGAATAGCGTAACCGTGATTTCATGAAGCCGTATTGTCTGAGGTAAGGCAGTTTACTTCGAATGAAACATTTCTGGATGAATGACACAATCATTCAGTCAAATTCAAAAGGCTATTTTTAGACGCTCCACCTACATTCATGAATAAACAACAGATGTACTCTTTCATCCAGCCGATTTTCGAAGCATTCTATTGGACAGTATATATAGCACGTCGGTTCTAGCCAGACCTCGTAACCTGCGGTTACTCGCTGGTCGCGGCTTCGCCGCTCGCGCCGCATGCAGGTTCGAGGTCTGGCATGCGAGACTAATGAATAGGCAATGGCAATGTTTCAAGTACAAGTTGAGTTCCACGGTAAAATTAGAAACATTCACACGGAACGACTGAGATACAGCCAGTTAGTATATCTAGTGAAAGACGATGTCATTGTACGGAGCAAGGCCCTGATTTGACTCTCGGCGGGCCGGTGAACTTCTACTCGTGGAAATGCCCAGTGCTTCGGTATTTCATTATGACATCGTTCACAGTGCTGAGCATGCAATGAATTTCTGCGGCGACACTGGTTTGGGAAACGCCTGTCAACCGTTTTTCTATAATGCTCTTTCTTGCCTAAAAATCCATTGTAAGGCAAATCGACGTCGAAAGAGAAAAAAATATCCTCACGATCTTATGAACTGGCATACCTTGATTACATCAGGGTCGCTCTATACAGGCCCTAATGCAGTGCACATACTGATCGACAGCCATAGATAAGACAGCAAAACTCAGCTGCAATTTCCGAGGTTAACTGACACAGTGTTTTAAAATCGCTGTTTTAAATCAAACTGATTACACAATCTCTGGATACAGGAATGGCATTTTGGTGAAATTTCCGCATCAAAGAATCCCAAAACTTGACATGAGGACGTCATGTGCCGATCAACAGCATAGTGCACATGTGAACTGACTGTAGAGTGTAGAGAAACTGTCTATGATTGACTGCACAGAAAAGCAGTCTGCATCTTGTGAAAACAACAACATAGCAGTGAAAATTGTAATAGTCACCAGTAAAAACTCTTCACAGATGGAAGGATAATTGCTTCAAACTAAGAAACTTCATGTTCAGTGGATGAACACTGACATCGTGGTCCGTGAATGTGAATGAAAATAAACAATGGCGGACGTAACCGTGTAATGAACTATTATAATACTATTTAGGTGACGGGGTGGGCAGGGTCAAAGGATCAAGAAAGTACTGGGAAAACGTGTCATTTTCCTAACGATACTGTCTCGGGAGCTCCAGCGTCCCATTGTTTTGTAATATATAACAAGTGTGCCATGAGTTTCGTTGAATACACTGATATCAAACAGCCACAGCTGTAAACTGGCGCAAAATGGTTTGATCCATGCAGAAGCTTGCATATAGGGAGATCGAATGGAGATAGCACAGCAGGCACAGTGTATGTTTACTGACCAAAGTACTTGGGTGTTTTTCTAGGGATATTGGAAGATTGCGAGGGAAATTGATAGGAGCTTATCAAAGTTGGTCTCCGGTTCATTTTGACGTTCGCAATAATTGTATTTATTAAAAGTATGTTAACATATTGTAGTATAAATTTCAAAGAAACCATCAATTAACCATAATTAAAAGTCATATTCTGCAGATACTTCAAATGTAGTTTTGGAAAGCAAGTTATGACCAACTGAAGGGGTCATTCTCTGAAAAAAGTTAATATGTAAAAAGGCGTGGAACCAGCAAATTGAACGCGTGTAGTGGTGGGGACAGGTGAGAGAAGAAAAGAGACGAGAAGGGAAAAGGGGCTTGTGATGAATAAAAGGGAAGGGAAGCTGGTCACAAGAGGGTGCAGGGCCATTGAGCATTGAATAGCTATAGGACAGAACCTCAGTGAAGTGAAAATATGCACGGGGTGAGAGGAAGAGAACCAAATAAAATAAAATAAGAAAGAAAGAAAGATAAGAAAAAATAGAGTAAAATAGAATGAGTAACATAGAAGAAAATAGAATAAAGTGAATTGAATAAAATGAATCAAAATAAACTAAGATAAAGAGATAAAATAAATAAAATCATCTTGCTTTAACTGTATATAAGGACATTTATCATTTTATCAGTATCATGTTAATTACTTTCCAATTTGCATACTTAATGACTTTTCCTTGTTAGTGTGATATGTCCAGAAATCCTGCATCAAGTTCTATGAAATATGGTACAGATATTGATCTTAAAAATGAAAAGCGCTACAGGGTTAAAGCGATTGTTGAGGAGTAGACCAAGTCAAGGCCCTAACCGGACTTGGACTGGTAGAGAAAAGGGAAAAGGGGCCAAAAGGGTAGAGGTATGGGTATTGGAAGGCAAATAGGGGAAAGAGGAAAAGGTACACAGAAAAGAAATACGGAAAATGACGTGGCAATAAGGGAAGTACATAAGCGGGGAAAAGGGAGATATTAAGGGACAAAGGCAGCAAAGAAAAACCAGGAAAAGCAGAGAAGAAACATGGTAGCAAGGCAAAAACGTGGAAAGGGAGAGAAAAAAAGGGGGAATAGGGTCAATAGGGAGAAGGGCGAAGGGAGGAAAAGGGAAGGACCAGGAGAGGGAAGGGGGGAACAAAATGGTACAATGATGAACATTATACGCACATGTATACACTGTACAAGGCATAAAAACACTAAATGTGACTGTGGACCGAAGGTTGGTGATTGTGCAATCAGAAATGTAATGGGGCCAAAAAACTGTGGCTAGCAGCATGTGAACGGGGAAGGAAATAAAAGAAATGGGGAAAACGATGAGGGGAGGAGGAAAGGGACTAAAGGGGGTGTTAAAGGGAGGGTGGTGGCAGGGAAACAAAGTGGAGAGAAAAGGAAAGGTCAGAACGGGGAGTAGTGTGAGAAGCGTACCAGGGAAAAATCAAGCAAGCGGGCGGCGGCCGTAAAAACAAAGCAAAAGATGAAACGGGAAAGGAAGAGCAGGGAGAGAAAATGTAAAAACTGTGATGTCTCACCGACTTGGGACGGTCAGGTCCACCTAATGGCCGAAGTGATAGATGAACCTGGTTGGCTTAACCAAGGTATTATGGTGCACCAACCTCACCATTCGACATCATAGTTGGGGCTGGTGATAGCGGAGGATTGCAAGTTGGACAAGGAAAGTGACTTTGGAAAGGGGCAAAGCGTCGCAAGAGGGCACACAACGGCCTGGAGAGAGTGAGAAAAGGTCGGAGTGGGCGTTGAGGAGAAAAAGATGGGCAGTGGTGTTGGGTTAAGTGAGGGAGTTGGATGGGGTTGTGAGGCGGGGGAGAAATAGGAGAGGCAGTTTGAGGTGGCGCGGGAGATGAGAGACTTCTTGATAAGTGGTGAGAAGGTATGAGGTGGGGGGGCATTGAGACCGTATGGAGTTATGTTTTGAGTTTGCGGATCCACTGAATTCCATTTTGCAGTGGTTGCGATGGGTCAAGGAGGGCGTAGAAAGGGCCGGGCATTGAGCAAGGGGAACAATTCTAAGGTCAGAGAGGGTATGTCGGGGGAGGCAAAAGTGTCATGATAGGGCCGTCGGAAAACTGTTACTGATCGTGGAGCAGTGCAGGGTAAAGCGGGTATTTATAATTTAATTACTGTCCTGTCTCACCAACATACTGAAGTCGGTCCCTTGAACACTCGATAAGGTAGACGATGTTGGACGAATGGCAGTTGAGGGTGCTGTTGATTGGAAAACAACAGAGTCTATGGAAGAGGATGTGTTAACAGCAAACACAGAGGGGTTGGCGACATTGGCAGGATGATTTTTTGAGGGTAGTTTGGCTCGAACCAGGTGGTCCTTGAGATTGGGGGGGGGGGGGGCACGGTGGAAGGAGACCAGGTTGGCTCAGGAAAAATGTTTGAAAGTGTAGGGTGTCGAGAGAGCAGAGGGTAATGTGATAGTAAGGCTGAAGTGGGATTTGTGGAAGGAAGTAGAGTGTGAGAGAACGAAAGGGACATGGGAGAGAGGTCGCATTCAAAAAAAGATGGTGAGGAATTCAGGGGGATTAGAAAATTTTTGGGGTAGTCGAGGGGAGGGGACTTGAAAGTTTTGCTCTGCCAATGGGGGGACCTGAAAATATTTTGACTCCCAACATTTTCATGTCGTCCAATGGTTCTAATGTTAATAGTAATTAAACAAAATCTAGAACCGTTTTGTCGCATTTTATGACTAACTTAAATGAAAAAATGTGTGAGTAAAGGAATCAATTTTTTCATCGAATTTGCCATTATTACACCCCTAATTTCTGAGAAAAAAAAATTAATTTCATGGAATATTTTAACCTTCCAGTATTGACAATTTTGTAAAACATAAGTGGCATCTAAGTTGTATATGTCTTGTACTTTTGAAAACAAAAGTTTTTCGGTAGGTCACTGTACTCATTTTTTCACAATTTGGTTAAATGTAGCCAGGATTACACAATTTTCATACTCTCTCATGATTGTCATTTTATGTGCTTTTCAGCTGGTGCCATTGACTTGGCCAGAGTTGGATAAACTCAAGTTGGCTACACAGAGAAGTCCAAAAAGTCCACTGATGCATTTAAAAATGAATCAGTTTAAGAACTTGTCCAAGGTATATGGCTCTACAATCTGCTGATAAGAGGTAGTGTTGAACATCTGCCTGCAGAACAACACATTACATGTTTATTTTTATTCTGCATGCATTCCTAATAAATATGCGGCTATATGGTAATTTTGGGGGACTTGAAAATTTTTTAGGCTATTGAGGGGGATCTAAAAAAATAAGATTTCAATCACGATTCCTCCAGCCCCCCCCCCCCCCCCCCCCACCATATTTTTTGAAAGCAGCCCAAACCAGAGTATCAAGGAAAGGGACGGATAATGGGGAAATGTGAAAGGTGAAATTAAAGATGGGGTGAAAAGAATTGGTGTGGGCAAGAAAGGTGTGGAGGGAAGTGAGTTCAGAAAGCCAAATAAAATAAACATTGTCAATAAAGCGGAACCAGAGGAGGGGAGTGATGCCTTCTGGGGAAGAGGAGAGGATGGCTTGTTCTAATTTCGCCATGAAAATATTGGTGAAGGAGGGCGCGAATCTTGTGCCCATGGCTGTGCCGTGGCACTGATGGTAGAAGCGATCATTAAGCTGGAAATAGTTATCCTTGAGAATAAATGTGGCAAGGGTAACAAGACAAGCAACGGGTAGACAGCGGGGATCGGGAAATTTAAGTAGGGCTTCCTGTATGGCCAGGATGTCCCTATCTTGGGGAATATTTGTATAGAGTGATGTGACATTGGTGACAAGGAGGGCATGTTGGGGGAGAGGAGGCGGGTCGGCGATTTTGCAGAGGAAATGGGAGGTGTCTTTAATGTAAGAGGGTGAGGTGGCGACAATGGATTGGAGCCAGTAGTCAAGATAAGCGGAGATTCGTTCAGTCGGACAGCCGTTGGCCGAAAGTATTGGGCGCCCAGGGTGGTTGGGCTTGTGAACTTTGGGAAGGAGATAAAACTCAGGTATACAGGGTGGGAGCTTTTGCAGAAGGTTGTGAAAGGCGTCATTGGTCAGGTAGGCGCCATCATGCAATAGTGTGGAGGAAAGCACAGATGGAGGTGGCGACATGTAATGTCGGGTCCGTGTTTAGAGGTGCATAGTGAAGGGAATTTGAAAGCTTGCGATTGGCTTTGGCAATGTAGTCAGCCCAGTCAAGGATGACAACAGCAGAGCCCTTATCCGCAGGTTTAATGACTATGGTGCAATCCCGGGAAAGGGCAGATAAATCCTGGCGGGACATATTAGAAGAGGGTGATGGGAAAGGGCGGGAAATATCATCGCCGACGGAATCTAATATCTTTTCAATTTGGGGAGAGCGGAGAGGTTGGGTCCCGGGGGAATTAAGTCGGAAGGGGGGAGGAGGGGAGGGTGGTTCATCAGCAAAGTGTTCTCGTAGGTGCAGGCGCAGGGGACAGCAGAAAGCTTTGATATTGGATTGGCGATGGGCAAGTTTGTCAAGGAGACTGGAACAGAAGTTTAGGCCTTTAGAAAGGAGGGACCGATCATCAGGGGATAGAGTGTAGGAACTCATATTGACAACGGAGACAATGGATGCTTTGGGGGATGTAGGCCTCGCTGTCGTCGAGCGTGGCACAGGTAGGGGTGGAAACATTGATTACGGCAAAGGCGGAAAGGGGTAAGGCGGGAAGAGAGAGGTAAGATGGCGTGGAAGCACCATTAGTTTGGTAAACGGTGGAAAAGGACGACGAAAGAGGGGGACGGCAGTTGCAATAAGGGACTGGACATAAATTAGCAGGGGGGAGGGCCGGGGGGATTTTGCAAGAGAGTGGCCAAAAAATCATGACCCTCCCCCAAAATTTAGTCCCAAAATTTATGACCCTCCCCCAAAGTAAGGCTGAAAAATTTGTGACCCTCCTCAGTTTCAAAAAAAAAGAATATTACAAATTGATTGAATCTTTGACATTCAAAAATTGAGGTGGGGATTTACAACACAGGGCACTTAACACCAGCAAAGGATGCCTGCAAATTTTTTATTTGCTTCTGCTTGTGACAAGAACAAGTCTAGACATGGATGTCAGCCTTACCCAAGAATACTTTCAATGACTCAGTGTCAGTGACATTTGACCAGCATGGGTAAAACTAATCTTGTACTACACAAAAATCTGGATATTCTACCGGTATGCTACAGATTTTTCAGTGCATTTAATGAAAGGGAAACCCCTGATTTCTATGCCTACACAATATACATTTCAATTTTAATGATAATGGTTTAATATACTGTTTAAGTCTTACACTGCTTAAACTTAATGATCATCCAATGTATTGTGTTTACAGTCCTGTGAATCATACAATGAACCAAATAGATATTAACATATTGAGAACAATACAACTCTTCCAACTTATAATTGTGAAGGATTGATTAACCAGGATGGAGAAAGTAACATCTTCACATCTGTTCTGTTTGAAACAATGATATTCTTTAATTGCCTGACATGTCTGATCAAAATTGTTAAGGTAGAATGTGCCTCAGGGACAGATATTCGGACTCTCAAAATTGTCCAATTCTTTTATGATCTACCACTTGTGGGGGCTCATGTTGAAGCCAAATGGTGAAAGAAAAACTTTAACCATCTTTGATTTTTGAAAATCGAACATTGTATTTGTCTCCATAGAGTTATCATAGGGATGGCAGCCATTTTGAATTTCAAATATCGGTAAATCTTGGGTAACTTGTTTCTCTGGTACCAAAATTTGTACTTATCTAATTCATACTGTGCAATTCTTCATTTTCCGTTGGATTTGAAATTGTTTGAAACAATTTGCTTTATCTGTGATTAATCTCATTAGTAATACAAGTATTAAAAGTAGCATTCATATCACTGTCAAAAATATTTTTCTTATTTTTAGAAAAAAAATCTCATATTGAGAAAATTTTTCTTGAATTAAGAAATTTTATCTTGGGAGTATAACTAGAAAATTTATCTTATCTCTCTTGATATTAAATATCTTGAACAAGAAAAGTTTTCCTAAATCAAGATAGCTTTATTCCTTAAAATAAGAAAATGTTTTCCTATAATTAATAAAATTTTTCTCATTTTATTTGCGCTTTTCTTAATTCAAGATAACTAATTTTCTCATTTGAAGAACAGACAAGAAAACATGAAACTCAAATCAAGAATTTTATTTTCTTAATCATCATTTGAACAAGAAAAATAATCAATCCTGAAATCTTACGCATTCTAGAAAATATTTTTAAATTGAGATTTTTTCTTATTCTAAGATTTCTCCCTTTTCTTGAAACAAGTAATTTGGGAGTATAGAATGCGTGTACGTAGCGTCCAACCAATTTATTGAAAATTGAAAATTGAAATCACCTTCAAACTGCAATTTTAATTTTAATGAAATAACAACCAATTTTTAATATTTCTTTTTTCAGACAAAATTTTTATTTTACCGGCCAATCAATTCTCAAAAATATTAAAATGCATTTAGCACAAAAAGCGTTATTTAAATGATTGAAATAGAATTTTATTTTTCATATTCATCTTAATTGAAAATACCAATTGACAGACCAATTTTAATAAAGCTTCTATTATTTGGTTATTAATGAAACATAACTCTGTTTCGCCTTGTTCATATTTTGAATCCGAAATGCAATTATCAGTGAAAACAAAATAAAATTTAATCTATTAATTCTATTTTATTTCTTAAATTTCAAACTCACGTGTTCTGGATTATTTTTAAGGAAAGTTGCTTGTTTTCACATTATAATTTGTATCCTAAAATGATGTTTTCATTTTCAACAGACAAGTGCTTTTAGAGAAACACATTTTTCGACCAAAAATGGAAAAAAATGCCCCAAATATACAAAATTGCAGATTTTATCAAAATTTGAAAATGTCACATTAAGTTCATCTGTAGAAACCTGCATATCGAATTTCAAAGCTATCAGACTAGCACTTTTTGAGAAAGACACTTTTTGAATAAAAAATGGAAAAATTACCCAAGCTATACAAAATTGCAGATTTCATGATTATTTCAATAAATATCATTTAACTCATCTGTAGTAACCTGACCTGTGTACCAAATTTCAAAGCTATCAGATGAGTAGTTTTGGAAATACACATTTTTTGACCAAAACTGGCAAAAATGCCCCCAAAATACAAAATTACAGATTTCATCAGAAATTCGATATATATTGCTATAGTTCATCTATAGGAACCTGTATACCAAATTTCAGGCTATCAGACTGGTACTTTTTGAGAAATACATTTTTTGACCAAATATGGGAAAAATTGCCTTAAAAATGCAAATTTGCACAATTTGAACAAATCTGAAATAGATCATCCCTAGGGACCTATGTATCAAATATCAAAATTGTCTGACTGGTAGTTCTCAGTGAAGAAGAAGATTTTCAAAGATTATTTTACCGAAAATGACAAAAATTGCCTTAAAAATGCAAATACGCAAATTTCACCACAATTTGAACAAATCTGACTGAAGTCACTCTAAGTAAACTGCATATCAAATTTCAAAGCAATCGGACAAGCGGTTTCAGAGAAGATGTTTTTACCAAAACAGCTAAAAATTCCCCAAAACTACAAATATGCAAATTTCACCATGATTTGAACAAACGTAAGTGAGGTCACCCATATAAAATATAAAATTTCAAAGCAATCTTACTTTCGGTTTCAGAGGAGAAGGCAATTGTTGACGGACAACGACAGAAAATCAACCAATTTGATAAGCTCCGCGTCACTGACAGTGGAGCTAAAAATTTGTTCTGAAACAAACGTAATCTGTTGCTCGGCATTAGAAATAACATGACCGACCAACCGTCACGTCACGTCTAATGAAAACGCGCAACGGACTAGTGTTTTCGATCTTGTAATTCTTTTGCTTTGTATTTCTTTTTATGCCAAATGTCACATATGTGTACATGGCTGAATAAATAAATAAATACTTCCATTGATCTCCGAGCACAGTCACTCATGGATTATTCAGCTCTGGGACTATTCGCCCCATAGACGTGTGTACATAAGCGAGAAAAAACCCTCGCTTATGTACACACGTCTATGGGACGATTAGTCCCAGAGCTGAATAGATCACGAGTGACTGTATCTCCGAGTCATCGTCATCGTTTGTCATCAGCGATCTTTGCCTCTCACATGTTTTCACAGGCTCACGGAACGTTTCGTAGATCGTCGTCGGATGGGAAGTGACTGACACTGTGAGGCCGAAGGCCGAACCTCGGTCCTGTATAAGAAAGGTACCGAGGTTCGGCCTTTGGCCTCACAGTGTCAGTCACTTCCCATCTGATGAAGATCTACGAAACGTTCCGTGAGCCTGTGATGTTTTCAGGGAAAAAGAACGATTCGCAAAGTTTTTGGGACAAGTCTTTTTTGACCATTCACTTCACTGGAGAAGGGTCTTGCAGCATGCCTCGCACCGGCGTTCGCTCTCTCTCATTTTCAAATGGCTCCCGTATTCGAACGCATGAGGGTCTGTACATAATTTTGCGCATGCGTGATGGTGGGTAAACGATTTCTCCCTGATGACGTACGCCTTCTACGGTACGGTATGTAGACAGGCGCAGGCCTCCAGTCGCAGCTGAGTTATTGGCTGGCCAAGCGTTCATCTCATGATCTACACAACATGTACAGCCTTCATCCCACGATCTGCGCAACAGCCTACCCTTGGCGCGACGGTCTGCTAATGTTTAGGCCTTCAGTTCAGTACGTCAGGAAACAATAAAAGGAAATGTTTTTAACGTAAAATAAGACCTTGGGGACTGGTCAGTTTCTTCGGCCTGGGGGGGGGGTGTCACCCTGTTTTTAATTGACTTTGGTGATAGGGGGCACGGTACGTGAAAGTACCCATGATGCAATGCGATTTGTACACACGGAGATCGGCCTGCCCGTTATCCCCATTGCGCGTATGCACCCATAGAAACACGATACAATAGTTGAGTACATGCAGATACAGTCATCAGCGCGTTGCGATCGCCTCGAAAATATTTAGACTGACAGTGGAAGCTTTTCTTGTATTCACGTATATGTATTTATCATCGGCCAGATATAAGGATTGAACTTTTAGCACAAATGCTGCGATGTCTGATACATTGATAGCATGCATTACCGAGTTACTGAATGTCATGTCAGCTCTGGCTACGCGGTGACACTGACAGCAACACATTTCGGCGAACGCAAGCTGCACTGAATCGACACCCCTTCCAAACCAGCAAAGCTGTTGACGCCGGGTGTGAGGATTTAATGGACCGCAGTTTTCATCAAGCGATCGTGAAAGTTCTGTAAACACTGCAGTATCCTGTGATCGTGCAGAAACAGTGTACTGCGTAGCGCCTTTGTAGTTTTATGTACGGCCAGTGTTGTTTACATCAGCCGGTCCCCGGGAGAATACGGCAACGCAACCCTAAAAACGCATCGTAACAAACAGGTTTTGTCAACAGTTGGCAATGCAAAGCCACGTTCCTATCTGTTCTAGTCTTTACAGTTCAAGGACCGTGCAAAAATGAACATTGATTCATATTTCGTGCGATCGAGAAATTACATGATTAATACCGGTACATAATACACAGATACAGCCAATGAGCCATGTCATTTGTATTTGTTTCAGCGCCGTGTCTCGTACGATCACAGGCGACCCAATAAGTTCTGGGTTTTTCACACTGTTTTCTCTATCATTTTCTCTTCTTTCTTCATGCTCTGAATGATCGGAATAAATAAAATAAATGGTTTATATAACCTAACCTAGCCTCTGTGACTCTTTATTTATTTTACACTCCATTACAAGGACGTATATCTCTCAAACACACATGCTGTAATTAATTAGTCAACACAACTAATTATGCTAATCCGTGGACTTATCAGAGGTTGGTCAACATCGGAAAGATAGTGATGTTAATGAAAAAGGAGAAGGTATGAAGATCTTGGGAAACATGTCCGGAGGACGTCCGTAAACCTAGTGGACGCTTATATATTCATGATATGCGCAAACAAACACTGCTCATTATTCAAAAATAAACGGGACGTTAGATCAAAAGGAACGCTGGAAACGCGCATGCTTTTCGTTGCCAAGCGCCAAATTCTAACATAACTAATTATGGTCCTGCTCCATGTAACAAATGCCACCCAGAAAGTATCGACCGGCCAAGCAGAAAAAGATCACCGGAGTGGCCGTTTAATGAGTTTTTCAACAAAATTATATAGATGTATGTTTCACGTCGTCGTTTTCTTGGTGTGTATATACCAAGTATAATTTACAAACCGCGTCGTTATTCAAGGCACAATGGTGACACATTAGCAGCAGCACACACTGGAGAATTTTGGCCAGCACTGTGATTTTTTTAAACCAGTCACCTTCAATTCTCTGCACTCGCTATGTCTACCGGTAACATATCGTTATTTTCTGTCTCAAAGTACGTACCAGTAACAGGCCTTTGACGTCAAAGTCGGTTGTTTTCTGGCATATGGTAGCAACCAAACTCATGACTAGAATGACTGCATGTACGGCGTCAAAGAGTTAATCTCGCCCGGTTACTTTTTTTGCCTAATAAAAGAGAGTTGGTCGCTACATGGAGCTAGTTTCTAGCTCCATGGTCGCTACTAGTCTATGGAATTCATCGATTTTCAATCGGGCCTTATGCTGTTAGTGCACAAAATTCCCGAAAGAAGCGGCGCACGGGCTATAAAACTTCGTTTGTACTGTTAGGCTAGCTTTGGGTCCATAGCTGTGGTGTTTTCTGACGGGATTTCTGCCTTTTACGGCTGGTTTTGACTTTAACGTCACCACCATAGCCATGGGAACGTCCATGCTCTGCCCGACAGCACGCTTGTCGCAACTTTGTTTGTCGATATTTCGAAAATTTTCCACCCAAATTGCCAACACTCATCGACAACATGGTTATTAGGGGCCTACCACTACCAGAAATCCGCTCAAAAATCACCAAACTATCGCCGTTTTCCAGCTTTTTCCGACATGACTACTCGCAGACCGTTCTTTTTCTGGCGTACAAGCGATTGACGAGGCCTCGAGGCTCAGTGCAGCCCGTCACTAAAGTCACGTGAGCGGTGACCTCGCAACATCGAAACACAAACTGACATCACCGATGATGTCGGCCACTACACCATCAGTGATGTCAGTTTGTGTTTGTACGTTAAGAAGCCTGTGAGAATTTTTACGAGCACTGTGAATTTTTTAAACCAGTCACCGTCATTTCTATTCACTCGCTATTATCTCCATGTCTACCGGTAACATATCGTTATGGAGAAGTTTAGTTACACATAGGCCCTAATTACGTTCCATCATCAGCTGATCCGAGTGATAACCATACGTCGCGTACGTGTAGAACATACGTTCGGAACGGCAAACAACACCTCTACACATACAAAATGTGGTCATAATTACGTGTAGTATTTTTTAGATATTCTTGATTGTTTCCGCAAATTTAGACAAGAAACATTGTAAACTATCATGGAAAACATCTTTGATATCATAATATTTCGTAGAGTTTGCACCAGCGTAAGAAGTACTTGCTATATGATTTCCTTACATGGACGAAATGTTGTTGTCTCATTCCACTTGTTATCTGACGCCGCCCCAAAGAGTTCTCCAAACCATATAAAAAACTGTATCAAAGAAAATCGGCTGATTTAATTCGAGGATACGAGCTAGAATATTCCTCATATAAAAATTAATGTTTCTTAAAACTTAAACGAATTTCCAATGTTTGTGAGAAAAAATACAGCAAAATTATTATTAAGGCAGACCACCATCCCTCCACCCACGGACGGTGGGCAGACAAAACCTTAGCAACACCACCCGATTGAGAGAACCACGCTTAACCACGTACACGAACTTTGACCCTAGTCAAAATCAGGCTTGTCCCTGGGAAATATGTTTACAAGTTTGCCCACATATAAACAACGTAAAGGTCAAAGGTTTCAACTTCCGACTTCCTGCTTTACGGACGTCCTCATGCCATGAACTGCAGGCTGGCACTGGCAGGGTTTGCACTGTTCGCGACCATTTAAACGTTTGAAATTAGAGTAGCTGACTCTCCTCGGCCATCAAAATACATTGGCTGCAGTAGATTGTGGATAAATGGTCATGACTGGCCGCAATTGGGTAATTTCTGGACACATTTCAGGAGAGCTTCTTACCTTCCCGTTTTAGTAACCATTCCTATCTTCCGCGATGTTGACCAACCCGTAAAATCCCTGATAAGTCCACGGATTAGCATAATTAGTTGTGTTGACTAATTAATTACAGCATGTGTGTATGAGAGATATATGTCCTTGTAATGGAGTGTAAAATAAATAAAGAGTCACAGAGGCTAGGTTAGGTTATATAAACCATTTATTTTATTTATTCCGATCATTCAAACTCTATCTCCTCCCTCGATTTTGGGGTCAACATAGGCAAGCAGTATATCGTTGGAATCGTATTTAGTTGCACGACAATCTAATGTTGACCATTTCTCAAAATCCACGTTTGTAATCGAGAAATAGCCAAAATTCCGTTAAAAATCTCATTTTTTACTAAATAATTGCGCTGAAATTTCCAAATGACGGTCAAATAAAAATCTGGGAACATAATTTTACTCGGAGCAAGCATGGCAATGGCGTATGCACTCTTTCAGGCATCATTGATAAAAAACCAGAGAAGAGATAGCTAAAAATATCCCCAAAAGGGCAAAAAAATGAAAACTTAACGACAAATTTCAATGATATGGATCTTTGGATAGAAAAATGCTAAAAAGATCCGGAAAAAAACTGAAAAATGTACGTCTTTCGGGCTATCACATTGACGTAACTGCGAACGAGGATAAAAGTCATGCGTACGCATTCGACCTCAATTTCAAGCTGGGGGCTATTTTTGGACAGCTTTAGTCAGAATTGTAATGGCGCCCTCGGTGGTAGGATGGTGATCTCTGTGTGTACGAATCGAGTTGCATCATGGGATAAACCACGTACTGTGGGGGGGTCACCATGTTTTTGAAATGCCCAATGGGGGGGGTCAGTGTATTTTTGAATTTCGACACAGGCTCATCATTGCCTAAAATGCATCGTGTCAGCCACAAATTTCATCATTCAGTTGCATTTTTCGGCGCACCCTTTGGGCACGTAACTTTAATAATCAGGCATATTTTCAGCACGTCCAACTTTAACATATCAGGCATACATATATCAGCGATATCTGTATGTTCAATATTTTTCAGCGTGCTCTTCGAGCACATTACTTTAATAAATCAGACATTTTTTAGCACTCCCTTCCTGTGCATGACTTTAAAGTGGCACTCCCATTTGGTAACATTTTTAAAGCACATTTTTTTAATGCCAACGGTCGATATTTGACGTGGCAACTGCACACGGATCGCGAGATATCGATAAAAACATGTCTTCAAAAAAGTAAAAGTTTGAATTCCGGTTGTCTACCTAAATTCAGCTTCCGAAAATCAAACGTTCGGCACTTGGGCCATTGCCAACTAAGCTAAAGAGTACGAGTCTACGCTAACGCTGCTCTACGCCACAGTACTACCCGCGTTAGTGATCAGTCATGCCCCGTGGGAGAAAGCTGAGTCTTACTGACTTGGCGTAAAAACGAAAAACAATTTTTGCTGATTCCACCAGAGTTCGCATAGGTGACTAGCACAGTTACGTGCGGTTGATATATAGCAGCAGCCGCGTGGTATGCATAGACGCATACCACGCGCGCGGCGTACTGTGTGGCAGACGACAAAATGTAGTCATCGGAGGCGGCTAATATTTGACACGTAAAAACTAATGTTTATGTGGTATTGGTTTAAAATATGATACAACTGATTTAGAATAATGAAAACTACAAAAACTAAGGATAAGTGTCCAAAAACTTACCTGAGGTAAAGGCATAATGCTGTATATAAAGTCTTTGCAGTGGGAAGTAAATTAATTGCGTCGTTCAGACTTATTGTAGACTCCCTAGAATATCGTCAATCAGCACAACAACCTACCTTCAGGGGATTTCAGGTCAAAATCAGGAACGATCGTAAAACTTCGGGATGTGAAAAATACGCTCGGGAAATGACATGTTTTTATCTATATCTCGCGATCTGCGCGCACGTCAAATATCGACCTTTGGCATTAAAAAAATATGTTTAAAAATATTACCAAGTGGGAGTGCCTCTTTAATATACAAGAAATATATATCAGAGGTATCAGGATGTTTCATATTTTTCTCCGCGCCCTTCTGGCGCCATACTTTAATAAATCAGAGATAAGCCTATATGCCAGAGATATCTTGATGTTTACTAAGTGAAAGTGTACCGTTATTAAATCTGCATTTCATATGAAAAGCATGACAAATTCCTGATACTTTTCTGTTCTCTGTATGAGAATTTAGTATGAGAAAGCAACATGCACAAATATTTCACAATATATATTTGATAAAGTGACTTATTTTAGAGATAGAAAAATGACAAGATATCTTTCGTCGCCATTGATGCAACTGTTTTCCTTTGTGTCTCAGGTTTTCTGTAATATGATGCTTTTTTATGACCAAAATAACAGTTAAAAAGGCAGTTTTGTCATTATTAGCTGTGCTTTTATGGTTTCAATGTTACAAGAAAAGGTAATCTCAGACACTGCACACATCAGATTTAGCTAAAATGCCTCTCTATGGCTCCTCAGGAGATTTAATTGGATTGCTGGCAAGTCTTAACACCCATCAAAATTTTTGATTTACTGCTTTTTCCTCTTTGATATTAATGATTGACATCCATTTCTGTTCAGGACATTTTATTAAGCATAGAAAATGTGAAATACATTCACAACTCATTCAAAATGTACTGTATTCAAACTTCAAGATTGACACTTTGAAATTCCTATCTTACAACTGACATGTCAACAATTTCATTAAAACACAGAATGACTGTTAAAATATAAATGTATGTAAAATATAAAAATATATTATATATATATATAATATATATATATATATATATATATATATATATATATATATATATATATATATATATATATATATATATTTTATGTCCACCTTTTGTTTTACAGTTGTCACGTGCGGGGGGTCACCCTGTTTTCGAAATTTGGGATAGGGGGTCAGCCACTTTTAGACTTCGGCAAAAAATAATCCCCCCCCCCCCCGGCCGAAGAAACTGACCAGTCCCTTAGGATAGCTTAATGTCGCATAATAAGAGGCTCTCATCAGCCAAAAGTCCCAAAAAATTATAACAGCAAGGTTTTATGCGGTAAAAGTACCTCGTGTACTGTTTCAGAGAACGCATTAGGCCTATATATGCCTATATATAGGCCTATATAATAGTTTAATGTCGTATTATAGATGGCTCTCGGCCTAATAGCAAAGTTTTATAAAGTATCATAGTAACTACCTCGCACCGGTGTACCGTTTCAGGAAACGTATAACACGATAGTTCAATGTCGTATAACTACCTCGCACTGGTGTACAAATAGAGAAAACGTATTATACGATACTTATTATAAGAGGTTCTCATCAGCCAGGAGTTAAAGAAAATGATAATGGCAAAGTTTTATGAAGTATAACTACCTCGCAACGGTGTACGGTTTCAGAAAACGTATTATGCGACAGTTCAATTGTCATATATCTACCTCGCAAAGGTGTACGGTTTCCGAAAATGCATTATACCATACGCTTTTTCAGTGTTTAATTGGTCTTATTCAAAGAAAACTCAGAAAAACAGAGGATATTTTGAGATCAGTTATTATGCAGCTATTATGACTTTAAAATACATATGGCATTAGAATCATTGTTAATAGAACCCCTTGCACAGAATGTGATGAAGAGGCAGAGTCTAGACCAAACATGGGACACACGCTGACACAAGTGCTTTGACTTTTTTGAAATAGGTGAAACAGAATCTCCGACTTTTTGGCCAGCTGTTGGATACTCCTTCCTGTCAAAATATCCCTGGCATATTCGAGATAATGTGATTTACACGTCGAAAGTTATGTTCTTGGACCAGCACTTGGTGACACGTACCACACATACATTCACACGTGTCCCCTTGGTCGGAAATCACCCTCCCACCATCTAATGTCTGCATTACCCTCACATGCGAGCAATTGCGTCTATGGGTCGTTGAATCATTACAAGTTGAACAGTATGAGGTGTTACTACAGTAACCCGGGATTGATTCATTAAAACAGGATATGTCGAGCAAGGTGGTCTTGCAGGCATTAATTTCCTGTGTCATTTGCCTTGCATTGAACATCACTGCAGTACATATTCGTCAAGGCCAATTGGAATAGAATGCAAATGATAAGCTGTTGGACAGAATTCATTATGCCTGTCAGTGCTTGTCATGACCCCATTGATACCTAGTGTATTATGTCCAGGTCTTCCGAGACAACAATTTATGAACATCAACCTGCATTTCAATCAGTTTGACGCCAGACAATTCAACCGCTTTTTTCCCCTTTAAATTCCTATACCAATTTAGGCGTTCCTCCTCCTGTCTCGTATTAAAGCCTTTGGCACCAAAAAAAGGGTTGTGTTTTAGGAAAGCCATACTGCGTGTCAGCTCTTTTCGAGTAGGTGTTAGTGATGCTATATATTCTGCTTGCAGGTCATTGTCGTTGTCATGCAACACTCTATGCGAATTCTCTTCCTTCATTTTCCCGAGACGGTTCTCTCTTCTGTCTAGTTCGATTGTCACTGCCCTACGCAGTTTTCCATTGCTGTTTTATTTCTTGAAGGTGATTAAAAATTGCACGCATTGCTTTAATCTCCAATTTTCGATATTCCCTTGCTTTGTAACAGTATCGTTATTTTGCGGGTCGACGGGTCAGATTGTGGTCAAAGTGCGGGTCGATTTGCGGGTCGATTTGCTGGTCGCCCGAAAACAATAGAAATGAGGTTTATCTTCGAGTACAATTGTGTCTTGAAATAAAATGAGCCATAAAATACACCTAGTTCCTTTAAGGACATATTTCCTTTCGTGGATATCACGAAAAATACAACATCTTTGCCGATAATTACACTTCCGGGTTTCACCTACTGATCGAGGATGCAGGTCTAAGTGCGCCATCAACGACCTCATGCATGATAGGAGTAAGCCGTTTGTTTTATTACTCGCAGTACAGTATATTACCCACAATTTCTCTTGATTTGCATGCTTGAATGTTTCCTGTGCCATGCCTGTTTTCTCTTCAACACATTTGTAATATTTTAAACTGTAAATTGTCAGTTATTATTATTTGATAAAAGTGTACAGATGACATGCAACATTTCTGTTTGAATAACATCAGAACTCAAATTTCAGAGGTGCTGAAAATACTCTGCTTTCAATGTAAAATAATCACAAACTGAGGTGGCCTACACCTGTTCTTCAAAGACAAGAATAATGTCACTTTTCAGGAAAGACAGGTGCAACTGGTTTCCCTATTTTTATTGAGATATTAGATAAGGCATTTGAAAATATGTCAGAAATTATACAAAAATTTAATGCAGTGGCAGCAACCAGCACTTTGCAACCTCCAGTACCCCAAAGCAACCTGAAAACCCGTAAGAAAATAATGGCCGACAATGACCAACAACTTGTAATAAACTACTCAGAAAGGAGTGGCCCGCAGCGACCCGCAACCTAAAAATTGGCCAGAAAGGAGTGGCCCGCACTGGCCCTCAGCAACCCGCAACCTAACATGGGGCCCGGGGGCACCGACGTCCTTTGTACCTCCTTACTGTTTATTATTTGCCATAAATGTGAAATTTGGCAAAAAGTCAAATTGTTTGGACATAAATGAAAGTTATTTGAACTGGTTGGTTACTGCTCCAGCATAAGTTCAAGTGTGGATTCTAAGTATCAACAACCCTGATATGAAAGTGAATTAAGAATTAGAGATGGGACTCAATAGGATCAACAATATCTAAAACAGGAAACGGTGAACTTATATAATACAGGAGGGGAGAAAATTTAGCCAATGGCTAATCTAAACCAAATTACTTAAACTGGACTGTTGGCATTGATTACACATGTATTTATTGTCCATCATATAGAAAATAAATTTGGGCCATTGACTAAAAAACATTTGCATGTTACACTCACCACACTTGTACTTAGTATTTGGAGTGTACACCTATCTACAATACAATGATAAAAAGTTTGGACTCTGTAGGTCAACAGTGCATCTTTAATGTGTGAGACTAAATAAGCTTACCCCTCAAGTATGTATAGGCCAAAGACAATATTTAATTTTGAATTATGTAGTGCAGGGAAGGACATACAATATGGTGAAAAGCAAACTAAATATAAAAACTGAATATACAATTATATGGAAATGTTGTTTTACAGTCATGAGTATCTGGTGTGTGCCGAGAGACAAATATTAAAATTGGACAGTATCATCCTGACCACAGTTTGTCTGACTGGTTGTTTCCTTCTGATTTTCTGACACGGTGATAGGTACAAAATATTATGCGATTCACGATAGTTATACAACATAGCTTGCATTTTGTTCACAGTAGAACTGAGTTTTACATGTAAGATAACTTTCTCGTAAACTGTAAATTCTGGCTTCTGGCAGCTCAAACGTCGCAATACTACATTTTTTGATATGATATGGAGTGACTTCCACACATATGCAATATGCAGTGACAGTCGATATGTTCATAGTAAGAGTCTACTAGATTCAAGCATAGTGATGTTGACAACTACATGCATGCCAGTGTACGATTTCAAAGTAGCAAGGATGAAATTCTAATGGTCTTTTAGTGGAAATATAGGTATTAAACGACAGTGAAACAAACAACATTAGTTATCGTGACCTTGCTGAAGTGCAATCTCGGATCATGTATGATCTGATGATCATGCCAAATTTATACCATGTCGGATTATGCCGTGATTCTGAAGTGCGTGTACTTCCTTAGTAAATCGGTCAACATCCCTGCGTACAATGCTGTGTGTTCCGCTACAGCTAATCGCCCCGCTCACCCTACGTACGGGTCTTTGCAGGGCTGTGGTGAGCGGGGCGATTAGCTGTAGCGGAACACACAGCATCGTACGCAGGGCTAGGTCAATATAAGCATGCACACACTGTAATAGCAATCGGAGTCAACAATGATGTCAAAATCAATGCACAACTGTCGAAATTACCCAAAATAAGCAACAGAAAACTAAAAGTTATCGCTATGTCGAAAGGACAGTACATCAACATAAAACGACGCTAGTTTGTTATGACATGGAGGTAGAAGGACAGAGCGTTCCCTCGCTCTCACCCAGCTATTAGTACGCCATGGCCGCCGGTGGGATTGCCTCGCTGAAGCAATGGTACTGGGGAGTACCGAGTACGGAGGCCATCATTCTTCAGTCTATCGAAGGAGCGTTTCGTGCCAAAAAATACATGACAGCAACAAAAGTACCATCACTGTGAACTCCATATTTACAAGACATTATCAAATACACGCTAAAAACCCCAAAAAACGTCAAGATTCGCACCAGACGCGAGAAACAAGATGGCGTAAGTCCTTGCAAAACAATGCTAACTTGTTATATGCGCATGCGCATATTAAGGGGAGACCCATTTGATTTCGGGGGGGGGGTATGCAGGAAGTGGGTATGGGAACTTTTTTTGGTCAGAGAGACAGCATTTTTTTTATTTCTACTGTCAGACCTGCATCAATTTTTTTTCAAATGGAGTAGCAGTGAATTTTCAAATTTAAGCCACTGTTTCACATATCACAGGATGGTTTTATGTATTCATTTTACATTCCAACAAATGAAAACAAAATGGAAAGTCTAG
The DNA here is from genome assembly GCF_041260155.1 of Ptychodera flava. NCBI lineage: Eukaryota > Metazoa > Hemichordata > Enteropneusta > Ptychoderidae > Ptychodera > Ptychodera flava. Next base: position 1,105,471 of record NC_091936.1, read on the forward strand.
TATATATACAACTTTCAATTGTAGAACACTTTTTTGGCAAATCAACTGTGATCATTACTATACCTGCTTTTCTTTAAAACAGTCAATTCCTTTTAAGTTCTCAGGGGGGGGGGATTTTATCTTTTGTGGTCAGAGAAACAAGGCTCACACATTGTATTTCTTTATATTTGGTTCCTCAATTTTTCATTGTCAACTTGTAATCTTTCTAACATATCTATATTGAGAGAATAATGTATTGGTTTTAACACTAGTTTATTGACTCCTGTCTTGTGTTTTAAATTTTCACAATTTACAGAAGTCAAATAGTCCCATCTAGATATTGCCTATACCATTTAGATATTGCAACAGAAATCCTGAAATATGATTTCTTGGGTCAGAAAAGGGAAGGGAAACATCGAGTGCACTGAGGTGTAAAGTAGTGAATGCTTATATCGTAAGCGCTGCGGAAAAAAACACATAAGAATTGCTTGTGGTAAAAACATTTGCGCTGCCTATGGCAGCATGCCAGCAAAGAATACATGAGGATGAAGTTTCCAAAATTTTGCTCATTTCAACTGCATTGTGACAATTCCTTTTTTATTTCTGTCTGTTATGAGAATTTTTTTTTTCTCAAGCCATTACAGGCTTAATTTTTTTTCTTTTATTTCACCTGGTGACATTTTTTTTTCTCAAAATCCTCCATACCCCCCCCCCCCCCGGAAATCATGTGGTTCTCCCCTAAGTGAGCCCCTGACCTATACGGGCCAGTGGATTGCTTCCTCAGTAGAACTGATATGCCTGCCGGTACCGGTGTTTATCGCCTACGGAGGCCATCATTCTTCAGTCGATCAAAAGCGCCTTTCGTACCAAAAAATACACGACAGCCGCAAAAGTGCATCACTGTCAACTTCATAACTATAGAATATGTTGAAATACACAGTGAAACGATCACGACGTAAATAATGTACCCAGAACGAGAAACAAGATGGCGTCCGATTCGATTCTTCAACTCAGAATTGTCCTAGAGTTGTGCGCATGCGCAGACGGTAGCTTTAACGAAAGCGAGGCAAAATCAAGTAAATATAAAATAAAAATGGATAAAAATATTGTTTAAAAATAATACAAGGCATGTATCACCAAATTTTGAGCATTTCTGACGGCATTGCAACTATACGAACACCCATGCCAAATATCACAATAATCAAATCAGTGGTTTTGAGGAAAAATTGAAAATAGTGGTTTTCAGAAAAAAGCTAAAAAAGTGACTTTAAAATGATTCAATCAAAAAAAGAAAAAAGACCGTTTGAGATACATGCCCAAGTGACCACCAGACCAAATTTCAGAAAAAGTTACTGAAGCGTTTCTGAGATACCTGCGTCCACAGCATACGGCCCACTGTATGCAAAAACAGAGGCCACGTCATCACATTAGTACTTTGTGCCCACAGGGCACAAAGGACTAAAAACTGGCCAGAAAGGAGTGGCCTGCACTGGCCCGCAGTGACCCGCAGCCCGCACGACCAGCACAATAGTTACACTCGCTTTGTAAAAGGCCATGTTTCTTGATGACCATTGATTTGTGCCATCGCTAATGTTTCCTTTTCTTACAATTTGAACTGGACAAGCTGTCAACATGGTCGGCCTTGTTTTAAAGGTGTCTCGATTACTCACCACGGTTGCATAAAACGTTTCTTCGCACACTGAAATTCGCAGCTTGCATCTCAGAATACGATTCGAAATGAAGTCGTACATAGACGAAATCTGTACGTGCTTACTTGCCATGTAGCTTCTGTTTTGTACGGAAAGTTATTTGGCTGTTGAATTAAATATCAAAGCGTTCCTTGATATTGCTTTCAAAATCATCAATGGAAATGTCCAGTGCCTGTGACAACAGTTTGACGCAACTACCCTTCTTCAAATACTTCATGGAAGGTACAATTGAGTTTAAATCTTCTGCTCGTTTATTTCTCTTCGGTACCAAGTGTATGCCAGTGCGATCAATCCAGGGAAACAAGACTGCATTTATGATAAAGTCTTGCCAGGCTAATGCATAAGAATCCACCAACACCTGCATATTTTCACTGCCTGACATGTTGTTGTGTCCTTTAACACGACTTCTACCACAGTAGGCCTACCTCCCCGCACCACTGTTGCTTTTCAAAGAAATATTCCCGAGGAGGGTGTTGCGCACATGACGATTAAAGTCATCTTCATACGTGGTTATATCGAGAGGACAGATATTCATATAGCTCGCTTCGAGTTTCTTGTCCTCGGCCAGGGATTCTATCACGTGATCAGATACCTCATCATCTCCCATTCTCAGTTGCGATGATTGCTCATTAGTTTCAAAGAGATTGTCCGCTTTAATGTCCCCCAAATACCTCAACAAGTTGGCATTTTGTACCTTCACAATTTCCAGTTCATTCACCAATGTAGATCTTTCCAGTTCATTCACCAATGTAGATCATTCTTTTAAGTTGTTCATCCTCTCCCGTTCTTCTTGTAGAATACTTGACTTTGGACTGGTTGCAGAACTTATCCCCAGCTTAGCACGCATGACAGCCTGAATGACATTATCAGTAATGTGCGCATCCAATTCTTCCATGTCTGTGCGTCGACGTTTTGCTTCTCGTTCATTTTCGTCCTGTCTGTGTCCAGTGATGAAGAATTGACGGCATGCATTCCGTTTGCTCATATCCCTGCATCTCTGCAGGTGTTAAAGTTTTAAGCTTATGTTGTGAAGAAATGACATTGCACTGGTTACTCGGCCATCTACATCGGGGAAATCTCTGCACACGACTCGAATATTGTCTTGGGCGTTAAACCCTCCGGCGTACAGTTCTCCAGTTTTGTCTCGAAATACTACATAACTGCCATCGTCGACCACCTCTGGAAAAGTATCATCTGTGTAATCTTTGATGACCACAAAACCGTATATCCAAACAGAACGAATGACCAATCGGATGAATGTCTGAAATTTACCTTTCAGTACCTTTTCAAATTCGCTCAGCACATTTTCCTTGTGTGGTGCAAGGACATTAGGGTCATCGTCTTGCACAGTTTCGGATGCGCTATTTTGCGGGCTGCGGGCTGCGGGTTGCGGGCATAAAAAAATGCGTGATTTTCGGTATCATTTTCGCTAGTAGTTAGAATAAATGCAAAAATAGTATCTATATGTATTTGTTTATGGAATAAAAGCCGTGAACTTGTTGAATAATGCCGTTATTTCAGCTTACATCTGGTAAAGCGCCATCAACGTCAGAACAGTCCATTTCCCATCTAACATTCGCCGTTGCACAGCGCACTGCTGATCGAAGCTTTCGAAATGATATGACTGAACACGGATGAGTAATAATATGAACACAAGACAGATTTCACAACAACTCGCTATATTAACTTTTTATGTTATGATTTATAGGATGGATAATTTAAAAGTAAGTTTCAGATCGTTGACAGCACAGATGAACTGGGAGATGAACTTCAGTTGGTTGAAACTCGACACGCCTAATAATTTGTTACTTTTTCATAGAATGCCATGCCCTTCTCACACTTCAGATTAGTTCAACCGCCGATAAACGCACAATTTTCAGAATCATTTTCAATGCCGTTTAAAATTATTTTATTGTGGTGAACACGATAATAGTCCTAGGAAACTTTTCATAGTCACGCTGGATCAAATGCATATGGAGCGACTATCATACTGCAGGTGCAAGTCATAGAATACGTTCATGATATTAGGAGATACACAATTATTGAGAGCTGCAGAACACAAACTCATCCAAAAATATTCCTATTAGATCGATTCCTGAAAATAAGTCAACGCACCGGCGTGTTTTTCCCGCTGAAATTCTCGCGTAAAATGTTAGCGGAATGTCGTTCTCTGCGGTCGCGACCTCGCTTGAACCAAAACGGCAAAGTAAGCTAAGTCCATTGTCGTACGTCTTTTTCTTTTTAAAGATTTCATGAAAAATACACGGCATTTAAATACACATCACTTCTACGCTTTTTGAAGTCAAATCTTTCCTTACACATTGCATTTAAGTAGGCATTGTTTGATTTTCTGTATGGCACTGTTGCCCTAGAACCGAATTGTGAATAGATGCATTACAAAGAATTTACTTCCTATGGCCTGATACTAGAAATGTAACAATTTTCATTCCGCGATAAGTGGCGACATTTCTGAGGCGCGAATTTTTTTTGTCAGTCTGGTATTATTTCTCACTCACATCCATGGCAAGAAAGAAACGTGATTTCAGATCCCAAATTATTTGTAATGGCCAGGCAGCTCGGAATAAATAAATTGGTCCTCGGAATATCGCCGCTTTTAATTTAGCAAATTTTGATTTTTTCAGAAACATGACGTATTTTCACCCACTTGGTTTGGTCTGTTATAGCATCTTTAGTCCAAAAAATCAAGTTTACAGTATATATGTTTTCAACAGCCTTTAAATGTACAGTATTATGTTAAAATACACCATATAGTTGTGTTTCATTAATTTTAACCATCTTGACCTGATGTTGAAATGTGGACTTGGCAGGAAAAGGGATACTGTACGATAGACCTGATCATGATTATTGATAATAGACACCTCCTAAAGGTTTTATTTCTTATATACTAAATGCCATATTACATATATTAGAAATCTAGCCATAATTCTAAAAACCCGCAGCCCGCAACCCGCAACCCGCAGCCCGCACTTTAGCAGATACCATAGCCTTTACTGTAAAGGTCCAAACCTGACTCGAACATGGCAGCAACAGAAATGCTGTCAGAGATTCGTGTGAGAATACAATGGCACATTGGATTGTCCTGGAAACTTTTTCGTAATACCGTCATGTGTTTTTGATCCAAAAGAAACAGCTGGTCATGACCCTTGTTTTCAAATTCCTTTAATACAAATGACCTTCATGGCATCCATTCTGCGTTTATCCATCCATGCTCGATACTCACTTGGACCTTTAAACGTACGCCCACAACGATTCATTATTGTCAACCCTGTAAGTGACAGTTAACATTAACGTGTAAAGAAAAGTAAAGAAAGAAAGAAACGTACGTCTGATGAGGCAGCTATGTATAATGTTTGCGCTGAAATATGCATGGTCCTACTGTTAGTGATGCTGATCGCACTGTTCATAAGTTCCGATTTTGAATTCCTTAAAACTATAAGAGAAAGCATCAAGGAAAATTTGCCTGCATGGTTGCCTTAAATAGCTAATGTCAACTTTACTCTCTCTCTCTCTCTCTCTCTCTCTCTCTCTCTCTCTCTCTCTCTCTCTCTCATGCACTCTTTGTTTCTGATTCGTGACACAATAAAAGGTGTTCAATGTCTCATGGCAAATCCAGTTGATATCTACCACCCAATCGGAAATGGCATGCCCCTCAAGACAAGCGACTATACTGGAGTTGTTCGCCAAAATGCCAACCAAAACTGAGTCAAAACCAAAGTCACAGCTCTGTTCTCCCAAACAAGAATTGAACCAACCAGCAAGTGATTGCGATACGTCATCTTCAGACAACGACGACAATGTATTTCAGAATGCTATTTCCAGAAAAAGGATGTTAAGAAAGATGGATCACTGTCCACAAGACTTGCAAGATACTTGCCATGCATCGTGCAAAAGTTTGGCCACGAGATTTAGGAACAGGGTGATAAATAAACATGAAGCGGCATTACATATTTCATACTGTGATTCAAAACTATTTGATCAGTTTGTAAAGTCTGAAAATGATGTAGAGCTTGATTCCTCTCTCAGACTGGACAATCAAAGGAAACTAGTGTCAAGCATCCTGAAATGTAAACCATTGTTGGATAAAATTCGATGATGAATGAAAATGGATATGAGCCCCGCGAAATTGCAAAATTTGTTCTACGATCTTGTTCAAGAGGTAGTTTATGTGTGAGTAACCATGTTCGAAGAAATTGCGACTGTAGCGGGGAGGTGGTGTTGGCCGAGCGTATGATTGCAGATGCCATAAAAAAGATAACATCGGGTGCATCTCAGTCGTTGATGAGTTATTAACACTTCGGTCAACATCAGTGCATGTTGTGCAGAGCGATGACAGCTAACCAGATGTGCCATTTTGAATAATGAATGAAGAATGAGAGAAGAGCAATTGAAAGACAATACGTCATCTGCCAAGGGTTGTATGCACAGGCGCATACATTGCATGCAGCTTATTCAAAATGGCCGGCGCTGGGTTGGTGTGCCCAGCCGATTTCAGGACGATTTCTTGCCAGTAGCATAGGGTAAGGTATGATTTTAGGCAAAAGAGGCCAGTCGATCGATTGTTTATGCAACCATCTGACCGTTGACCAGTTTTTATCACCGGAAACGCTCAGAGTTTGTGAATTTCGCTGATTTATAAAATCGGGCCGTGAAAAGCTTTCTCACCTTCAGTTCATGTCTGTGCAGCAGTGGACAACGGGCCCAAGCCGGGCCCAAGCCCTGCAGCTACAGCCGCTCGGTTAAGCTAGCCGACATGTACAGTAATATCACGTACGGTTATTCTTTATTAAATAATCAAATCATGTAGACATTCTACACATTGATGATTATGCAGTGCATTCGCCGGGCCCAAGCCAGGCAGCCATAGCCACTCGGTATAGTGCCAGTCAACGTGTAGGCCTATAGGCCTACACTAATATCACGTACGGTGATTCTTTTATTGAATAATCAAGTCTTATATATAGACATTCTACATATTAAATACGACTATTAATCCCAGCAATGTGCCAAGCGCCTGTGTCTTTAGCAGACTACCCAGCTAAGGAGCGCCTGTGGTAGCACCTCGGAAATACGGCCCGCAGTTTCTCCGCCGAAACAGCCGATTTTGAATCCAAAACTTGCATTGATGTACTTTTTCGAGCACTCCCACCTCGCTAAGGTACATGATGTGCTTAGCTGCGCTTGTAAATTTACGCAGCGTAGAGCCCAATTTTCTCTCTATATGTGGGGGAAGCGTTCGTATCCGCCGCCATTGTTAATCTGATTCAACCCATGAGCACTCAAACGAAAACCAGCCCTGCAAAAGAGCATTTCGATATCGAACTTCGAAAGTCGACGTTCATCGAGGAGTGCAACCAGAGAAAATTATGAAATATGTAACAATTTTGATGAGAAAAAAAGAAAAATATTTACAGGATAGAAAATGTTCATCGTCGATAGTAAATAGCCGAGTGTGTGGTTATAAATAACGTTAATTACAGACTGCTACATCGCGATGTTCATTTGTTTGTAAGGCTGGTTTTCGCGCGAGCTTGTGGCCAGATCTTTAAGGTTGCGAAATCTCCGATATATATCGGAAAATATTTACCGCGATTTGACAAATCTGTAGTATCGTCCGTTTTTCGAAGTTGGGGTCGAACTGAGGAAGTCGTGCTTGCTCAGATCTGTAAGGGGCAACATCAAAAGTTCAATATAATAAATCTAACTTAATTGCTTAAGTTTGGCCTCAGACCCCCCCACTCCCCCTTCTAACTTAACTGACCTAAAATTGGAAAACATTGCGGACTCATACCCTGTACTAATTCTTTCAAACGACGTACTAATGTACCATTGAATTAAATAAAAATTGACAACCATTATAAAGTAACAAAAATACAGGTGACTGGATCGGTTTTAGCGTACAAAAATCAGCCTTGAAATCGTAAAATTTGCCATAAAGACGTTAAATCGTTTTTGACTGCACAGAAATTAATTTGGCCAAAAACCCCCCACCCCCAAACTTAAGCAATTAAGTTTTTTTTCAAACATCGATCTTTTGACGTCGCCCCTAAAGGGATGAAATCTTCGATATAAGCTTATATTATAGAAATAACGGGCGACGCGCTGACCATTAACGTTTATTATATTACCATGCCCTGCCTGTCGCATTTTGATTGGTCGAGCGTGACTGACCACAAATACACAGTATTGGTCTGTTTATATGCCCGTGAATATGAATAATAAGATTAACAACTCAAAGTACCGTAACTTTACAGCTCAAACATAAATCATAATCAATCACAAAATAAAATGGAGCACTTGTGGGCCAAGTTGAGATACTTTTTTCTGAAAATATTTCCAGATTTGCCAATATTTTACAGCGCGAGTGACAGTGCGTCGCGTATTGCTCAGTTCTGGGGCCCAGTTGTCGTTCGCTCAGAAAATTTTCGCAAATTTTGACGGTTTTCTCCGGTTCGTTGATAATATAATGGATATTTACCCGCGATATGGAAAATCCAGTCATGAGTATCGTCTATGCTGTAAAGAATGTATTTCGTGGAAGACCAGCCAAAACTCCCGATGATGTCCGATCGGTCCTCTGTCCAAGTCCTGATCGTCAAGTAAAATTTTTTTTAGCCTACATGTAAAGAATGTATTTCGTGCAAGGCCCTCCCGGAACCTCCCGATGATATCCAATCGGTCCTTTCGACGAAGTCTCGCTAGTAATTATGTGTATGAAAGTTTCGTGTGGACATTTAATGAAAAAAATGCTTTAAATGTAAAAATGTATTTCTTGCATGAATAAATTTAATAATGTAAAACATGCAGGCTTCTTGACTACCGGCCATGGATGCTATTTTTGAATTAAGAGTCGGACAGAGGTAGTCGGGTGGTCAGATCTGTTAGGGAGCATTCGTTTTTTACAGGGAGGGGGCGGTGGAAATCAGGGGGCTTGACTTTTACGAAACCGTTTTTAAAGGGGAGGGGTCAAATTTTGCAATCAATGATTGGAAGGGGGTCAAATTTTACAAAGGTTTGTATGGAGTTATGGAAAAAAATTGACTTTGGAATTTTACAGAAATGTTACTTGATCTTTCATACATAATCTATGAGTAGTCCATGAGAAGCTATGAACAATTTCTTTTAAATAAAAATCTAGCTAAATCTGTGTTTTTATAAACTCTTGATTATTGATATTAACGTACTTGATTAGACTAGGGCGATTACAAGTTCATTTGTGTGCAAGAAATTTGATTTTGGAACGTCGACGTCACCAAAAATGTTGATTCTCTTTACATTGTGGTATGTGAGGAAACTTTGAATATATTTTTTACAATACAAAACTAGCTATTAAAATCAGTGTTTTAAAAAAGTTTGACAATTGATGTAAATGTACCTGACGAGAATATTATATTTGAAAGAGCAGATCTGAAAAACGAATATGACATTGGAATTTAACCCAGTGATTATTTGTAAAGTTCAAAGAGGATTCTTTGAAAGTTCAAACGTCAAATGGGAAATTATAATTCAATTAAGATATTATTGATACGGACTGTGACATCTGGGGGATGGTCGCTGTTTTTTGTGCATGAAAATTCAAGGGATGGGTAACTCTTTTTCTTGCAAACACTTTTGAAGGGCCTAATTTTTCAGCCCAAGGCCATAGAGTGCGAAGGTTTAATGAATCAAATCTGATGATTTTTATTTTGAGGGGTCACATTTTACAATTGATGTATTGAGGGGGGGTGTCAAATTTTAGAACTTTGATTTGGGGGTAGCTTATTACATGTCGCTCAAATTCCACCGACCCCCCCCCCTCCCCGTAAAAACGAATGCTCCCTTAGGTGGTTAAATCTCCGATATACATCGGATATTTACCCACGATTTGACAAAGTGTCGTCTAGTATCAGAGTTAAAGTCCGAAATCGCCTAAATTTATCGGGTTAATATTGGTGATTTTGCAGACCCGGCGTGCCGAGACAGTGCAAGGAAATCTAGTATGATCGTCTGGTATCGATATTAGAGTCTCGCAATTGCCGATATTTATAGGGTAAATATCAGCTATTTTTCAGCGTGCCAAGACACGATAGGCAAGAAGTCGTTCTAGTATCTTCTGGTATCAATATTACCAGGTGTAGTCCCGAAATTGCCCATATTTATCGGTTTTATATCGGCGATTTCGCAGACCTTTGAAAGATGCAGAACATAACTTAGTATCTTGACAGTTTTTAACATTTTAGGCCCTATTACCTCCGACTCGCCGGACTTTCTCTAGCCACTGCCTTCAAAGGAGCTGCTGTGTGGGAAAATGGTAAAAACTAACACCGTGTTTGTTCTTCCTTTAGTCATTTTTGCACCCAACTGCACTTAATTAATTCATTTTTCATGCTACTGAGCATTAAAAAGTTGTAACGTGCAGAACTATACTAGACAGTCATAGACCCCAACGCTACGGTAAGCTGTCACACACGATAAACATTACAAATGACCTCAAAAGAGGGCTAAAACTGCAGCAAGTGAAAAAATCAGGTCGACCAGCGAGAGATAAAATACTTGTTAAAACGCAGAGGATAAAAGCTGCAACAAGTTAAAACAAATACAGTAAAATACTGACCGACCAGCAGGAAGTAAAACACTAAGTAGATCGATTTTCGGATCGATCGATTGATCCCGTAGTCGATATGCCCTTCACAGTGGCGGGCATATCGACTACGGGATCAATAGATCGATCCGAAAATCGATATGCCCGCCACAGTGGCGGGCATATCGACTACGGGATCAATAGATCGATCCGAAAATCGATCTACTTAGCAGGCTACCCAGCTAAGGAGCGCCTATGGTCGCGCCGCAGTCGCTGGCGGGTGCAAACATGTGGCAAATTTGAGCTGCATTTTATTCAAGGTGGATTTTAGAAGGGATAAATGGTGACACTCCCTTGACTTAGGTTTCAGCGCGGAGAATTTCCGTCATCGAGGAGATTACACAGCGTGGAGATAAATTTCCCACAGCGCGGAGATTTTTACACAGCGCGAAAACATTGACACAGCGCGGAGAATTGTCGTTTTCGTCCACGGTACAAGAAAAATTAAACAATCTCACTCTCTAGCAAAACCCTTTTAGCAATGATTATGGCCCTGTATATTCTGCCCTGTTTCCATCAAACTAACGATAGAGGGCGCTTTGGGTCAAACTCTGCAAGAACCGATTAAGACCTTCTCGAATATTAAATTTGTATAGGCCAGAAGGAATAAAAGCAATGTGCCCAATAATATAGTTACCCCGATAATAGCTGTGGGTCCATAGCTGTGGTGTTTTCAGACGGGATTCCTGCCTTTTACGGGCTGGTTTTGACTTTTCCGATTAAAAATCGGAAAAGTCAAAACCAGCCCGTAAAAGGCAGGAATCCCGTCTGAAAACACCACAGCTATGGACCCACAGCTATTCCGATAATAGCCTAGAACAGCTGAAAGATGACAAATCACCTGGACGCGATTGGTCACGCTAAAACGACGTTTTGACTTATTTGATTTAAAGTCTGGTGCCGTTGTATTGATATTATATAAAAAGAAGGATGTCGTGCATCTGACTTCTGTTTTATTCACTGTGAATGTTTGAGGACTGGGACATTGTCACGACTTAGGGAGCCTTCAGTAATTACAGGTGGGGGTGGGCCGGGGGAATTGGGGGGAGGGTCACTTTTTAGAAAACAGTTCAAGGGGGAGGGTCACTTTTTATAAACCTATCTTGGGGGGAGGGTCACTTTTGACAGAAGCTGATATTATGGCCAAAACTTTGATTGTCCATGTGATATTTCCTGAATAGGAAATCACCAACAAAATACGCACACACTTACAGACCCCTATGCATAGTGAATCGACATTTTGGTGAAATTCCAAAATCAAATTTCTTGCACAACCATGGACTTGTAACCACTCTAGTCTAATCAAGAATAATAATCTTAATAATCAAGCATACATAAATGCACAGATTTATCTAATTTTGTACTGAAAAAAAATTATTCATAGTTTCATCATAGACCTCAATGCATAGTGAATCGACATTTTGGGGAAATTCCAAAATCAAATTTCTTGCACAACCATGGACTTGTAACCACTGTAGTCTTATCAAGAACAATAATGTGAATAATTAAGCATGCATAAATGCACAGATTTATCTAATTTTGTACTGAAAAAAATTATTCATAGTTTCATCATAGACCCCAATGCATAGTGTATGGACATTTTGGTGAAATTCCGAAATCATATTTCTTGCACAACCATAGACTTGTAACCACTGTAGTCTAATCAAGAACAATAATCTAAATAATCAAGCATGCATAAATGCACAGATTTATCTAATTTTGTACTGAAAAAAAATTATTCATAGTTTCATCATAGACCCCAATGCATAGTGTATTGAATGACATTTGGTGAAATTCCAAAATCAAATTTCTTACACAACCATAGACTTGTAACCACTCTAGTCTAATCAAGACAATTAATATTAATAATCAAGAGTACATAAATGCAAAGATTTACTTATTTTTGTATTGGAAAAAACTATTCATAATTTCACCATAAACACCATGGATAGTGAACAAACTTTTTAGATGAAATTCAGAAATCGATTTCTTGTACACAAATGTTCATTTTACTTCCCTATTCAAGCAAAGTACATTTAAATACATTATCAAACATATATAAAATACAGATATAGCATGTTTTGTGGGGGTAAATTGTCAATAATTTGCCTGATAGACTTCTTGTATTATGATTTGATATTTTTGGATGTAGCACTAAATCAGCTACATCTTGCCTTCTTATAGTTGCACAAAATATGGTGATCCTCCCTAAAATGTATGAAATACCATATCTCTTCAAAAATTCTTGCGTGATAAATTGCGACTGTCCCTTCAAAAACACCAGCCCTCCCCTCTGTAATTTGTCCCTAACATAACAATTGAACCAATTGTTATGTAAATTAGCTGATACTGTTTTAGTTATTCCTGGGGAGAATACCGCAGTGGGGGGGGAGGGTCAAGTTTTAGAATGTTGGACAAGGGGGAGGGTCACATTTTAGACAGGAGGATTGGGGGAGGGTCACATTTTACGGTACAGGTGTTCGCGAAATTCCCCCGGCCCACCCCCCCCCTGTAATTACTGAAGGCTCCCTTAGATCATCGAAATTTCAAATCGAAAATGAATAAACAAGTGTTTTAGAATATGATATATCAAGAATCACGACATCAGAAGGGGTGGGCGCACTTTGTCACGGATTGTAGACTCAATCTTTTTTGTTCATGTTGGTGCCTCGTATCTGTATGCTTTTCATGAAGAGGGGTTGTGGGAAATGTGTGATCCTTACATGTGGGTAGTGATAAAATTGTCAAGCATCATATCGCAGCGGCCATCAAATTGAGAGGTGCTGTGTTAGCTGACTGTTACTGTATTAGGAAAGATGGCCCGTTTTATGCTGTTTGCAAGACCTCGAGACCACGCATATTAAGATGGCGCATCGAAATGCTGACCCGGAACAGGCGTCTGTCCACAGATTCTTGTGCACAATGGAACCGACCCCTACAACCTTTCAAAGAGATGACCATTCCCGACATGGACCACCTGGACACGACGCATCTAGCTACCCTGTTTGTTTTAAGGGAGACCGGACTTGTGTGTCTGAGTGGCATTGGTAGAAATCACATCCTAGATCACACGGAAGGAGAAACCGAATTAGGAATAAAACAGGAAATTTATTACTCGAAAGAAAAATTCCGCATACACATTGATGTATTTGTGCTTGTTGATGAAATTCAAACGCCAGGCAATAAGCTCGAATGTACGTGGGAGAAAAGATCGTTGAAAAGCGATTGGATTTGTACAAACAATGTAGGGAGGTGTAATAAGAGTACCTGTCGCGGTCTCAGATGTCCACTAAAGGGAGTCGTCGATCACGCACTGAGCAAAATCATTCTCTATGCTGGAGACAGGCACTGTTTATATATCCGGGATTTGTTTAAACACTATAATGTTGTTGTAGACTCAAAGCAAAACACCTTGGATGTGAATAAGAAAGTTCAACACGAATATGGTAACAACCTGACAGACGGTTTTATTCATGGCTTTTGAGTAGTGATAACACCGATGACACCTGGCATCTACATCCATGATCACACCTTCAACGACGAATTATTATTGATATCTTCAAATAGCGACTATTTCAGTGATATCTACACAGTGCACCAATATTTGTATCTTACTAATCACGGATAGTGGTCCTCAAATCAAATTAGTGATTGGATGAAAATAAAACGTTGTGTTTTCCAGTCCAGTTTGCTGTTTCTCTTTTCATTCACATGTGATGTCAGAACTAGAACTGCTAAAATTCTACATGATTGGCCATTTCGAAAGGGTATTTATTCATTTTAAAGTTTGGCACTTTATCTTTGAAATAAACTACAAGAAGGTTGATTTGCGCCTCCCTTCTGTTTTATCTATTATTCATTGGATGAAGGCATGCGTATGACTGCTATTAAATCACTAAAATTAAACACTGAATATGTATAAATATATTTTGTACCTGTGGTTTATGCAGTATTACAGCATCAGAAGGGGCGGGTTCAATTTGTCAGGGATTCCCTCTCCTTTAGTTTACATTCATGTTCAGGGCCATTGGATAAATAATCATTCTTGGTACTTTTCTTCTTATTCCACATCTCATGTACAACAAATCTGGATGAATGAATGAACCGAACATAAAACACGCTCTGGTTATGTTTCATTGTATATATTTTATTAGATGAAAACTCATTAAAATAGATAAACAGTGAAATCTCAATAAAGAGTACCAGCTCAATACAAACGAATCATGGTCACAAAAGGTCATCAAGTCGTGATTATCTAAATTTATAATTACAAACATTCATGAACATTTCATTTTGCCTTAAAAATCTTTTCTAGAGATGTTGCAATTTTACACGATAGCATTGAATGGCATTATTCGCTCGTCTATGTCGAATGCTGCTTTAGATTCTGAAGGTGGTTGATAGGTCATAGTCTCGACATCGGAGAGCATTGCTTTGAAAGCATTGCTTTTTCTGATGTAGTGAATCATCTCTTCTTCCAGATATTCCCTTTGCATGTCCTCCAACAGATAGTTTTGCGAAGATGTTTCTCTTCGTCGTCCAAGTCTCTGTCGCAAATTTGATTATACAAGACTTGTGCTGCTGTGTTGCAAATCTCCTCGCCAGTAGGGGTGATCATACCATACAATGCCAGGACTTTCAGAGACTCATATGCAGCGAATGTTTGCTGTACCTGATAGTAGATATTACGAATGGTGTTGGAGTGGCTCCTTTGCATTGATTTCACGTGTGCATTTTTGACAAGAGTCCAAGTAGGTGAGCAACATCTTTGGCGTCTAAGTACTTAGCCTCTCTCCTGCCAAAGCACAACAACCTGGCATAATGTTGAGGAATGATGTATGCAAGGTAAGTCTCAGTTGGCTTCATCATCCACCAATTGCTATCCAAAACGGGATGGTCATCGCGGGCATCAAAAGCACGCCATTGGCTGTCTGTTAAATCAAGATGTCCATAATGGTATTGTCGCATTTATCAACAGTGGCCAGATGCATTGATTTCACGTGCTCCAGACCCATTTGGTATTCACATACATATACGGATTCGAAAAATGGCATCATCTTGAACTGCCAGTCTTCACCGTCAATCTTTGCAATTCAATATACCACCATGGAGTACTCTTCTACGCCAGTAGGGGTGATCATACCATACAATGCCAGGGCTTTCAGAGACTCATATGCAGCGAATGTTTGCTGTACCTGATAGTAGATATTACAAATGGTGTTGGAGTGGCTCATCGGTGATCCGACGTCAACAAACCCTGGTAAACGTCAAACGGATTCTCATAAAGGACACCATCACTCGACAACAATAGATTTCCATCTCGGTTAACGAATATCTCAACTGGTACACCGACAAGGTTTGGAACCACAACCAATGTCTGAGATGGAAATGTACCTAAACCGACAAGAGTTTTAACAACCTTGGCCCTCTCAAGTGGACCAAATGGTAAGCGATCTGTAAAGTTTCAGGTGCCGCGAACGAACAATGCACTTTTAAAGGAGTCCTTACTATGATAAGATATATTGTGCATGACAAGTAATGTGAACTGACTAATTTTAAATCAAGAGGGTAATTAATTAGCTGTTCATAATTTGCCCTCCCACTAAAAATTTTCGACTTACCCTGCCGCACTCAAACTTCATTTTTACCCACTCTCCACTTATTTTTGCCTGTGTCCCCTCCCAAGTGTGAATTTTTGAAGCTCCCTTGCCCTGTGGAGAAAAAACTTGCCGATTTCCCCTGCCCTGGAAAAAATTCCCCTAAAAACTTTGTCATTCCATTTCCCCTGCAGACATGAAGCTACCCTACCCTGTGATTGAAAAAACCTGTCGATTTTCCCCTGCCATGTGAAAAAAATTTCCCCTGAATATTAATATTCCCATGCAGACACACATCGCGCAGTACATACAGTGAAATGTGGGGTCAATCGCGATAGGCTAAGTAGTCTGGGTAACCTTTAAAAGGTACAAGTACTTGCCCTGTGTCCCCATCCCCTGAAACACCATGGCTCAACTTCCCCTGTCCCCCGTTTTAAAAGTAGCTTCCCCCTCCTCATTTTTCGCCAAGCCCTGTCCCCAGGACAATCAACCGATATCTGCCCTGCCCGTCAAAAAAACCCTAAAATTTGCTCCCCTGCCACCTAAAAATATGTCCCCTCCCCAAGCAAAATTATAATTTCCCCTGCCCTCAAATATTCCTCCTGGAATAGCTTTTTCGATGAATAGCTCCGTTGGCTGCACCTGAAGTTTATGTCACGGCTTGTCTTATAAGTGATCTGACACTTGTTGGCATCTGCTGGAAAGGTACAGAAGAGTCTGTGACTTAGCTGAGCAGCCATAATTTGTCTAATTGGCTTGATGACTTCACAGGATTGAATGAGTCAGGGTGTAGGGATCACATCAAATTTATATGCTGGTGTCTGCATCGCGGACTTGAACAGATGAATATCATAACCTGCCATAAACATGAGTTGGATCGTGACGTCATCATCATTGTTGACATTCTTTTGTATGACTCTACTGACTAAGTTTATTTCGTCGCGTGCCTCTGCTTTGTATGCAACATTAAGTACAAATGTTTGACACGCCATCCACACAAGAGCTAGAATGGTACAGATGTGTGAGTGAGCAGTTCCAAGAAAAATGAATGCTGGAGCGATGAGTGTGAGGGAATGAAGTGGAAGAACGTACATCGTGAATGTGATCGTAAAGACAGAAAAATCATCGCCAATCCTCTGTAATTACTGTATGGCCACAGGCGAACCTAGTATACCGATAAGGAGAAAACTGCAGATAACGAGAATATTTAATGTTTTTCTGTTGATGACAGCTAGATAAAGTTCTGTAGGCAAACATGAACTCAGATGTTTTAGTAATTACATGTGACTTATTTCCCTGTGCTCTCTGTGATATGAATGGATCGATGCACGTGGTTTCTTGGTAGCTTGGTAACATTTGTGCTCATCGTAACCTAGACTGATCACTATTAGTAAATCACTGAATTTGTCGGAGCCATTATCTCTAGACATTTTTAGAATATGTCTTTGATAGTGTATCATTCGAAGTGTATCACCAATCTCTCTCCACTTTCCAAATTTCCATTCCGCCAAGAAGGGACAAAGAGAGGCGAGAAATGCAAGGGCGGCCTTGCCAATAATCCATTTCGTACACCCATCCAGGCCAACAGACTTGTGTTTGCAAAGAGGTAGTCCAGCTTTGCGATAGTTTTTGTGACACCCATACAATTCCCACCTTTCTTTAGTAAAATAGACAGCAAAAAGGAGTGATACTATCATATAAAGAATAGTCACAATGACTATATGCTTCGGATGGGTAATGAGCTACACCATGTTACTGGAGCAGAAAAATTTGCATTTGTCGCAACTTCAAAAGACGTGATGTGTCATTCATGCTGTTTTAGGTCCACTCTCATCCTGTCTTCATTAACAACAACAATTGCATGCACACAACATGTCAGACATGCAATGCAGTCGATGACAATAGCAAACTAATGACGTCATAATCAATCACATTAAGAGGCTATAAATGTAGACACTTCCATCCATGAAGGCATATCGTCCCGAGTTTTCGAGATGCGAACAATGGTGACTTGTCTAGTTTTATTTGCAGGGTTATTTCTTTTTAGCATGGGTTTAGTAAGGAGAGAGCCAGTAAGACACCGTGGCAAACTCCATCAATCTGGTGATCTCGAACAGATTGACAAAGACACTGACACTCTCATCAACAAAAGTATGAAAATGCGTTGCAACAGTGATGCCCATGATAAAGTTGTGACTACCACTGATGATGAAGAGAAGTTAAACAAGAAGTTTTCCAAGCAGCATTACCAAAACTGTGGCAGGAAAACTGTTGACTGTCCTTGGATGATAACACTTCAAGCAAATCCACTGGTAAATAAAATTATTAGTCAGTTTTTCCTTAAAGTTGTATGCAGTTCAAATAATTTGACAGCAAATCTTACAAATGTGTTTGTGTTATCTTTTGTAGTTGTCAGCCCAGCTGGTAACCGTTTTGAGATGTCGTTCACATTTGAAACTGAAAATGGAACTGGAAGCAGGATGAATGCAGCAATCAGAGTGGAACTCTTGGTTCCAGTCTATGGCTGGCGCGGGAAACGAAGACGTTTGCTGTCCCAAGTTAGTTGCATTTCCAAGAGAAGCATCCGATGTCGTGGGTTTTACACTCTCGGTGAGACTATCCTCCAAAGATTTGACGTCGCTCCACTGACCCGACAATGCGGCGACAAGCTTTCTTTGTTTTTCTTCATCACAACAATGTACAAAATAGGCCTAACACATCACTTTTTGCAGGATTCGGTTGCTCTGAAAATGCACGGGAACATGAGTCGATTGCATCATTTGTCTCATGCTCCAAGGAAATGATAGTTCTGTCAAAGGTCGACGTTCAACACAGCTACACTCAGTGATAGTTTTCGGAAAGGGTAGTGAATTTTGCCCAAAGCCGTTTCATAAATGACGATCGAGCACCACAAATTCTTATTACCATACCTTTTGAAACATTTTTGTGTTTATTCTCAAACTGACGGACGTGGTATGTAGGGGTCAAGTTGCAAAATTTTTGACTCCGTGTTGAGTGCGTTGTAATAGCGATGTTTCACTAAAGACGAACGAGAACGAACGGGTAGTCGTATTTCCAAGCATACCATTGGTCAGCTTTCGTCGCATTTACATGTCTCGTCGCAAATTCTGTAACGGGATTGGGTGGTACCCTAATTAATTAGTAATCGTCAGTTCTGTTCGTCTCATTATAATTAATATTCTTCGTCTCATTATAATATTCGGTCGTCTCATTGTAATAGTCGGGCCATGCTTTGTGTTGCCGACAAGACAATAGACAAAACTTGCAACAAAAGGGACTTCAATGCAGCGCCGTTAGACGGGGAGAACGTGATGACCGTATATCTCCGACCACTAACTAATGGTTCAGCAAAGGGGAGTGATTATGGTTTATCTATAAGAAATTATATGAAGCCAAAGAAAACTGTTTTATGTATAATGCGACCAATCTTGTAATGTTTTATGGCTGCTATTTACAGAAAACTTGCGATATATAGACAATTTACGAGTAGGCATATTTCTTTGAAAATGGGCAACAAACATACGTTTAGAGTAGGCAATTTCTTCTGAGGTTGCAGTCACTTGGAACCTTTTATGACTAGACATGATTCAAACAAGTTCTCATTCAATATTCTGGTTCGTGTACATTTGTGAACTGCAGCTGATTGTATTGGGATGAACGCGGTACAGGAAATTTCGCCCCAAATCCAGGAGAAACGTTTGGATTACAGTCAGCCAACTGCACCAACTCAATTGTTAACGCCTTCGATCATCATGAAAACATGAACACTGAAATTTGAAATGAGTTTGTATGAAATCAAAAGAAATACATGAGGAGCTATTGCAAACGAACGACTTTATTTTTTAAATTCTAAGTATGTGACTGTACGGCAGATATATTCCGTATTGTGAATAGAATGGTTTCTATAGTGAGGAGATTAACACAGTTCCCCTAAACACAGTATTACACGCATGGTTTGTAGTAATTAGAACATTGATTTCAATTCACTTATTCTAACTATCAGGATTACAAAAGCATGTGTTACCTTAGACAGTAGAAAGAGTTTGTTTCTACTGTCTATATAGTGTTATCGATTCTTTAGCGTAGTCTGTGAACTAGGTTGATGTGGCGTTGAGCTAGGAAAGCACATACATCTGCCACTACATGCATGAACCAACGAGGGTGACGGTACATTTCTTTGACGGCTCGATACGTCTTGAAGAATGAAATAGTGTGTTCGACATTAATTCGACATCTGTTAAATTCACGATTAAATATAAGGCTATCCGTGCGATGCTCCCCTACTAGCTGGTTCACCGGGAATTTTGTCATTAGCGGATACCTGTTGGTATATCCACGATCGGCTAACAAGTAGATATCTTCCGGAATATCCAATTCCAGTCCAGGGCCGATGCCTGGCAGCAACTGTCCAGTATCATTTAAGTGGCCCAAAAATCCTAACTGCAGATATATGACATTCCCTCTGTTATCACATATTATTTGTGTGCTCATCGCATGGTATCGAGAATGTCCGCTGAAAAAGTTGTGTTGGGCTTCTACCGTCGGCCGATATATCTCGTGCAGCGTACCGTCAATGGTGCCTATTGCATTTGGGAAAACTCCCAGCGTCCTCGTAGAATGTCAATATTCTCTCTTGAAGGCCACCTAATCATTCCTCTAAAATAGTGCCACAGTAAAGGGACTATGTGGGTGATTTCTCTGGAGACGGTTGATCGGCTAACTTGAAACCATGCTGCCAACGCACAGGCGCTCCGTAGCTGGGTCGTCTGCTAAGTAGATCGATTTTCGAATCGATCTATTGATCCCGCAGTCGATATGCCCGCCACTATCTATTGATCTCGTAGTCGATATGCCCGCCACTGCAACCAGTGGCGGGCATATCGACTGCGGGATCAATAGATCGATCCGAAAATCGATCTACTTAGCAAACTACCCAGCTAAGGAGCGCCTGTGTGCCAACGTGTCTTCGTCTAGGTACTTCCGCAACCAAATCAAAACAAGCATGACTCGGTTTCTTGGTGACATTGCCCGGCGTCCAGAGCAGTGCAGCCTAGGATGAGAGATCAGTGACAATTTTATTCATCGACTCCACGGTTTCACCAGTTTGTAGCCAGAACAAGGTTGGGTGCCTTACTAAATCAAGCCATACATTGCGACTTCCAGGATGGTCACCAATCCACAGGCGTTCCTTAGCTGGTTAGTCTGCTAAGAAGATCGATTTTCGGCTCGATTTATCGATCCCGTAGTCGATATGCCCGCCACTGCAACCGTTGCAGTGGCGGGCATATCGACTACGGGATCGATAAATCGAGCCGAAAATCGATCTACTTAGCAGACTAACCAGCTAAGGAGCGCCTGTGCACCAATCACACTAAACGGGAACATCAACGTGTAAAACGATGGGTTTGGTGGAGGCAACGGCAGTGCTGTAATGGTTAACAGTTGCAGAGAAGTCTTCAACAACACCAGTATAATGCGTATCATGGAATGTACATGCCTAAGTGTTCTTGTATTGGAGGTAAGGGTAGGGTAATAATATGCATCAGACGCATGTTGATGGTCAGTTGACGTAGAAATACCTAATACCTGGATCAAGTTAGCATTGTTCGGCATTTTCGCTGATGCTATGCGAATAAAATCCACGTGGAACTGTATCGAAATTTAACGCAAGCTCGACCACACAAATTGTTTTCACATATCTCGCAAACTGATTGGTTCTCAAAATTTCAATTCCAAAGTTTCATTGTATTGAAACATTCCCGCCAATCATTTTACTAGTAGATCAGCAACATGTGTTTCAGGTGCTTCTAATTGAAAAAGTAGTGCTTCAAAGCCATTCATCATCATGGCTGGACAACAGCGAACACGTTCTAGTATCAGGGTATTGGAAGATGAGCGAAATTTGATTTTCGAAGGATACCAAATGTATGACAATAACTACTGTAGGATTGTTGCATTCCTGAGGAGCAACACAGACCGCCTCAATGACAGAGCAGGGCAAATGTATCGAGAGTATCCCGAGACCTGCCTACGTCGGAGAGTGCGAGATATTGTACGCACTGGCGTTAAAAAGTGAGTTCCGAAATTTTCATATCATTGATTGCTACACTTGTTGTCGTTAACTGATTGACATGTATTTTGATAGTCGATTTATGTCAATGTTTTTCAAAAGCGCACGAACCGCACGAGAACGTGAGATGCGATATGCCGACAGGGGTACACCAGAGGAAAGACGGGCGAGACATCAATTTGTACCACCCACGCCTCCACAGCAGCAGCAACAACAACAACAACAACAGCAACAGCAGCAACAACAACAGCGGCCACAACAGCAGCAGCAGCAACAACAACAACAACAACAACATCCACAACAACAGCAGCAGCAACCACTACAGCGAGCACAACAGCAGCAGCAGCAGCAACAACAACAACAACAACAACAACAACAACAACAACAGTACGACGACAATGATGGTGAAGGAGGCGCCGTTGGTGGCCATATGCCAATTCCGAACGCTATTGGCATCGACGGAAATCGTTGTCCCGTTCACACATTGATAAGGGAATGTTACGAACGGTATTTGGCCATCATGGACAGATTGACTCATACTTTAGACATGATTGACTGGACTGACCACACACTTAAGAATTTGGACGAATATTTAAATCGCATGTAATTTTGTTTGTTTTGATACCAAGAAATCCATTTTACGTTAACTGAGTCTGTTTTATAGTAATTAAGTTAGTAGGGGTCGGGTAAAACTGAAAGCAAAAATATAGTGGGATGGAAATGAAAGGTATGATTTGTTTTTGTATTTGTATTTTTATCTGAAAGAATAAACACGATTTTAAGCAACTCCTCTTTATAAATAAACATTATGTGATTAAAAAGCAATCGACAGTCTGTATCAGTTTTATTTCAATTCAGTGAGTATGACTGTATATGTTGCCACTACTTGCTTTCGTCATGTCTCACCTGTATTATTGTACTAGTCTTTTCCATAGTATCACAATCGGTTCAAAAAGCTGTAACTGGCCTTGTCAGTCAAACTTACCAATTCGGCCACTGATTTACATTTTAACCTGTATTGAGTATTGGTTGATGCTCGCATTACATTCAAAATGCAAACTATTTTGATAACGTATCATGCCGGTTACCGCTTATATTTGATTGATTTAATTAGGGATGTATGAGTGGAAAACTGAAAGTAATGTCATTTCTCCAAATTTTCGATTTTTGGATTCTTGTTTGTAAGTATAATCAAAATGCGTAAAAATACGGGGTCACTGCGCTCGTTTGTGAGATACAAGACAGTGAATGTTAACATTTATGAGGAAAATGTTGAGTCGGCTTTTTTTCACAGATGCATTTTTCTATGGGAGAAATAATTCAATGCCTTTTATCTCAAAATTTAGCACCGTGACCATAAAATTTTATTTGATCAGCATTATTTATTTCATTTGACTGAGCTTTGTGCAAATTTTCATGACAATGACAATAGTAGAAGTTGCTTTATCAGCAACTTTCAATGTAATCCTTCAGGAAGGGACAAATTCCTCGCCCGCGTAACGCTCGTACATCCTTAAGTGGTACGTTGCCGCCATGAACCTCGGTTCACCTGATACTGAATGTTCGATATGGTCCCATGGCAATAAATAGAGCATTTAGAACACCTTCCAACACATGATGACGGGACCTTCCTTCAAGTAGGTGAATGACATGTAATTTTATCGATTGTCATTACCGTCCTGACACCCATCTGTCATGCATGAAGCCCTTTTCTGATTGGATGGCATGAATGCAGCTGCACTGTGGTGTCGATTCAAAGCAGTACCGAATATTAGGGACCGTTCAGTTTTTACGGCCTGGGGGGGGGGCGGCAAAATCTTGTCGCCGGTGTTCAAAAAAATATAGACCCCCTGCATTTTTCGTGAAAAAAGATGACCCCCCCCCCTTTGGCACAAGAAAAAAATTGATGACCCCCCCCCCCCACGGCTGAAAAATAACCAAAACCCATATGTCACATTTACCCGCACAATTTGGATTTGAACTCCAGTACGCGGCACACTTTATCCGTGTAGCAGAGATGCCAGTGCACAAACTTCCCAGCCACATCCATGCAAACGTCTATTAATTAGGACAACTGTAAGGCAATTTTTAACTTCATTTCCATAGACAACTTATGTCCATGGACATTGTATAAAGTGAACTTTATTGGAGTGGTTCGCCAAAGGCAGCCCTCCGGTTAAGAATGTCATGGGCCATTATGTAAAGTCAACTTTATTCTAGCTTGTAAAGAGTGCAATGGGCCATTACGTAAAGTAAACTTTATTGGAGTGGGCCGCCAAAGGCGGGCGCCTGTTAAGAGGGTCATGGGGTATTATGTAAAGTCAATTTATTGTAGTGGGCCACCGAAGGCGGCCTGCCGGTAAAGAGGGTCGATCATGGCCATTGCATGAAGTAAACCTAATTGGAGTGGGCCACCAAAGGCGTCCGCCCGTTGATGGGCTATTGCATAAAGTCAATTTATTGTAGCGCCGGTAAAGAGGGTTGATCATGGCCATGGCATAAATTGAACTTTATTGAAGGTATTATGTTTTTGAAAATGTGGTGACCCCCCTTTCCTACCAGTGAAAAAGCGATGACCCCCCCCCCTTTGCGGATTCCAAAATTACGACCCCCCCCCCCGCCGTAAAAACTGAACGGTCTCTTATAATGAGACGAAGAATATTATAATGAGACGAAAGGAGACATGTAAATGCGACGAAAGCTGACCAATGGTATGCTTGGAAATACGACGAACCACAGTCCCCTGTGATCTATTCCGCTCTTGGACCATGCGCCCCATAGACGTGTGTACATATGCTTGAGAAAAACCAAGTCAGGAAATGAAATTGTTATTTCGTAAAGGGATTGTGCCACCATGTCATCTTCGACGTTCGATTTTTACCGTGAAAAGTAGCAAGTTCATCTATCATGTAACCATGGAGGTAGTAGATGTAACCGTTGATCGTTCCCTATCATTCTCAAAATTCATAACTGGTACTTAATTTGCTTCACAAACGCTCGTTTCGTGTGATTTTTGGCCGAATTCGACGGACACATCGCTAAAACATAAGCGTGAGCAACATTCCGGTCACCTCACAGTGGACCTTGGGCACCTCCACTTTACTGACGTTAGCGCCGCGTACCCATGAGGGGTGACTGGAAGGTTGTTCATGCCTTATGTTTTGGCGAGGTGTCCTCTGAACTCGGCCGAAAATCACACGAAAATTCATACCTGATACTTCATATGCTTAAAAAATGCTCATTTTGTGTGATTTTCGGCCGAGTTCGAGAGACACCACGCCAAAACATAAGTGTGAGCAACATTCCAGTCATCCCTCATGGGTAGGCGGCACCAACGTCAGTAAAGTGGAGGTACACAAGAGGTGCCTGGAATGTTGCTCACGCTTATGTTTTGACGATGTGTCCGTCGAATTCGGCCGAAAAACACACGAAACGAGCGTTTTTGAAGCAAATTAAGTACCAGGTATGAATTTGAGAATGATAGGGAACGATCGACGGTTACATGATAGATGAACTTGCTAATTTTCACAGTGAAATCGGACACGGAATGTGACATGGCGTGGTTTTTATAGCCATTTTGTTTCCTGACTTGGGTTTTTTCTCGCTTTTTTAACACGTCTATGGGGCGAATAGTCCCAGAGCTGAATAGCTCACGAGTGACTGAGGACGAATCGTTCGTTCTCGTTCGTCTTCAGGGACTGGTCAGTTTCTTCGGCCCGGGGAGAGGGCGGTGGATTATTTTTTGCCGACGTCAAAAAGTGGCTGCCCCCCTATTCCAAATTTTGAAAACAGGGTCACGGTGACCCCCCTATTTTCAAATTTCGAAAACTGGGTGACCCCCCCGCACGCGACAACTGTAAAACAAAAGGTGGACATAAATTTTATATATATATATATATATATATATATATATATATTATTATTATTATTTTTACATACATTTATATTTTAACAGTCATTCTGTGTTTTAATGAAATTGTTGACATGTCAGTTGTAAGATAGGAATTTCAAAGCGTCATTAAAGTTTGAATACAGTACATTTTGAATGAGCTGTGAATGAATGTATTTCACACTTTCTATGCTTAATAAGATGTCCTGAACTGTTGTACAGAAATGGATGTCGAACATTAATATCAAACAGGAAAAAGCAGTGAATCAAAAACTTTGATGGGTGTTAAGACTTGCCAGCCATCCAATTAAATCTCCTGAGGAGCCATAGAGAGGCATTTTAGCCAAATCTGATGTGTGCAGTGTCTGAGATGACCTTTTCTTGTAACATTGAAACCATAAAAGCATCATAGCTAATAATGACAAAAACTGCCTTTTTAACTGTTATTTTGGTCATAAAAATGCATCATTCTACAGAAAACCTGAGACACAAAGGAAAACAGTTGCATCAATGAGAACGAAAGATTTCTTGTCATTTTTCTATCTCTAAAATAAGTCACTGTATCAAATATATAGTTTGAAATATTTGTGCATGTTGCTTTGTCATACTGAATTCTCATAGAGAGAACAGAAAAGTATCAGGAATTTGTCATGCTTTTCATATGAAATGCAGATTTCATAATGGTACATTTTCACTTAGCAAACATCAAGATATCTCTGGCATATATCTCTGATTTATTAAAGTATGGCACCCGAAGGGCGCGGAGAAAAATATGAAACATCTTGATATCTCTGATATATATTTCTTGTATATTAAAGTCATGTACAGGAAGGGCGTGCTGAAAAATGTCTGATATATTAAAGTAATGCGCTCGAAGAGCACACTGAAAAATATTGAACATACATATATCTCTGGTATATGTATGCCTAATATGTTAAAGTTGGGCGTGCTGAAAAATATGTCTGATTATTAAAGTTATGCGCCCGAAGGGCGCGCCGAAAAATGCAACTGAATGATGAAATTTGTGGCTGACACGATTCATTTTAGGCAATGATGAGCCTGTGTCGAAATTCAAAAACACACTGACCCCCCCCTATTGGGCATTTCAAAAACATGGTGACCCCCCATGAATCCACCGCGCCCCCCCAGGCCGAAGAAACTGACCAGTCCCTTAGTGAAACATCGCTAATCAGACTGCTATCGCAGTAATCGGACGTCATATTTGGGTAGTGATGAGGGGCTAAATGTTGATAATTTGAAACTTCAAAACCCAAATTTTCATTTTCGATGTGTTTAAAAAACTGAATGTAAATATTTCGTGATAATTAGTTACGTTTAATAGACGACATAACCATGTTTCGACGTGTTTGGCGCTTACCTACCGGACATATGGGCTGTCTGTGTGATGCTTTCGGCACCTTTTATCGTATGGTCTGTCTAAACTTCGCCAACTTTGTATAGCCCGAAATAGCTTCTACTAAACAAACTATCCAAAACGGTACACTTCACTTAATATGAGGTCACACAACTTGTAAAACACTTTCATTACGGAGCTAAGTGAGTCCGATTAACAGCATGTGATTGAATGTCCGAAAACTGAGGTCGTCCGAAAACTGTCACACTGAGTGTACTGTACTACAGCTACAACATGCAATGCATTGAATCGAAACACTCAGGCGCGGGATTGCTCCACTTTTTATGAAATAAGTTCAACCGTGTAAAGTTTAAACTAAGATTGATATTGTCTTATTTCATACACAGAAATGAAACGTAGCCTCATCGTACTTTCAAATCTGTCCCGAGTATTCTATTGCTCTGTCCACTCACGCTTTGTTCTTCTGAGTCAGAATCTGACTGACTTGGAACCACTCGTCCCGGCACAGGCGGCCCAATGACTATTAATAAGCTTATTAGTGAGTTTTTCTCAGTATTCTCTGTCACTGTCAGTCCCTCTCCTTCTCTTCATGCTCTGACTGATCGTAGTAAATAAAATAAATGAATATATAGCCTAACCTATAGCCTCTTGACTCTTTATTTATTTTACACCCCATTACAAGGACGTTTATCTCTCATATACACATCTTGTAATTAATTAGTCAACACAACTAATTATGCTAATCCGTGGACTTATCAAGGGTTGGTCAACATTGCAAAGATAGAGATGTAAATGAAAAAGGAGAAGGTATGAAGATCTTGGGAAACGTGTCCCGAGGACGTCCGTAAACCTAGTGGACGCTTATTAGTCCCCACAGACACCGTCCGGGGGGTTTGGTCATGTCCGTGCGTGCGTCCGTGCGTCCGTCCGTTCACGCAGATATCTCAGACATGCCCTGGTCAATTTCTTTCAAACTTTGCACAAGGATAGTACGCTACCCCATACAGATGCACGTCGATATGTTTCACAATGCGATCAAATTTGGCCGTGTTAGAGGACTTTTTAGTTTACATCTCCATAGACTCCCATGTATAAGGCATTTCTCCTTAGACTCCCATGTATAAGGTAGTTCTGCATAGAATCCCATGTATAAGGCCAAGTAAAATAAAAATTTAGTTTCTCATCGTATTCATATTGCAAAAAGGATGCAGTGGCAGTCTTTAGCCCCAAAGATGAAGTCCAGGGGGCTTATAGATTGGGTCATGTCCCTCCGTTCATGCAGATATCTCAGATATTTTGACAAAATGTCACGTGACCTCGGTGACCTTTGACCTCAAATATACATATTTGTCCATAACTCAGTAACCACAAGTGCTACACCCTTCATATATGGTATGATGGGACACCTTATGACGTCACATATTGTACCTCATTAATTATGCACATATCTAATTTTGAGCGAGCCAATAGAGCTAGAGGTCTGATTTTTGGTATATAGGGATAACTTAGCAATACAATTTTTTCGACAAAATGTCATGTGACCTCAATGACCTATGACCTCAAATACACATATTTGTCCATAACTCAGTAACCACAAGTGCTACACCCTTCATATATGGCAGGATGGGACACCTTATGACGCCACACATTGTATTTAATTAATTATGTGCATATCTAATTTTGTGCGAGCCAATAGAGCTAGAGGTCTGATTTTTGGTATATAGGGATAACTTAGCAATACAATTATTTGACAAAATATCACGTGACCTCGGTGACCTTTGACCTCGGTGACCTTTGACCTCAAATATACATGTTTGTCCATAACTCAGTAACCACAAGTGCTACACCCTTCATTTATGGTATGATGGGACACCTTACGCCGCCACATATTGTACCTCATTAATTATGCGCATATCTAATTTTGGACCAGCCAATAGAGCTAGAGGTCTAATTTTTGGTATATAGGAATAACTTAGCAATAGAATTTTTTGACAAAATGTCACATGACTTCAATGACCTTTGACCTGAAATATACATATTTGTCCATAACTCAGTAACCACAAGTGCTACACCCTTCATATTTGGTATGATGGAAGACCGTGGGTTGGTAACTCTGCTGGTGGACAGAATTGTCCCCGAGGTTATCGTTCGCCCAGTTAAAGCGATGAAATTCGTTTCTTCGCTTCGATAAAGTTTGTATGTGCGATGTGTGATAGTGAGCATGCGTGCGTGAGTGCTTCACGAACTCTACAACGTATGGAGCGGTT
This sequence comes from Ptychodera flava, assembly GCF_041260155.1. Taxonomy (NCBI): domain Eukaryota; kingdom Metazoa; phylum Hemichordata; class Enteropneusta; family Ptychoderidae; genus Ptychodera; species Ptychodera flava. The sequence continues at coordinate 1,135,016 of NC_091936.1, forward strand.
TCCATCAGAAAAATGTAACAACTTAGCCGGCTATTGAACCACTCTTTTTTGGGAGTGGAGATTTAGCCGAGCGGTTCTCTCTGTGGCCTCTCCGCTAGGCGACTGATGCCGTATGTTGTGGGTTCGAACCCGATTGAAAACTAGCCGTACCTTATGACGCCACATACTGTACTTCATTAATTATGCACATATCTAATTTTGAGCAAGCCGATAGAGCTGGAGGTCTGATTTTTGGTATATAGGGATAACTATAGGAAAGAAATTTTTTGACCAAATGTCATGTGACCTCTATGACCTTTTACCTAAAATATATGTTTATGTCAATAAATAAGTAACTACAAGTGCTATGTCCTTTATATTTAGTAGGATGGGAGACCTTATGACAACACACACTTTACCTCATTAATTATGCACATATCTAATTCTGGGCAAGCGAATAGAGCTAGAGGTCTGATTTTTGGCATATAGGGATTAATTAGCAATACAATTTTTTTTCAAAATGTTACCTGAAGAGTTTCGTTGAGTTCCACAGACTTTTGGCTGGATCCAGATGAGGTATGAGGGTGAACCCTGACCTCGATGACCTTTGACCTTGATTATACATATATATGCATAGCTCAGTAACCACAAGTTCTATACCCTCCAATTTTGATAGGATATTAGAGCTTAAGATGTCACATCTTGTACCTCATTTATTATGCACATATGTATTTCTTGGCTGGCAAATACATCTAGAGGTCTGATCTTTTTTCCCGATTTAGAACCATAACTTAGACATGCCTCATGTGTTTCAAATTGGGAACAACGACATAGACCTATGTGCCAATAGATCTCAACTTACACACTCCAGTGATACTTCTTAATGACCACATTTCCCTGCCCCATCAAGACTAATACTCCTATTACAAGTGGGGACTATGTCATTGTCAATGACTTGTATATTCATGATATGCGGAAACAAACACTGCTCATTATTCAAAAATAAACGGGAAGTCGGATCGAAAGGAACGCTGGAAACGCGCATGCTTTTCTTTGCCAAGCGCCACATTCAAACATAACTAAGCAGAATGGTCCTGCTCCATGTAACAAATGCCACCCAGAAAGTATCGACAGACCAAGCAGAAAAAGATCGCCGAAGTTGCCGTTTTATGAGTTTTTCAACAAAATTATGTTTCACGTCGTAGTTTTCTGGGAGTGTATATACCAAGTCTAATTTACAAACCGCGTTGTTGTGGTGACACGTTAGCAACAGCACACATTGGAGAATTTTTGCCAGCACTGTGAATTTTTTAAAGCAGTCACCGTCATTTCTCTGCACCCGCTATTAACTCCATGACTTCCGGTAACACATCGTTATTTTCTGTCTCAAAGTACGTATCAACAGACCTTTGACGTCAAAGTCGGTTGTTTTCTGATATACGATAGCAACCAAGCTCATGACTAGAATGACTCTACGGCGTCAAAGAGGTAATCTCACCGGTTACTTTTTCGTCTAATAAAAGAGAGTTGGTCGCTACATGGAGCTAGAATACTAGTCGCTTAAAGTACTACATGTAGTCTAAGGAATTCATCGATTTTTCAATCTCCCCTTATGCTGTTAGTGTACACTTCCCGAAAGAAGCGGCGCACGGGCTATAAAACTTCGTTTGTACTGTTAAGCTAGCTGTGGGTCCATGTAGCTGTGGTATTTTCGAACGGGATTTCTGCCTTTTACGGCTGGTTTTGACTTTTACGTTTTTAACCCCGTCACCACAGCTATGGGAACGTCCATTTTCTGCCCGACAGCACGCTTGTCGCAACTTTATTCGTCAATATTTCAAAAAGTTTCCACTCAAATTGAAATTGCCAACACTAAACGACAGCTTGGTTATTAGGGACCTAGCACGACCAGGAATCCGCTCAAAAATCACCAAACTATGGCCGTTTTTCCAGCTTTTTTCCGACATGACTACTCGCAAACCGTTCTTTTTCTGGCGTACAAGCGATGGAAGAGGCTCAGTGTAGCCCGTCACTAAAGTCACATGATATGAGCGTTGACCTCGCAACTTTGAAACACAAACTGACATCACCGATGATGTCGGCCACTACGTTTAGAATCCTGTGAGAATTTTTGCTAGCACTGTCACCGTCATTTCTATTCACTCGCTATTATCTCCATGTCTGCCGGTAACATATATCGTCATAGAGAAGTTTAGTTACACGTAATTACATTCCATCATCAGTACGGGTATTGTCTTTGTCACTTGATAACCAGACGTCGCGTACGTGCAGACGTTCGGAACGGCAAACAACACCTCTACACATACAAAATGTATTCATAATTACGTGTAATATTTTTAAAGATATTCTTGATGATATTAGACAGGAAACTTTGTAATGTATTATTGCAAACGTTTGATGTCATAATATTTCGTAGAATTTGCACCAGCGCAAGAAGTACTTGCTATATGATTTCCTTACATGAACGAAATGTTGTTGTCTCATTCCACTTGTTATCTGACGCCGCCCCAAAGATTTCTCCAAACCCCATAAATAACTGTATCAAATGCTACGTTCAGACAGGTAAAAATTGAAACGCTTCTGCAACACTATTTGTGATTTGTAAACACAGGGGATTAATAGTTTGAGTCCGCTTGCGTCCATACTCACAAAATTAACCCATTGTTTTGGTGTTTACTAAGACGTCTTAATGCGCCCTCTCGAGTTCAAAAGGTGTGTATGACCAAGCATACGGCATTGTAACAAGATGGCTGAAATGAACGACGTCATACAGACTATGAGGAAACTATGAATAATTTTTTTCCAATACAAAAATAGGTAAACCTGTGTATTTGTGTACTCTAGATTATTAATATTAATGTACTTGATTAGACTAGGGTGGTAGCAAATGGATTTGTTCACCAGAAATTGGATTTTGGAATATCACCGAAATGTAGATTCATTATATATGGGAGTCTATGAGGAAACTATGAATAATTTCTTTCCGAAACAAAAATAGGTAAATCTGTGTATTTATGTACTCTCAATTATTATTAATATCAATGTGCTTGATTAGGCTAGGGTGGTTACAAATGGATATGTGTGCAAGAAATTGGATTTTAGAATTTCACCAAAATGTTGATTCACTGTGCGTGGTAGTCTATGAGGAAGCTATAAATATTTTTTCCAATACAAAACTATCTAAACCTGTGTATTTTTAGACGTTTGATAATTCATTTTAAAGTATTTAGTTAGACTAGGATGGTTAAAGGTTGATATGTGTGCAAGAAATTGGATTTTGGAATTTCACCAAAATGTTAATTCATTATTCATTTGAGTCTTTGAGAAAACTATGAATAATTTTTTTACAATGCTAAAGTAAATTAATTTGTGCTTTTACAGGTGTTTGATAATTGATGCAAATGTACTTGATTCAAATAGGGTATTTGAAAGTTCAGATATGGACAATAAGTATGATATTGGAATTTCACCTAAAGGTATAATTTCACTTTTCATGGTACAAGTAGTCTACAGGTAACTGTTAAATAATTTCCCTGACAAAATTTGCTGTATCTCTAATATGTAAGTAATAGGCATTGTTCATTGCCCTCAGTGAGCTCGATTTACAATAAGACAACCCTCAGAATTGCCAAGGCAAGATGTTCATGTGACAGATAATTATACTTTTTTTCAGATTTAGTTAAATGACTTCAGAGAATGAAATCATGCTCCGAATCATTTTTATCTCACAGAATATTTCTGAACACTGAAACTGCTTTTTGACGGGACGGATACTTATGAAAATTAAGTGACCCCCCCCCTCCGAGCTGTTTGAAAAATACATGCCCCCCCCCCCCTTTGCAGTTTTCAAATTTAAGGTGAACCCCCCCCCCGGATTTTGCCGGCCCACCCCCGGCCGTAGTAACTGAACGCTCCCTAAGCTTACTTCTACTTCTACTACTAGTGTGTATAGAGAGGAGGGCCGTGCCCACAGGTGGAGGTTGCATGTGACGCTTTCCACGAACTCAATGCATCAATACTGGAATCTTCGATATCAGCCGAGAGAACGCTCATTTAAGTCAAGATACATCCACAAAGAATAACATTATTTATGTTTGGAGAAGACATCCTTATGATTCTGAAAATACAACAAAGAGAGTCTTCAAATGATTATGTGGTTCTTGGTGTTTTGCGAATTTTGTTCGTTTGTCTCTTGATCGGAGTTGTGCTCAAAACAGCTTCAAAACAGCGACCGAATACGCCCATGCTCCAACACAGCTTGATGAGAATGTGCGCATCAGAAGTACAAGTCAATCATTATCAGCGCTGATAAAGAACGCCTATATTAGCAAAACAGAAAGTGCAGTTTTCTTTGTCTAAACGATAATTTAGAATATTAATGGACGTATTCTGAGATTTGCAGCAACTTTCCGAACTTGGGAATTTTGGGAACGTAACTGCGTCAAGTTCCTACATTGAGTGGTATATCTCAAATACATTTCAAGCAAGCTGCATCATCCATCCGGTCCCAAATAATGTATTTGTAGTCTGAGTAAACCCAGTATTAAGATAATATCATTTTGACCTTCTTACAAAATCATAGCTCGTTAAATAAGTTTGATCAACATGTGAAGGAGTAAGTATTCAGTCGATATCCAGACCGAAAACCGAAATATCCGGTGAGTAAAGTCAAACACACTTTGCCCACATTGCTCAAACAGTTAAAAGGTTTCACGATAGCGGTATAAAAAATGGAGACTGCGAAAAAGATTTATTTTGCTTAACTTGTCTTCCTTTTCTGCCACAGCTCATAAAACCAAGATACAATCTGTCATCTAATCGGTACTACAGTCAACCAAACTAATAAGATTGATGAGCAAAACAAAAAAAAAATCCGGGGCTGGGCCGTTAACGATGAGAACCACTTACTATACTACATAAAAACTATCATATGATACGTTTTCCGAAACCGTACACGGTTGCAAGGTAGATATATGACAATTGAACTATCGTATAATACGTTTTCTGAAACGATACACCGTTGCGAGATAGATATATGAGAATTGAAATATCGTATAATACGTTTTCTGAAACCGTACACAGTTGCGAGGTAGATATATGACAATTGAACTATCGTATGATACGTTTTCTGAAACGATACACCGTTGCGAGGTAAATAAGCTTATATGAGAATTGAACTATCGTCTAATACGTTTTCTAAAACCGTACACCGTTGCGAGGTAGATATATGACAATTGAACTATCGTATAATACGTTTTCTGAAACCGTACACGGTTGCGAGGTAGATATATGACAATTGAACTATCGTATAATACGTTTTCTAAAACCGTACACAGTTGCGAGGTCGTTATAATTTATAAAACTTTACCATTATCATACGACAGTAAACTATCGCATAATACGTTTTCTGAAACGATACACAAGTGCGAGGTAGATTACAACAATTGAACTATCGATTGTACGTTTTTTGAAACGGTACACAGGTGCGAGGTACTGATACTTTGCCATTATCATTTTGTGGAACTGTTGGCTAAAGAGAGACTCTTACAATATGACAGTAAACTATCGCATAATACGTTTTCTGAAACTGTACAGGCGCGAGGTAGATATACGACAATTGAACTATCGTATAATACGTTTTCTCTATTTGTACACCGTTACAAGGTAGTTATACAACATTGAACTATCGTGTTATACGTTTCCTGAAACGGTACACCTGTACGAGGTAGCTACTATGATACTTTATAAAACTTTGCTATTAGGCCGAGAGCCACTTATAATACGACATTAAACTATGCATGTATAGGCCTAATGCCTTTTCTAAAACGGTACACGGCGGCACGAGGTACTTTTACCGCATAAACCTTGCTGTTATAATTTTTTGGGACTGTTGGCTGATGAGAGCCTCTTATTATGCGACATCAGGCTAAGCTATCCTAAGGTCTTATTTTACGTTCAAAACATTTCCTTTTATCGTTTCCTTAAGCTTACGTATCTTAACTTAACATTAGCAGACCGTCGCGCTAATGGTATTCGTCGACCGTCAGACCAATTAACTTCCCGAGCGCAATGTTAATCGTGGCAGAAATATACATTTACACACCGTCCCTCCTCCACCCACTTGAAAAAGTTTACTTCAATCAGTTGACAAAATCTGTCTCCGAAAAAATCTTAGCGTGTCAATAGCCGACTTGGCTATTGCCACGCGCGTGGTAATAGACACTCCGTTAAATTTAAGGCTAGAGAAATATACGTGTGGTTTAGATGACATTGTTTGTTACCTCAGAATATAACTTATGATACAAAAGGAGAAAAACACAGTAATTATCAGAATACACTAAAGTATCAAAGGCAGGGGCTTTGCGTTACTTTCAACAGTTTGATTTGTTAAAAAATTATTGTGAATTATCAATGAAACCAACCTTGATAATCATAGCTCTGTGCTTGGGAATGAAAAAATTCACAAGGTTTAATAAAATTGAATTGAGACATGGTTTTGGTCGTTTTTAAAAAAAATCATTTCCATGTGCATTTATAAGCTTTTATATAAATTCAGTTCACCAATGAAAAGATATACGGCCGGTAAATTGTCAACTCTGTTGAGATTTATATTTGATACTATTTGGTAAGTAAGTGTAAAAAAAACTCAATGCACTGTAGTACCCAGGATCAAGCTCAATTTAAGAGTAACTGGTATTGATATCCTTTGGGCTTTTTTCCGAAACTGTAATCAGTAGGCCCTATAGTGTATAGTTTCATTGAATGTTTGTCTTGATTGCAACCCCAAGAAAACAACATTTGACAAATGTATACATGTTTATGTAGATACAAAAACAAAATCGAACGTTTCCTAAAATATGTGTTTCCTGTAGCAAAATGAACAATGCACAGCACTAATTTTAGGGCTCATCGCATCGATGACTGCTAGTCTATCCACGGCACAGGCGCTCCTTAGCTGGATAGTCTGCTAAATAGAGCGATTTTCGGCTCGATCTATCGATCCGTGATCCACGGTCACTCCACAAGGAGGGACCGTGTCCATATGCATGGAGTACAACTTGATGAATCGGCCGACTACCTTCCCATAGTTGTCAGTGTTCCCTTGAAAAGAAATATTTAACTTACATCACAGCATCTTTTGCAATGAATAACATGAGCGTCTTTTTGCCCCAATGAATAAAACTGAGTAACACATACGGAGCTTTGATGGCAGCTTGGAAAGATAGATAGCAGGGGATAGATGGCAGATATAGCTCCTATCTATCCTCTCATTTGCATATCGATAGAAACACGTTACTCAAGCACGCATATTTATGTATGCAAATAAGAAATAATAATAATAATAATAATCTATAATAATTTCATTGAGCTCTACGACCCCTTTCAAGGTATGAGAGTACATTTACATCAAAATTAGGCCTAATCTCCAAACAGGAAATAAATACATTGAAAAAATGTTCTGATAAAAGACATTAAAATGTATTTAAAAAATAGCACAAGTAGAACAATTACATGCATATACGGAAAAAATACATAAATAAAGCAGAAAAAACTAATGAGGTTGGCGGATTTCGCTAATTTTGAGAGATCATGCAAATTCTTCCTTTGGAAGAGATTCTCGAACTTGACAGTGTTAGGACGTCTATAGTAACAACTTCTTACATAATTTTTTCTTTCATTTATATTTAAAGCAGGACATTCTAATATGTAATCTATGGCGCGTAATCAAGGCTAATATTCGAACTCCCAATTTTGAACTATACAACTCAACATTCAACATTCAAACTCCCAATTTTCAACTATAGGCTACAACTCAACATTCAACATTCAAACTCCCAATTTTCAACTATACAACTCAACATTTTCAACTTTCGAACTCCCAATTTTCAACTATACAACTCTACATTTTCAACTTTCGAACTCCCAATTTATAACTTTCGAACTCCACACATTCAACTTTCGAACTCCACATTTTCAACTATGGAACTCAACATTTTGGATTCGTATTCCCCATTTGCAACTATCGAAGTCATAGGTCCCCCTAGACCACTAGCCAGCGAACACAAGCCAAAATGAGCATACATATAGTCAAATACGACTTTAAAAAATCATCGGTGTCATTTTAATCTTTACGGCCCTGATACGGCTTTCGCGGCCCGAGGTCGTATGGCGGAAGGGCCTGAGCGTGCGAGGGCCCGTACGCCATACGACCAAGGGCCGCAAAAGCCGTATCAGGGCCGTAAAGGTTTTATCATATACCTTATGGAATGATGAATATGTAGTTTACATAATATTTAACATTGTTTAGGAGATAAAAATGCGTGCGATATCAAAAATTTATCGCCATTTGTGTCAGTTTTTCATAAATACGATGACCGCTTCCCGTCGCGGATTGACATACATAATGACGTCATTTGTTTACCCGCACAATTCTAGAACGCGCAAAGCAATATGCCTACTATTACGTGACCAACAGAGATCAAGGCTGAAATCGAGGTGTAAGAAGGACAAAAGCGTGATGTCAGTTTCTTGTAATTTATACTGAACAGGCACGCACTTATTATACACAGGATTTCGATCACTAGAATTTAGAAATAAAAGCCGATGTTGCCGGCACGGCTCCACTGTCGCCACGCGCAAGTACGATCTGAGCGAGCAGACGTTTCCAAATCTCGCGCTGGCTTTGTGTACGAATGGAACGTTTGCGGATAGCACGCGATTGCCCATATTTGGGCACCGGGCCGGGGCGTGATACGTAAAAAAAATGCATGGATCTGAGGGCGCTTCCTCCCATAGGTTTACACAGGCACGTGAATGTAGGTATATGATAATACATGAAACTACTTATCACTTTGTTAGGGAGTCCCAAACACATGGTTACCTCGAAGTTAATTTTGAACATGGACGACACCTAGACTGAAAGATTCCGTCGCGTGCGGGCGCTCCGGCGCACTGCGACCTACGACCCTTAGGGGTGCGTTCGATTATCTTCCTCGAGGCGCCCTTGGGCGGCCCGGGGCGACCCAGTTTCTGTTCGATTATCGTGTGACGTCATTGTCGGGGTACCTCGGGGAAGATTTCACCGCCCCTGCTCGGTGAGTCGGGGAAGTGTGGGGCACTGTATACAATTATATGGCGGACGACAAACAGACAACACTAGTGCATGGAGAAAAATCGTCCTATTGGTTGGTACAGTTAATCAAAGCAATTGACGTGAAATTGTGAAGTTGTTGAAAATAAACAGGCAAAAAAATAGCTAATCTGTGGCGAAATATTTGATTTCCGGCTGTATTGTTGTTGTCGTCTGACATTTTGTTCCCCCGGTAACGTTCGATTTTCCCACTTCCCCGGGGAGCCCCATCGTAACGTCATGACGTCACTTAGGGCTCCCCGAGGATCATAATCGAACGCAGCCCTTACCTTCCCTTGGTAAGTGTTGTAGGTCGCAGTGCGCCGGAGCGCCCGCACACGACGGAATCTTTCAGTCTAGGACGACACCGAGTTTGTTCGTGACCACGTCAGTGGTAGTTTGTCTAGGCTGCTACTTGACCTTGACCAGCCCGACAGACGGGGAGATGTGTCACGTAGGTGTGAGAGTACTTGTTAGACTTTTGTCACAGTTAAGTGGCATTGGAATGTGTAGTGAGCGTATTGTCCAGCTAGTGCAAGCCGCTCAACGTGAAATACATGATGTTGAACATAGTGGTCATGGTGCAATAAAGGGAAAGTGGCTTCACACATCAGCCATCTCGTCTTGTATGTGCTTTGGTGTGTTCAGTGTCTGGGTTGTGTTTTGGCTGTAATAGTGTGGAAATTAACAAGCGAGTTGTTAATTTTAAAATAAGCCATGGCGAGCCACGCACGCATGCTCTTGTCATTAGACGACATGATAGCGACCGAATTAGGCCTAAGTGATGGCGGAGGTCGGCGGTAAATCATGAAGTTAGGCCTATAGCATCACAAGTGTTTCCGGTTCATATTTTTGGACCCTCTAGAACATCACATAGGAATAACTCTAAAACTCCGAAACGTCATGTGACGTACTATGACGCGTTCTGACGTAGAATTGCCCAGAAGGAAAAACGTGCATGGGTAACTACAATGAAGCAAGTTAGGGATGCCTAGGGAGAATACGAATCCCAAATGTTGAGTTCGATGGTTGAATGTTGAGTTGTATAGTTGAAAATTGGGAGCTCGAATGTTGATTGAGTTGTATAGTTGAAAATTGGGAGTTCGAATATTGGCCTTGATTACGCGCCATATATAATGCATTTCATCACAAATTTTGCCTGAATTACACAAAGTACAAATATTACTAATATTATTTTGGTAACGGTTGGAAATAGGAAGTTTGCGGCTACCACAACGAAATTTAGTGAGATTAATTCTGTCAGTTGCGTTGAGCTTAGATAGGTATATAATATTCAAAGATACACTCATTCTTGAAGATACGATAGTTTGTACATAAAGTATTTTTTGGACCTTGCTGTGCCAATTTTGAATGCTGATATCTTTCATTCGCAATTCCAAACTGTGTTTCAACCATTTCTTGTTTACATTTTTATAGTCATACCAGATATTAGAAAAACCACACTTGTCAAGAACACTTTTGATTTTTACAATCCAAGGCGACTTATAGCTGTTAATTGTTATCATGCATGGACTTCAATAATATAAACATGGAAAAAGACAATTTACTCTCTTTGGAAGATATCAAGTGTATCCAAAAATTAATCATACGTTTTTCAATAATATTATTCATACTGTTTTTCCCAACTCCGTAAACCATACAGTTCGCTGTTCTAGTATTGACCCTTAAAAGATGTTTCAGATACTTATTATAGAATATGTTAATTTGTTTGGGATTTTGATATCCCAAAATTTCATACCCATACAAGAGTATAGGTGTGACAAAAACATCAAATAACTCGCACTGGATGTCAACAGGGAGATTAAGACGCTGGGCCTTGGCTTTAAGACTACACATGGCACGCCTGGCCTGATTGACCTGTTTATCAATTGCTTTTGTAAATTTACCATTGTAATTAAGGAGTGTGCCTAGATATATGTAGTCATCACAGACTTCAGTAGGGTCTTTGCCAAAAGTAAACTTGTGCTTTTTAACTTTACCCTTCGAAAAAATAACAACCTTAGTTTTACTTGTGTTAACCGTTAGGTGCCAGTTATTACAATAGGTATGTACAGCATTGAACGCATTTTGCAACTCCTCAGCAGATTCTGCAAGTACAATAGTGTCATCAGCATACAACACCAACAGTATTGAAGATGAAACACACTTTTTATTAGTCTGTCAGAAATACAAAGTCCAAAGAAAGAACTTTTTCAGTAAAATCAATTTCCCAAACGACGATACTGAAAATCAGCTTATTTCTCTACTAACAAAACAAGAGCTATCTTTTAATGAACAACTTGCAGATTATATTTTTACTTTATATAAACAAAGAAATAGGCTACCTAGTTATATTTATTATTAGCTACTATTATTATACTGTAATACTTTATCTTTATTGAAGAAAATTTTAACTTATTTTTGTATCACACTTTTATTGCCACAAATGTGATGTAAATCCTATATTTACAAGCAAGCAATAAAAAATAGTATTATTATAATATACAATAACACATAAAGACGCAGAAATACTTCGACATCGTCGTCACTAAGTACAGAGCAAAAATCTGATGTAGATCAGTAAAAAATGTCATGATGTAGATAGATGGCAGCAGGGCAGTCACTCATGAGCTATTCAGCTCTGGGACTATTATTTATTATTATTATTTATTTCTTAAAAGCACACTCCACTTCGTCTCAGTGCTCTGTACATTCTACAATAAAAGGAGGTAATTAAAATCACAGATCACAAAACATACTATAACAATCTCTAAAAAGACAAGTTTTCAAGTATCGTTTAAATGTGTCGATTGAAAACTCTAGGACAGAAACATCTAAAGACAGATCATTCCATGAATAGTCCCAGAGGTGAATAGCTCACGAGGGACTGTGGTTAGGTACGGCGACGTCTACTGTATTAGCGTACGCGGTAGTCTCTGGCTCTCGCCTCTCAGATACGTAAGTAGACGTCGCCGTACTGTTCATCTGATTTTAATCAGATTCGTATCACCGGTAACCTCATCGGCACGGCACAATAACGGCAGATTCAAATCATCATGTAAACATTGCGCACGCGCATTAAGACTTGTCATGTTAGTCGACAAGTAAGACTCTAAAAGGCATAACACCGACAGGCGAAAACGAGGCGCCAAAATAATATTGTCGCCATTTTTGTAGTGGGCCGGATACATCTGTGAATTGTGCCTAAAACTTTGACAGCTAGCTGCGGCATTAGCCATTCGGCTTCCCTCATCATGTCGGCTCCTATAGCCATCGGGGCCAATAAAAGGAAAGAAATATACAAGTATGAGGCACCATGGACCTTGTACAGCATGAATTGGAGTGTGAGACCAGACAAAAGGTTCCGTCTGGCAGTCGGCAGCTTCGTCGAAGAGTACAATAACAAGGTAATAAAGTGGAGAAAGGAGTTTTGCTTGTACAGATAGGTAAAGCATTTCACCGTGATGTTTGACCCAAAATGCAACATGTTAAACCATACTATTCTCTTCCGTGAGATATGCGCCAGTCTATGGCAATATTTACGGACACCAGTGATAGCGTTCATCCCGTGCTGAATGAATGTGTTCCACGGTGTGCTTGTCTATTTGTTTACCTTTGATTCACAGTCACTCGTGAGCTATTCAGCTCTGGGACAATTCGCCCCACAGACGTGTGTACATAAGCGAGAAAAACCCAAGTCTGGAAACCAAATGGCTATTTCCTATAGGGATTATGCCACCATGTCATCTTCGACGTTCGATTTTACTGTGAAATACAGTGTTTCCGCTGCCCACTCGCCAAATCGCAAATGCGAGAAAAAAGTAGCGTTTGGCAAGAAGATTTTGGCAAAAGTTTGCCAAACTTGCGAATCGAAAATTGCACCATGACGTCATCACTTTGTCTGTCCGCGCGCTGTCCTGCATTCAACTTGAGACGTAATGCTTTATCTCTGTGCATCCCCGACCTTATGCGTCAGGAGATCCTATTCTTGACCGCAGAGTGACGTCACTTTCACCTCACGCACGCGAGTGAGGTGAAATGGGATTTGACTTCACAGGACAATGAACAATGCAGAAATTATGTGACAAAGTACAGAACTTAGTGTTTATCATTGACATGATGTTGAAACTTTGAATACTGCTGTAAATGTTGAAACTTCAATATTTTGTTCTCTCGGCAGTGTGACGCAAAAATGACGTAAAAATCCGCAAGTTCCCGGATGTCCGCGGTCAAGAATTTGTAACACATACAGTATGAATAAAATTGTAACCAAACAACTCATAAATCAATAGTACGGCATGTATATCATGACTAGTTGACTGAAATGTTGCAAAGTTTTGGGTTTGACTACGCGAAATGTGTGCCTACACTGCAGATTGACAGCCATGTCATCGTCAACACTGAAGGATCGTAGTGACGGTGAAACTAAGCAAAAACGGCAAACTTTCCTTATTGACTTTGGCTGCTCCACCAATACGGGGGGGGGGGGGAACCTGTAGTCAGGCGGAGTTATACACAGTTGTGGTGCGACATGTGTCGCACTATTTATATTGTTCTTGCCCAGTGCGCTTATGCTGGACGGAAACACGATGACCGATGAGTCAGATTTCAGCCAAATTAAGACGGTTTTAAACGAAATTCAAGGCAGACTCAACGACATCGAGAGAGACAATGATCGTATGCGTAGACATGTCGATTCGATGGAAGAAAAATTTCAGTTACAAGATGGAACTTTCAGACACCCAAATTCGGGTGTAACTTGTAGCAATAGTGGCGTTTCCCGCCATATTGAAATGAGTGACGCACGTGTAGCTAGCATTCGCGTTCAGGATCAGCAGGATCAGACAAGTCAGCTGCCTTCAGCACAGAGAGAAAACCCGCAAGGGAACTCAAGCCCCGTAGCTACAAACTACGCCTCTGGGGATGCACAAGGGGAATTTAACACCCTGAAGGACTCGTTGCAGAAAGTACGCCTACCATCAGTTGAAATTGGCGGACAGTAAACGTGGTATTAGCCGTGAAGACCAACCAACTTACAACATTGTAAGTAAGTCAGCGAGATATTTAGAAACCTCATTCAGACTTCTGAGCACGGTTACAGCTCAGACTATAAAAGAGGAGGATCTGCTGGATTTGTTTAAAAATCCAGTTAGCCCATCTTAAATACTTGCAAGATGAGTACGCAGCTTTAGTGGTGCAGGGACAGTACAACAGAAATACATCACGTATTTTCAGATCACTTCAAAGTCACACATCCGGCCTAACTCCAGAGGCCTTAGCAAGTTTGCGTACAGCCACACAGCTTGCAGCTGCTGGTACAACGTCAAGAAACCAACAGCAGTCTAACTCTAATCAAGGCTATCGCCAAGATTATAGACGAAATCGTTCACGATACAATTATAACAACGGCGATGTATATCAACAGTTTGCTAATCAAACGGTGCCCACACAGCGGCCTCAAGAACGTCAACATGGAAATTCACCACAGAGAAACCAGCCAAATAGTGGATCCTATGGTGACTAGTCGAGTGTCAATAACCTTAGACGGACCTCGTTTGATTTGACTGTTCACAATTTCATAGTATGTGCTGCTTCAGTAAATTTAAAGCAGCAAGTATTTCTGCATTCGGTGATGCTTGGAAAGAGATAGGAACTTCACAAGTGATTACCGACTGGATAGAGGAAGGAGTAAAACTACCTCTTGTTACCGAACCACCAGTTTTTGAGTTAAACAATCGTCCCCTTTCTGACACATGAAACTTTTGTTTCAGAAGAGATAGGAGAGTTATTGAATTCAGGTGCCATTGAACAGTGTTCGTATAAACCAAAGTGTATATCCCCCATTGGGTGTGTACCCAAAAAGGGAGGAAAATTGCGATTAATTGTTGACTTACGCCACCTGAACTCTTAAATTGTAATCCAGCAAAGTTTCAGTATGAAGACATTAACACTGTTATAAAGATTATCAAACCAAATGATTGTTTGGTAACCTTGGATATTAAGAATGGTTTCCACCATATTCCAGTACACCATGAGCACCAGACATTACTGGGGTTTTACTGGAAAGGTCAATATTTTACGTGGAGAGTGTTGCCATTTGGACTTAGTGCCAGTCCCTACTTCTTTTACAAGACCTTGCGCCCAGTAGTACAATACCTCAGAGATAAGGGTGTGAGGTTAGTTATATATGTTGATGACATTTTAGTGATGGCACAACCAGAATGCATCGAAACGTACAAAGAAATGGTAATACAGACACTAACAGCATTAGGCTGGGTTATCAACTGGGAAAAGTCTTCATTGGCTCCCAGTCACACAAAAGACTTTATCGGGTACAAAGTATGTTCACTGGGCCCAGATGGATACCCAATGATAAAAATTCCATCAGACAGAGTACAAAAGTTGAAACACGATATAAAGAGAACACTCAACAAAGGTACTGTTACAGCCAGAGTATTGGCGAGAATAGCAGGACAGTGTGTTGCAATGACAAAGGCCATTCTACCAGGAAAACTACTACTACGCAACCTGTATCGACAGCTTGCAAGGAGATCTTCATGGGAAGATATGATGACTATAGACAAAGCAACTGGCCTCGACCTGGAATGGTGGCTGAACGCTCTAAACTCATGGAATGGACGAGCAATACACACCAAACCAATAGAGGCACAAGTAGAAACGGACGCCTCACAAACAGGCTGGGGAGCAGCTTACAATGGCAAGGAAGCGTCAGGACTTTGGAACCGTCGCATGAGTTTGATGCCATCAAATTACAGAGAGCTAATGGCAATTCTTCTAGCTCTGAAGTCGTTTGGCACACTGCTGAAAGGAAAGACTGTGCAGGTGTTGACAGACAACATAACCGCCTATGTGAATTACTTAGGTGGGCCAAGTCCCCAACTTACTCAACAAGCAACAGCAGTGTGGCTAGAAGCATTCGAGTTAAATATAACACTGACCGCGAAATATTTGGCTGGAATAGACAATCAGCATGCAGACAGGTTGTCTCGAGTGTACTCAAAATACGAATGGCAGTTACACCCAGGCCTATTTCCATATACATGTATCAACCGCATATGGGGACCACATACTGTAGACAGATTCGCCAGTATGCACAACAGCCAGTTAAAGTGTACAACAGTCAGTTCTTCGACCCAATGTCAAGCGGAATAGACGCTCTAAGTCAACAGGATTGGAACCAACACAACAACTTCGTCAATGCTCCATTTCACTTAATACAGAGAGTACTAGAAGTGAAGTGACAGCGCGCACAAGCCACGGTGATTGGACCATACTGGCCAGCGCAGACATGGCTTCATCAGTTAAAGCAAATGTCAGTTGCTCCACCGATGCCTTTGCCGAATTCCCCAAGGACAATATGGGCACAGGGGCCACGACCAGAACCACTGAGGAACCGTCACTGGCGTTTGTATGCCTGGAGGATAGCTGGAAATCAAGATTGCAGTCATTAGGATGGTCAGAGAGGGCATCAACCCAAATTCATTTTGCTTGGGCACCTTCAACACTTTCTTTGTACAATAATTTGTTGCGAAAATTGCATAAGTTTTGTTTGGACCGGGGTGCTCCTTTCCCACCTCAGTCTACGGCAGTTTTGGCCGAGTTTTTGTGTCACATTGGCATTGCTGATTCATCTAGTAAGCCACGTTCACAGCTTCTGTGTTAGCGCTGGGTTTGGAAAGCTGTTAGCCACTGTGGCGAATAGTTTCAAATTTTATTAGCCACAGACAAATTTTATTAGCCACACATTTTTACAAAAACAAAGCTTTCTATTATGCTATAATCTCCAATGTCGGTTGCATGCACAAGAATAAACTATTAACACATCAACCTTGTATCCAAATGTCTTCATTTTAACACTGGAAATTGCTTGATTCTGGACCCCGATGTAGCCCTGCGTACGATGCTGTGTGTTCCGCTACAGCTAATCGCCCCGCTCAGCACAAAGCGAGTGAGCGGGGCAATTAGCTGTAGCGGAACACACAGCATCGTACGCAGGGCTAGACCCCGATGCAAATCGACAGCAGCACGCAACGTTGAGACCACGATTAAAATGAACTGCAACACGGAAGGTTGGGACCGCAATGCAAATCAACAGCATGACAGCAACACTGAACGTTTGGACTGCGATTAAAATAGAAGTTTGGTTACACGTAATTACGTTCCATCAGTACACGTAGCGTCTTTGTCACGTCATACAAGACATCGCATAAGTGTGGCACAGACGTTCGGAACGTCATCAAACGACATTTCCACATGTAGTCTTAATTACGTGTAGTAATTTTTAGATTTTCTTGGTGATTTGCGGGAATTTAGACAGGAAATCTAGTATGAGTATCATTGTAAATTAGCAAACATCTTTTATATCAGAAAATTCCGTAGAGTTCACCTGCACAAGACGTACGCGCTATGATTTCCTGACAGAAATGAAATGTTGTCCAATTCACCTTTTTACCTGAAGCTGTCACAAAAATTTCCGTAAACCACATAAATAACTGTATTACAGAAAATCGGTAAATTTAATGCGAGGATACAACAAGCTTGAATAGTCCTCGCCTAGAGAAATTAATTGTTTCTTAAAACTTAGACGAATTTCGTATGTTTCTGAAAAAACAATACGGCAAAATCAACCAAAAAAATCACAACTGAGCATGGATACGCGGAACGTCGAGAACGGAACGGAACGTCGAGACCGCGATGCAAATCGACAACAACACGGAATGCGTCGCTGGGATGGCGATTTTAATTAACATCGACCACCATTAAAATAAGACCTCGATTAAAATGCGCAACACGGAACGTCTAGACCACAATGCAAATAAATTTCAACACCGAACTTTGTGACCACGATTAAAATGCGTGTGTCTGCTGTAGCAAAAGTTTCAATTCTCGCGAGTGTTCGCTTTGCTTGCTGTGCACTAGACAAAATGACGTCAAATTTATCGCGAGACTAGGGCTCGATTGCGTCTACCTGCATTTTCAATTCTCGCTATAGTCATTTATGTGCATGCTGTACACCATACAAATTGACGTCAAATCTCTCGCGAGACTTGGCTCGATTGCAATTGCGTACGTCGGAGAGAACAATACGGAAGTGGATATAGTTTTTTCGCGAATCGCCGAAATAGAGAAGCGCAGATCAACAAAAGACTAAAAAACCCCACGTTTTTGCTTATTTTGCGGAATTTTTTCAACAAAAATCACTTTCGCCACTGTGGCGAATTAGGATCGATTTTTCTTCGCCACTGCTGATTTCAATTCGCATTTGCGAACGTGGCGAATGGGCAGCGCGAACACAGAGCTTAAATGTGCAATGGCAGCGATATCTTGTCTTAGTAATGCATTAGGTCACGCAAGGTTGACAAGTGACCCGGAATTACATTTTCTTGTTTCGAGTCTTGTGAAATCAACTACATCAGAACCTATGAAACACTCAAAGGTAATGCCCATTGCCCCATTTCGGAGACTATTCATGGGCTGGCCGGACAATTATGAATTGTCACTCAAGGACCTGCACTTAAAGGCAATAACCTTACTTGCGGTGACTTTAATGTTGCGTCCATCAGACATTGCTCCTAAGAGTGTGTATTTTGGTGCAGTGTCTAACACTTCAAAACCAGTTGTGTTTTCTACCAATAATCTCACTTTTACAGAAGATGGCAAATTAACGGTTACATTTCATGGTATCAAAAATGACACTTCAAGAAGTGGTTTTGAGGTTACTATACCCAGTAGTGTTGAGCAAAAAATGGACCCAGTACGAGCACTGCACACATACATACAGAAAACCCAAAGGGATAGACCCACACTTGATAAACCTGTATTTTTGTCACTTATTCCCCCATTTAAGGCCATCACAGCACCCACTGTCTCCAAAATCATGGATGAGGCTATCACATTAGCGGGCCTTGGGGGGAAGGGTTACACAGCCAAGGATTTCAGGCCGACAGGAGCTACAGTGGCTATTGATACAGACTGTGATCCAGACATTGTTATGAAGTTAGGCCGCTGGAAAACTAGGTCTGTCTTTATGGATCATTATGTCCATTCTAGAGTTAAGGACTCTTATACGAAGGATGTTTTAAAACATGAATAAACCAACGTAGGGGCTTATTCAGCGCTTATCATTTTCACCAAGTACCACATCTAGCAAATTACACACAAAAAGGTGTAACTTGCAATTCTCCTACATTTTGGCATTATTATAGATTTTGTAAGTAATAAAAAATCTATTTGTTATACTGTTAAACGTAGCATGACGTAAGTTTATAAAAACTGTAGTCAGGCGGAGTTATACACAGTTGTGGTGCGACATGTGTCGCACTATTTATATTGTTCTTGCCCAGTGCGGTGTTCAGTGAGTTTGTTCTGTTACCTTTCTATAGACCTTGTTATTGATTGATTTGTTGTATATCTGTCCAGTAAGTGTATTGTGGCAGGAATTGGCATTGTTATAGATTTTGTAAGTAATAAAAAATCTATTTGTTATACTGTTAAACGTAGCATGACGTAAGTTTATAAAAACACCCCTACAACACACATTCTAAGCGCATGTAAAGCTATGAAATGGAAAGAAAGATTGTGATCAATGTAGGAAAGTCGACCGTGAATTTGGAAAGGAAGGTTGCGGCATGCATGGTCAAAAGCAATGTACGCATGGCATTTTTTAGAACGTAGAGCGAGTAAGGCACTCCTGAATAGCGAAAATGTTAGTGGTGTATTGCTGCCAACTACAAAATATCTTTACTGGCGTTAGAAACTTGTGTGAATTGGCTTCCTTAAAGACAAATTCGCAACAATTTTCAGTGTATCACGGACCGTAGTGTATTGTGACGTGACATCGTATACAGACTTTCTGAGAAGGCGCTCGCTCGTCCGCCGAGTCGGCTTTGTTCCACATTCATATCGTGCAAATAAATACGCAAAGTCTTGTCGCGATATTTGAGGATTTAACTTGATCGTCAGTGACACAAAAAGATGTTTCTCCATATCAAAAGGGTATATATTTGATATTTTACGGTTCTGTTTACATATTAGACGTGAACATTTACAGAAGTAAAATATATCCGAAGTTAGAACACATATCATAGTCGATGTCAGAAGATAAAGAATCACGAGAATGAAGAATTGTTATTCAAATATTGTTCTCAGAAGTTGGAAAGGAAAAATATAGTTCAAATGTAACACCATAACCACGGGCTGCCATCCTTGTTTCATGAGGGGGTATGCGTTCAGGTCAGGTTACTACAGTTACCATGCAAATTTCTGTTTTGACTGGTATTCCAATCGGCTCTTCGAGCACGGAAAAGCATGGAAACTTCATAGCTATATCGAAGTTCAGATGTCTGAATCTTCAGATGTCATAACACTTTACTTCTGTCTTTTGAACTATTTTAGTTTACACAAAGATATGCGCAAGGGTGTATTTTTACAACTCATGCTCAGCAGCGATGACAAAATTACGCGGAGCTCGTGACACTTCATATCATTTCTCAGTCACATTCAGTTTAGGCAATATGACCAGTTTCGATTCGGACAGGTGCTATTTTCACAGAATGTTCAATATGATTACAGACTCCTGGAAAATGCTTATCATTTTAATGTTGAGACAATGAAGTCATATTCGGACGGACTGGGATTTAAAGCTGTAGCTTTTCGCCTGCCCTTGGGGTCAAGCAGGTTCAGTAGGACGTGCATATCATTAGGTCAACGTCTATTGATCAATCAAAATATTTTATCACAATTTTGTTCCAAGGTTTGCGACACCATACCAGTCTCATCCAGTAAATTACAGCGCTGTACCATGTAGACAACCCGTATTTATTTATTCTCACGGGAAACTGACAAAACATACACATTTCTCCATGCGACATAATTTGACACAACTCTTTTACAAAGGTAAAACTGATATTTATTACGTAAATCTCTACGCTGGAAAACATAATTTAGAGACCATGATGACTGGAAGTTTGCATTTATGTGGGCCCTGGGTCAAGCAGGATCAGCAATTGTAGCAAATCATGAAAAGATCGTTAGTTTAGCTGTAAAATGCAACGGGAATGATGTCGCTAAATGGTTTCTTTGTGCACGTCGGAGCTGGTGCGGCCGAGCGCATTAAATTACAGTCAAATGCAAAGTGTCAACTCCCTTTCAGGCAGCGTAGGGTGCGCTGCACAGCTGGGGACAGTCTAAAGTGCGCCGTACCATACTTGTGCTGGTACAATAGACAGTGCTGGTACAATGTGTCATTAACACCAGCATTATGCGATGCACTATGCAAGGTTATACGC
The DNA here is from genome assembly GCF_041260155.1 of Ptychodera flava. Lineage (NCBI taxonomy): Eukaryota > Metazoa > Hemichordata > Enteropneusta > Ptychoderidae > Ptychodera > Ptychodera flava. The sequence continues at coordinate 1,156,454 of NC_091936.1, forward strand.
GGGCGTAGCTGTATATATGCAAAAGTGTGAAAGCTCATTAGATATGCAAATTATAAATTAGTTGATGGGAAAATGCGAAATGACTTTTAATATTGTTTCAACCTGGTATCATCAATGTATATAGCATGTTTTGCTAACTTTGATCAAGTAAATCCCAGTACTGGTATATATCCCTTAATTATAGAAGCTCATTAAATATGCAAATTATGAATTTGCTGAAATAAAATACTTTTGACTTTAAACAATGTTGTATCAAAGTATCTTCAATGTACATAGCAAGTCTCATCAAGCCACACAAACTTGTTCAAATATCCCAGATGAGGTTAAATATAAAAAAAAATACATAAGTTCGGGCACTTACCCTGTACCATCCCATATTTATACTAAAATGATTCTATCCAGAGAACACAAGATCAATCTAGAATTGCTTTGAACAATCTGGAATTTCTATTGATATGCTCATCACTGTTCTAAAAATATCTTCACTTGTTGTACTTATATGTATGACCTAATTAAACTCAAGATCCTGGAAGAGAATGACCATACATGCAGGTATGGAGCAGCACACATTGTCAGAATTAAGTTCAACAAAAGTGATATCATTCAGATTTGTAATTTGCACTGTTAATATCTTCACAGGTGCAAATAGTATCTTTAGAAGAGGAAACATCTGAATTTATTGGCAGGAATATATTTGATCATCCTTATCCAACTACAAAGATAATGTGGATACCTGATAGTGTAAGTATTTATGAATTTGTGTATTCTCTGAACAGACACTTTTTCACTCACATGTATTTCATACACAGTGTTGAATCTAGGTTCAGTGAGTTTGGGCCATTTTTACAGTAGCTCCCATTTGCCATTTTGTATCACTGATCCACCATGTTTATTAGCTCCGCTGTCAGCAACGCGGAGCTTATCAAATAGGTTGATTTTCCGTCGTAGTCTGTCGTCCGTTGTCCGTCAACAATTGCCTTCTCCTCTGAAATCGCAAGTCCAATTGCTTTGAAATTTTATATGCAGTTCACTTGGGGTGACCTCATTTAAGTTTATTCAAATCGTGGTGAAATTTGCATATTTGTAATTTTGGTGCATTTTTTGGTGTTTTCGGTAAAAAAGTCTTCTTCTCTGAAACCGCTTGTCCGATTGCTTTGAAATTTGATATGCAGTTTACTTAGGGTGACTTTAGTCAGATTTGTTCAAATCGTGGTGAAATTTGCATACTTGTATTTTTAAGGCAATTTTTGTCATTTTTGGTAAAAATATCTTTAAAAATCTTCTTCTTCAAAACTACCAATCAGATAGCTTTGATATTTGGTACATATGTCTCTAGGGAAGATGTATTTCAAATTTATTCAAATTGTGCAGAAATATGCAAATTTGCATTTTTAAGGCAATTTTTGCCATTTTTAGTCAAAAAATGTATTTCTCAAGAAGTACTGGTGTGATAGTTTTGAAATTTGGTATACAGGTTTCTATAGATGCACTAAGTAATATATATTGAATTTCTGATGAAATCCGTATTTTTGTTATTTTGGGGCAATTTTTGCCATTTTTGGTCAAAAAATTGTGTATTTCCAAAACTACTCATCTGATAGCTTTGCAAATTAATATACAGGTTCCCACAGATCACCTTAATAATATTTATTGAAATTATGATGAAATCTGCAATTTTGAATTTTTGGAACAATTTTTGCCATTTTTTTGTCAAAAAATGTATTTCTCTAAAAGTACTGGTCTGATAGCTTTGAAATTTTGTATTCTGGTTTTTTACAGATGAGCTAAGTAAAATATATTTAATTTCTCATGAAATCTGTAGTTTTGTTTTTTGGGGGCAATTTTTGCCATTTTTGGTCAAAAAATTGTGTATTTCCAAAACTACTCATCTGATAGCTTTGCAAATTAATATACAGGTTCCCACAGATCACCTTAATGATATTTATTGAAATTATGATGAAATCTGGAATTTTGAATTTTTGGGGCAATTTTTTCCATTTTTGGTCAATAAATGTGTTTCTCAAAAAGTACTGTTCTAATAGCTTTGAAATTTGGTATACAGGTTTCTATAGATGTTCACTAAATTTGATCTTTTGAAATTATGATGAAATCTGCAATTTTTATTTTGGGGGGCAATTGTTGCCATTTTTGGTCGGAAAATTTTGTTCTCAAAAAACTATTCATCAGATAGCTGTGGTTGACATGTTCTTAGGGATGATCCGCTGTGATATATTCAAAGTATGGTGAAATCTTCAATTGTGTATTTTTGCAGCTATTTTTGCCACTTTTTTCTGGCCACTGCATTAACCTATCAAAGATTTCCACCTCCTTCATCAACATGTGTCAAAAACAGTTATTCTCTATAAAACACAGCGGAGCTATATTGGCCGCTAGGTCGCTTGTTGTTGTTTGTACGACTAGTTTGAAAGTCATAGACTTTCTTAACGGTGAAATTCATATTGCTATTCAATATATTACACACTAAGTCACCTGTGCATTTAAGTACGTCCATTCTGGAGCAGAAACGTTTACAAACTTTCGATGGTGATAACTAGCTCCAGGCCGTGACATGTCTCCAGTTACGAAGTTTACCCGGTAAACATTGTAAATCAAAATCAACATAAACATTGAGCGGTGATCGTGAAGCGTTAAATAAATGTCGGCAAAATAAAACATCAAAAGGCAAGATTTGGAAAAGAGACAGAGAGAGAGAGAGAGAGAGAGGGGGTGGTTTATGCACTCGCGAACTGATCATGGTCTATAGGATGGATGGATGCAGTGTCGGTTTACATATTTGCGCTACACAGATATCGAAAATGTTTCCCGAAATTTGACTTATTTTATAACAAGAGTAGAACAAAACCAAAAGTGTTGAAGATACTCTTCAGATGCTTGATTCACAAGTTTGCTAAATTTATATTATGCTTACAGAAAATAGTCGCTGTAGTCTTCTGTTCAAAGAAATATGTTCTTCAACACCACGTTTCTTTTGATTGGTGATGTTACATTATATTATTTCTGTAAATAAGCTTATAGATTAATGCACCACGGTGTTAATTTCCGATTAATTCAACGATTTCAAACCGTAATTACTTTTTTAGTGGGAGGGCTTTCTGTAGATGAAATGATCGGAAATAGCAGAGTATCTTGGCAATGGCACGTCTACGCTATCGTTTAGCTGCAACAATTGTACAGTTGCAGCCCACGCCCAGGCCTGGTAGGCCTAATTCGGAACGTAATAATGCAGTCAGTTGCAGCGTCGTCGTGCTGTACCATTGTCATTACTGTTGAAGTACACCTGTTATTGCTACAAGCATCGCGAGCTTTATGAAACATTTCTCGGTGTACTGGTCTCGCCGTTATATTCAGTTACGTATAATCTGTTGTTTACATGTCAACACATTGGCCTGTTTACAACCTCCTGTGCACACTAATCGTGACCGTAATTTACAAAAACATAAACATTCGATCCTGCCTGTGAATGTCAAACTTTAGGTGAACGGTATTAACTTGGTCCCGGATATCAAGTCCCTGGCCTTTAAAGCTCGTAAGCTTGAAGTTTAACAAAAATGTATATTTCCAGCCTCGATCTTAACACATTTCCTTACCGTATCACTGTCGATCATTGAAATACTGTTCCTGTGTTATATACTTGGCAAGCTCAACTCTTGTCAGCATAGTGCATGTACAAGCTGAAATGGTTGTCTGATCGCAGGTATACATCAAAATGGGGACAGAGTCACACTGCGAATCATTGTTGAACCTTTAAAATTACATTCAGTCATTAGAAACCCTACTTGTTTCGGAACATGGAAGACATGGTCAATTGTGCGATATACTGTTTTAAAGCCAGAAAGATGATCAAAAAAGTTACAGTTTGAAAAATCGGTATTAAATCTTCAATGAAAGTATATCAGGCTACAACAAATTTGGGTAAAATCAAATTTTCCGTATTTCTTGACTAATGAGAACAGTAATAACAATAGAGAGAAGTTGAGACCGTAACTTTGCAGCCTACACACATGCAATACAATACTACAAGAGGATGCTTTTCCTTTGGTATGGTAGATTGTATTACTAATTACAATGAACTACATTGCATGGTGTTGTATAAGTGTGTATGATGAACAGGTGCAACAGATACACGTACTAATCATTTCCTACTTCAATGGACAGTGCATCAAATGTTCAAATGCACTTGACTATAAATACATGTAGCACATGCTTAGGTCCAAACAAGCTATTAAATATCATGCATACACTCACTCTGGTTTGCCACATGTAATTAAATGTGAGCAAAGTGTTGTTGACACTGCTTTTTAAAAATATGTAACCAAAGTTTTGAACTGCCAATGACAAACGTCAAAAGACCTTCTGTAGACACTAATTGTCCCGCATGGTTTAGGGGGAAACTTTTGTTAGTGTGATGACACCAAAAAATGCAACATTTTAGTCAATACTCAGAAATGTCAGGTGCAAAGTGAGCATACGTTTGCTGCACTGCACTTGGATTTGCACTTGGGTACTGTGTGCATGTTCCCAGGGCTGTTTGATTTTTAGAAACGCCTAATCTTTAGAGGTCACAAACTCAAATTCCTGCTACACAGAGATGACAACGTGTTTTGAGCACATTGAGATATTGAGTCCCTAGTGATGCAGGTCAAGTACCGTAAATATTGAGTCATGAATGCTATATTTGCGTCAAATCAACAGGATTTATGCGTAAACGTGACCTCTGATGTAGATCACAAAACCTGAAATCCAGTTTTGCTATTGATACTGGTACCAATGGCACCTGACTTTGATAGGTAAATATAGCATTACGGGAGTCAATGTAGACTTTCTCTTGATGAGTGCTTCCAAGGGGTCAACAGATTCATGTACCGGTATGTAAGTTTAATATATAAAGCAACTGTGTGTGCATTAGGATAATTACCATACTGAACTAGCCTTGTCATCATCAATAATCATGCTATCTTGTTTTGTATATTTTTAACAGAAAGGTGTCTTCCCTGACCTCGTTGCCACCAGTGGAGATTATTTGAGGGTTTGGAGAGTTGGAGGGACAGATACCCGATTGGAATGCCTCCTAAATAATGTAAGTCTATCTAATTGCAGCTTGACATCAGTTAATTAAATACATAGCATTCATGGTCTTGTGAAATATCAGAATACTGGAAGTTTGATCAAAATACAGCAAAATTAAGCTCTTTTAACCCTTCAATGGGAACTTGGGGAGCTTGTCAAAATCAAAAGGCCCGTCATTCTGCGTGACAATGCAAGGTACTGCAAAGCGAGGATACCAGATGTAGAATATTCATGATATGCACGAATATTCATGAATTGATATGAGTTGACACTCGACTATGCTAATTTGAATTTGGAGATCACTGATGTCTGCCCTACTGTGAGCAGTACAAAGCGAAATGAATCCGACGATCAAAACAGTTTCTCTTGCTAAATTAGTTCGGCCGAACACAAAAAATTAGGCCCAATTTTTATGTACTTTTACGTTTATTTCAAAACCAAATTAAACCAGACGATCGAACCAGTTTTCTTGCGAAATTAGTTTGGCCGAACACAAAAAATGAGGCCCGATTTTTGATGTACTTTTACATTAAATTCAAAGCCAAATAAATCCAACGATCGAAACAGTTTCTCTTACGAAATTAGTTCGGCCAAACACAAAAAATGAGGGCCAATTTTTGATGTATTTTCACGTTTATTTCATAGCCAAATGAATCCGACGATCAGGATGGCCGAAAACAAAAAATGAGGCCTGATTTTTTATGTACTTTTACGTTCATTTCAAAACCAAATAAACCCGACGATTGAAACAGTTTTCTTGCAAAATTAGTTTGGCCGAAAACAAAAAATGAGGCCGGATTTTTGATGTACTTTTATGTTAAATTCAAAGCCAAATAAATCCGGCGATCAAAACAGTTTCTCTTTCTTAGATTTTTGATATACTTTTACGTTAAATTCAAAGGCAAGTGAATACGACGATCGAAACAGTTTGTCTTCTGAAATTAGTACGAAATTAGTACAAAAACATAAAACGAGGTCTGATTTTTGATGTACTTTAGCATTTATTTCAAAGCCAAATAAACCCGACAATCGAAACAGTTTCTCTTGCGAAATTTGTTCGGCCGAACACAAAAAATGAGGCCCGATTTTTTATATACATTTACGTCAAAGTCAAAGGCAAGTGAATCCGGAGATCGGCCGAACACAAAAAATGAGGGCTGATTTTTGATGTACTTTTACGTTTATTTCATAGCCAAATGAAACTTGACATGTTCTGATTGATCGGTGAGATAAAATTGGACGTCCATTTGTCAGACCCTTGCAAAATTTGCCTGTTCATATGCAAATATCTGACGCGTTAAGGGAGGAGGTCATTTTCAAACAGGTGGTACCTCACGCGGAGTCCGCGGTGTCCCACTTATCCGTTTACCTCAATGATTACCGCACCTGAGGTGCCGTGAATATTCATGATGAACTCATTACCGTAGGCTGGAGTTGGGCCATTCACACCTTTATTTTAGTCCATTTTGCTCTAATGATCGAGGTATCTCCGCGACATTGAAACGTCCGCGGTAAGTCCGCAGGAATTAAAAAGCTGGGAGGGGTGACGGCTGTGCTGTAGTTTACGAAAATCATACTGATTTTTTTCCCTACTTTGCGCGATAGTTTGAGGACGTGCTTGTTATTTTTAGCCGTAGACGTTCAACACTCGTTGAAGGGTCTCAAATTTCAAAACAAAAGATCAAAGGTCAAAGTTTTGAAACTTGTAGCAATTTTACTGCAATCTCTACATTTTCTCCTACAAATTACTATCGTAACTGATCATATATTACCTACCACATTTCACGGAAATGCTCGAAAAAATGTTAAATAAAATCTTCAATAAAATATTAACTGGCAAAACAATGGATTGAAGCTCTGTATTCAAGATTTTACAGAGCAAGGTGGGTATGCTCCAGGTTTTAAACGTTGAGCAAACAGAAAAATGTGAGTGTTTTACAAAATAACCTTGAAATATTTTTCATTTTCTAATTGGAAATTAGTGGTTTTTTACGTTGTTTGCATTTGTAGTTTTCAAAGTATGATTGAGAAATTTAACATACCAGCTAGCGTGACTGCCTTGAAATTTATTGACGGATCTGGTCAAGAGCCATTCAAATAATTTACTGATTCTATGCATAAAATTTGACAAGCTCTGCAAAATACCGGAGTGGCAAACTGATCAAAATCATGATCGCTCATGCTGTAATATAGATATGCACGTCAATTTGTTTTGTGATACAATCCAATATGGCTGCCGTGCGGCCATTTTGTTACGATTTGTTCATGTACAGAGCCATAACTCAGGCATATCTCAACTAATTTTATTAGCTACTATAGACTATAGTCTATAGAAGCTATTGGGATGGGTATCCGTCCGGCGTCAGTCTGTATGTATGTATGTATGTATGTATGTATGTCCGTTTGTAAGGCGTCCGTCCACTCAAATATCTTGAGAACCGCAGTACTTACTGATTTGATATTTGTTGTGTAGATGAAAAATATGATTTTGAGAAACTACTTTTTAGCTACTATAGACTATAGTCTATAGAAGCTATTGGGATGGGTATCCGTCCGGCGTCCGTCGTCAGTCTGTATGTATGTATGTATGTATGTATGTATGTATGTCCGTTTGTGAGGCGTCCGTCCACTCAAATATCTTGAGAACCGCAGTACTTACTGATTTGATATTTGTTGTGTAGATGAAAAGTATGATTTTGAGAAACTATTTTTTTTAATTTTTTGATATTGTTGAAAGTAGGCAAATTAATGCCAAAAAAGGTGTTTTTGGTAAAAAATCTTCTTCATAACCGCTGGTCAGGCAGCTTTGTTATTTGGTGTACAGGTCCCTAGGGGTAACCCAACTTAGATTTGTTCAAATTGTGATGAAATATGCAAGTGTGTATTTTTAAGGAATTTTTTTGTCATTTTTGGTCAAAATTTGACTTACATTGTATGTAATTCTTGTACTGTATAAACCCTATCAATTCACCCAGAAAAAAAATAATATGATTTTAAATAATTGAATTAGGAAATCATCAACGCCAAAATAATTTTAGTGTAGAATTATCAGAAAGTTCAACTTTTTTTGACAGTTCATAGTGAAATGCTTACCATCTTGGAGGATTAAAACATGTAAAGGCAACTTTCCTGAATCCCAACTTTGACATATTTTGAACCGTCATTTATTGTGCCCTGTATGTTATCTAAAAGAAATTGCTCAAAATAGTCAATAGAGATAGAGATAGAGATAGAGAAAGTTCTAATTTCCATTTATGGTTGACTTGGTAAGGATAAAATAAAATTACTTTTTGAGGAAAAAAATAGAGTGTTCAATTAAAAGAGTGGTCAAAGTGATAGGGTTTTTATGGTAAAGTTGGGCTGTAAGATTCCTCATGTTCTATTTATAGCAATTATGCAATCTGTGTAATCAGTGCAATGAAAGTTACATGATTCCGTATAATGCTTTTGATGACCTTGAACTTCTTAAGTTTCAAACATTTGTCTCTTCAGTGTGCTTTCTCTGAGTATGTACAGTCTCAACTTATTCAACAGAACTCACTTACAATGTTAATCACAGATATCCACCTTCTTTATCAATACATGTGTCACAAAAGGTTATTCTCTACATAACAGTCAGGAAATACTTAATTTTGTATCCATGTCTATAGTAGCTTCAGGGACTTTGGCCCTATGTTTAGTACTTTGTGCCCTGTGGGCACAAGGTACTAATGTGATGGCGCGGCCCAATATGGCCAACATAGTGGGCCGTATGCTGTGGACGCATGTATCTCAGAAACGCTTCAGTAACTTTTTCTGAAATTTGGTATGGTGGTCACTTGGGCATGTATCTCAAACGGTCTTTTTTCTTTTTTTGATTGAATCATTTTAAAGTCACTTTTTTAGCTTTTTTCTGAAAACCACTATTTTCAATTTTTCCTCAAAACCACTGATTTGATTATTGTGATGTTTAGCATGGGTGTTCGTATAGTTGAAATGCCGTCAGAAATGTTCTAAATTTGGTGATACATGCCTTGCATTATTTTTAAACAATATTTTTATCCATTTTTATTTTATATTTACTTGATTTTGACTCACTTTCGCTAAAGCTACCGTCTGCGCATGCGCACAACTGTAGGACAAAATCTGAGTTGAAGAATCGAAACGGACGCCATCTTGTTTCTCGGTATGGGCACATTTTTTACGTTGTGAACGTTTCACTGTGTATTTCAATATGTTCTATAGTTATGAAGTTGACAGTGATGCACTTTTGCGGCTGTCGTGTATTTTTTGGTACGAAAGGCGCCTCTGATCGACTGAAGAATGATGGCCTCCGTTGGCGAGTGGCAGGCATATCAGTTCTACTGAGGAAGTAATCCACTGGCCCGTATAGGTCAGGGGCTCACTTAGGGGAGAACCACTTGATTTCTGGGGGTATGGAGGATTTTGAAGAAAAAAAATTGTCACCAGGTGAAATAAAAGAAAAAAATTAAGCCTGTAATGGCTTGAGAAAAAAAAATTCTCATAACAGACAGAAATAAAAAAGGAATTGTCACAATGCTGTTGAAATGAGCAAAATTTTGGAAACTTAATTCTCATGTATTCTTTGCTTGCATGCTGCCAAAGGCACGCAAATGTTTTTACCACAAGTAATTCTTATGTGTTTTTTTTCCAGCACTTATGATATAAGCATTCACTACTTTACACCTCAGTGCACTCGATGTTTTCCGTCCCCTTTCTGACCCAAGAAATCATATTTCAGGATTTCTGTTGCAATATCTCAATGGTATAGGCAATATCTAGATGGAACTATTTGACTTCTGTAAATTGTGAAAATTTAAAACACAAGATAGGAGTCAATAAACTAGTGTTAAAACCAATACATTATTCTCTCAATATAAATATGTTAGAAAGATTACAAGTTGACAATGAAAATTGAGGAACAACAAATATAATGAAATACAATGTGTGAGCCTTGTTTCTCTGACCACAAAAGATAACATCTCCCTTGAGAACTTAAAAGGAATTGACTGTTTTAACCCTTTTCCTGCCGAGCGCCCCTGTCCGTTATCCTGCCAAGTCGGTCAAAACCGGCCCCCTTTTCCGTGTCTACAGAAGATAGGCTCTCCTGCACGCTTTCCTGCCAGGCATTTGGCGGGAAAATACCGCATTTTCGGGGTACGATTACCGACCATATACGTGTTAGACTTCAAAAATTTTTGCATGCCCGTATAGAGGGGCAACCGCTGATGAGGTTGTGTCCAGAAAATGACGAGGTCACGGGCGTTGTTTGCCCCGGGGGACGTGCACTTTTATGCCCTTTTCTAGCTTACTTTCGCGGAAGTAAAGCTCGTTCGCCGGCACGCACGGCCACACCGGGGAAACGTCACCTCTCTCGTGGGTTAGTAGAAGACCCAGGGGTTAGTGCTATGGGTGCGGCAGCACCCTCAAACCTGTCCTGTTTCCCCTGGGTTGTGTCACTTGGCCACGTACTTTGAACGACTTGGAAGAGTCGCACATTGCAGTCTGCTTTGACGTAGTGTCAACGACATAGTTCCGCCATTGAAGGAAGGCGTGTACGTAGTTTGGCCAGTTCAGTGAACACTTAGCTCGTTAGTGTTACCGTTTCCTAACACGTTAGTTGTGCAGTTGTTACTAAGGTGCAGTTTTGTACCACCTTAGCTCTGGACAGTGCAACTGCTCTATGCACTAACCCCAACGACAGATGGTTGGTACAACGTCTACGTCGCACGAGCACAGCCTCCGTTGGGCTGTGCCCCTCCCACGTGATACAACGCACGTTCATCCATTACTATAGCGTCCTTACGGATCTGCCAAAAACGAAAGTGGGGGTAAAACAAAACAAACGAAAATATGCGATCCATAGATAGTATTTTATTCGGGAATAATTTACATTATGCCGACAATAAATCTCGGAGTCTGTCTCCGACTCCGAGTGCATGGTCCGTGTTTCAAAAATTACAATCGGGGTGGCAGATCCGTGTTTCAAAAATTATAATAGGGGGAATTGTACAAAATAATCCGTCTAAACAAAACAAAACAAAACGAAAATATGCGATCCATAGATAGTATTTTATTCGGGAATAATTTACATTATGCCGAATAATAAATCTCAGAGTCTATCTCGACGTCCGAGTGCATGGTCCGTGTTACAAAGATTACAATCGGGGGATTGTACAAAATAATCCGTGTTTCAATTTACAATCAGCGGGATCGTAAAGCACAAACAAACGGCACAACCGTGCTCAAAATGTGATCATGGTCCGTGTTCAGAATACAGTCAAGCCACTGTTAGGCGAAGCTGTCCCCTGTCCGTTATTTACGTCGGGTTCTCTTGCTGATGGGTGTCGTCGGGGCTGTGTGAGTAGAGGTCTGCACGCCAATGCTCCTCTTACCTCGTAGCATCATGCGATGATGAAAAGCCGCAAAACACTCGCCCTCGTGAAGATGAACCCCGCACAGACTACATCCTTTGGACGTCTCAGACAGTCGTCCGCTCGCAGTGGTCTTACCCTCTCTGCTACATACTTTACAGCATTTCTGCGCCCCTCCAAACGGCTGACAACGTGCATCGGCTGATTTTGTGGATTGATGTACGAGGCAAGAGAAACAGTGGCCTCGACCTCTCTCACACTGGGCTGCGATCGCCCACAATAACCGCCAATGAGTTGTTTCCGACACGCAGATGAAACATCTTATGGGTCAGCTTACTATCAGGGTGTACATGCTTGAAGCATATATATGCATTTACCAGGGCAACATCAATCAGGTAACACGCCAGATATGTCCACCATCTGTGGTTCTTGCGCCCAGTGTGAAAGTACTTGCGCTTCTGGTTGGCTCGGTCGACGCCTCCCATGTACCGGCGATAATTATACAGCGACAGAGGCACTTGTCGCCGCTCGTCTCCCTCCCCCACTGGCACGCACTCCAAGGGTGGATAGACCGTATTCAAGATCAGCACCTGAGCGTTACTATCCTGATAAGCAGTGATGTTAAGACGAGAGTCCGTTCTGGTCGTGGCTTTCATATCCCCAACAGACAGAGGAAGGCGCTTCCTCTTACCCGGCGGAATTAATTGAGGGGGCATGGTGCGACGATTACGGCGGTTGAAACTCCCGACCATGTAGATCCCGGTCTCCATCAGCTCTCTAGCAGTAACGACCGTGCTAAACAGGCTATCACAGAATAGGCTGTGATTATATCCACAGAATGGCTGGACCAGCTCCATCGTAATTCTTTTCACCACACCTCGCTCCTGCCGTCTCCCATCAGTCCGATCCCGATATTTCACACCTAGGTACGGTGCAAAGTTAGCTATGTATGCAGTGGTGGAGTCGCACAGCTGCCATATCTTGAAACCGTCTCGATCAGGCTTATGCGGTAATCTCTGCTTAAATTTAGAACGGCCCTTAAATCGCACCATGCCCTCGTCGATGGAGATCTCTCTACCCATCTTATAATTATTTACGCACCGGTCAACTATGGGCTCCATCCATGGATTGATTTTATACAGGGGATCCTCCTGACACCGACGTCGGCGGCGTGCCTCATCAGGATCACGACGTGGATCGTTCTCTGGGTCTGCCAGATGAAAGTATCGCATAAGCTGCTGAAAGCGACTGCGGGTAATCACAGTAGAAATACCCTGGTTTCTCAGAAAGGGATCGCTAGACCAATAATCCTCCACTGATGATTTACGGTCGATACCCATACAGACTAAGACGCCAATGAACGCCTGCACCTCTCGGTAGTCAGCGTTACGCCAGTATTTATCTATTTTCCTAGCGATATGTCGCTGGTGGAATTTGGCGTATTTATTAGTCTCGTCCTTGGCCAATCTGATCAGTGTAGCTGGAATAAACTTAAAAAGTAATCGAGCTCACGGGCGTGGCTGGGCAAGGTGAAAGTCGGTCCTCTCTCATGGTCAAAATCGGTCTCCTCAAATATATTAGCATCGTAGTCTCCGACATACGCCAGACAGGAGGTGTGTCGTCCTCCGCCAACACAGCAGCAACGTCATCATCGTCGTCAGAGCTTGCCTCACCTACGTACTGCCTGTCATAAAAGTTATCGTCCTCTGCCGCATCCTCGTCAACCTCCGAGTCGGACTCAGCGGTGATATCACCGTCGTCTGGGCGTCTGGGCCTGAACTCGCCCGTAGCGGCATCAAGGATCATATCTGGCTCAAAATCAGGTGGGCTATCCTGATAACGAACCCTCCGCACTATCTTTTTCGGCGGGGACATCGCAGCACACGAAACTATGGCAGGAGCGGGCTCGGCAGCCTCTGCTGATGACGAGGACTCAAGCTCTTTCGCACTGGGCACAGGAACCTCTCCTGACGCAGGATGAGGGCTCATAGTAGCAACAGGTGGTGTCTCTCCCGGAGCAGCCGGGGGAGAACCAATGGCATCAGCCGTCTCATTACTCACTGTCTCACTAGCAGCAGCAGACGTAGTCTGTGCAGGTGAAGTATCTCCCACAAGAGCAGATGTAGTCTCTGCAGGTGAAGTAGTCTCTCCCGGAGCAGCCGGGTGAGAACCACTGGCAACCGGTGACCCGTCATCATCCTCATCAGCAGAACGATCGGTCTTACGTTTACGCTTACCACTGGGTTTTTCAGCCGGAGATGGCTTCGCCTTACGGGAGCGTTTCTTGCCCGACTTCTTAGAACGTTTACTAGGGACATCACAACGATCGCTACCACTACCGCCCGGAGACTCTGCATCTTTGAGCTTCAGTCGTCTGCTCGCCTTCAGAAAACTTTTGCGGTCCGTCAAGCTCATGTCTGGAACAGTGTCGACAGACTAGCAGGTCCCTCCCTTTTAAAGCCACAGGGAAACAAAGCCCTGGACATGATTGGACGCAGGGGTGTTAATATATGCAAACCACCTGTTATTATAATGGACCTACGGCAATCAGTCCACCAACCGGCGCTGACATTCCTACCCGTCATGTAAATTGCCTGTCCGCACCATTTGATATGCTAATAATACTCATTTGCGATGCAAATCCCTCGAGCACTTAGCATAACATAGTCAATGTCATTAGCATCTCAACTTGACATTCCGTCCAGCTGGGTACGTGGCATGCGCACCTGCCACCCAAGGACGTTGCCCCAAGCCCATGTTTAGTACGGGTGGGAAACCCGTATCTTTAACCTCATGTCCCTTCTAAGTACGCCTGCGCAGGGCGTATTGTCATCCAAGTCGGTGACAAGCCAACCCGACAGATTGCCCATAAGCAGTAATGGACTGGCCGTCTCGTTCTTGTACGGCAACGAACAGTGCTTCAGCGGCTTGTTTAGGTCATAACCGTCGCCTGCCGAGCGGCTTACCCAACTAAGGCGGTCAAAGATGAAGGATGCCAAAATTGTCAACGGCTGTCTCGGCCTCGTCCGTTGGGCAAACATGGCTCCTTCAAATAACGTGGCCAGCACGTCTACGTCATCAGCGGTGATGACGACCGTCATTGACGCCCGAGTGCGTAAAACTCGGAATATACCGACAGGTACCTCTACCTGAGTCGGTCATACTACGGTATAAACCAAACACAGGTCTGCCAACTCCCGTTAGACTCGGCCGTTAGCCGAACTTCACAGGGACAACATAGGCGTAACAAGTCGGTGAACAACGGTTCACGCCACCTAACCGCAGCCGCCAAGTCGGTGACAATGGTATCAAATTTTGAGGCCATGTTCCTGAATGGCAAGGCTGAGGCGGTGTGTTTCGTTGCACGGCTTGAACGTCTAGAGCCAAGTGCAGCCGACAACGTCCGACATCTGAGTGGGTAGTCTTTTCGAGAAGGTAACAAGTCGGTTAAAAGCGGTGGTTACCCTTCACAAATGTCGCTCAAGTCCGTTCGGATCAGTTCCATGTCAGGGACTAATCAAGCCGAGTCCGTCAAATCCGTCCGCACTTCCCGTCAATCAGGACCAAGTCCGTGATTTTCGTCTCGCACCATTGGCAAAAAATTGCACCGCCAGCTGAGGCGGTCTTAGGCGGTTGCCTTCGAGAAAGCCGAGTCCGTCAAATCCGCCGCACCTCCCGTCAATCAGGACCAAGTCCGTGATTTTCGTCTCGCACCATTGGCAAAAAATTGCACCGCCAGCTGAGGCGGTCTTAGGCGGTTGCCTTACAGATTAGCGTTGCCGAGACGGTCAATTTCGGCCGCAATCTATGTAGTGCCTCAGAGCCAAGTTACCCCAAACTCCGCTAGAATACATCAACGTGCTAACCTGCCAAGTACGCTACTCGTCCCCAAAAAAAAAACCAGTCCCCCACCGGGGTGGGGGACTGGCTGGGTAGCTTCCGCACCTTTCCCTGTCCTTGGACTCTCTGTGAACCCATTTCGAGAGCAAACGCCGTTCCTCGCCCAAAACCTGTCCTCGAACGACCCCTAGCGCGAGCAAGGGTTTGCTACACGTAGTTCCGTCGACTAGGCAGGAAAGGGGGTACCAAAAAGTAGCCCGATTTCCACCGCCTTGGCAGGATAACGGCCGTGGGTGCTCAGATTCTAGCTACACCGAATTTCAAGCGGATTTTCACCGACTTGGCAGGAAAAGGGTTAAAGAAAAGCTTGTATAGTACTGATCACAGTTGATTTGCCAAAAAAGTGTACTATAATTTAAAGTTGTATATATACTAGACTTTCCATTTTGTTTGTCATTTGTTGGAATGTAAAATGAATAAATAAAAACATCCTGTGATATGTGAAACACTGGCTTAAATTTGAAAAATTGCACTGCTACTCCATTTGAAAAAAAAAATTGATGCAGGTCTGCCTGTAGAAATAAAAAAATGCTGTCTCTCTTACAAAAAGAAAGTTCCCATACCCACTTCCAGCATACCCCCCGAGATCAAATGGGTCTCCCCTTAATATGCGCATGCGCATATAACAAGTTAGCGTTGTTTTTCAAGGACTTTGAAAAATCAAACCGACGCCATCTTGTTTCTCGGTCAGGTGCGAATTTTGACGTTTTACAGTTTTTAGCGTGTATTTGATGATGTTTTGTAAATATGACGTTCACAGTGATGGTACTTTTGTTGCTGTCATGTATTTTTTGGCACGAAACGCTCCGATAGACTGAAGAATGATGGCCTCCGTACTCAGTACTCCCCAGTACCGGCGAATCCATTGCTTTAGCGAGGCAATCCCACCGGCGGCCCGTACTATAGCTGGGTGAGAGCGAGGGAATGCTCTGTCCTTCTACCTCCGGCCTCCATGTCATAACAAACTAGCGTCGTTTTATGTTGATGTACTGTCCTTTCGACACAGCGATAACTTTTAGTTTTCTGTTACTTATTTTGGGTAATTTCGACAGTTGTGCATTCATTTTGACATCATTTTTGACTTCGATCGCTAAAGTGTGTGCTTATGTTGACCGATTTACTAAGGAAGTACGCGCACTTCAGAATCACAGCATAATCCGACATGGTAATTTTGCATGATCATCAGATCATACATGATCCGAGATTGCACTTTAGCAAGGACACGATAACTAATGTTGTTTGTTTCACTGTCGTTTAATACCTATATTTTCCACTAAAAGACCATTAGAATTTCCTCCTGGCTACTTTGAAATCGTGCACTGGCATGCATGTAGTTGTCAACATCACTATGCTTGAATGTACAGTAGACCCTCATACTATGAATATATCGACTGTCACTGCATGTGTGCAAGTGGGAACTGGGCAATTGGACCCCACACCGATTGGACCCAAGTCAATTGGACCCAATGGTAGAGATAGAGATTATTTAATCATTTCACATTTTGTTGGTCAGCTAATGTCCGGTATCCCTGATCGGCATTAAAAACACTGTGACTAAGACTTATATTGCATAGTTTGTTATTCCAGTCTCAGGTCTTTATATAATTGTGCAACGAAATTCACTTCGACAGCACTTGTACTCGGAGACGGCAACCCAGCCCGCCCGCAGCGCTAAACGGTGAAGTACAGTAATATGTACGGTACATTTGCGTGGCGAGCTTTGGGAGCCAAGGCCGGTTCACTGTCGTGAATTGCTCGCGAACTCCAAACATAAAACCATGTATGCTAAATCAAAGCGATGCTCGAATAGATTGTATGACTATGAGTTCATGATTTGGTAAAACTTTGCGATCAATCACGGGGTCCAATTGACTTGGGTCCAATCGGCATAGGGTCCACAGTACTAGAGATTTCCCATAATGCATCATGATTTGTACCAACGTAGATTCCCCTGTGAAGTCTACCATGTCTCCCATGTATAGACAAATTCCTGGACTAGTTGTAAAAATTCTGAAAACGTACTTTTAAGGACACCTTTTTTCTCAATTCCCATTTTAAAGGATTAAGAAAATTGTGCTTGATTGAGAGAGGAGATAGCATTTTTGTAAAATTTTCCGCCGATTGTGTCCTCAGCCATACAGAATAAAGTGATGGAAAGTAGGGAGACCAGTTGCACCTGTTTCCTGAAACAAAAGGATATTGATTTTTTGCAAATAGAAAAGACAAAAGAAATTACATGCTTTTTTCAGAGAATGACCCCTTCAGTTGGTCATAACTTGCTTCCCAAAACTGTGACATTTGTAGTACCTGCAGAATGTGACTTTTATGGTTAATTGACGGTTTCTTTGAAATTTATACTACAATATTTCAACGTACTTTTAATAAATATAATTAATCAATTATCGTGAGACTTCACATTATTGCTTTTATACAGAACTGAAAAAGTTATAAGAAAACTAATGTCGTTGGTACAAATCAAACAGCATTGTGGGTAATTTACTGTACTGTGGGGTCCAATTGACTAGAAACCGTGCAAGTCACTCCATATCATATCAAAAAATGTAGTATTGCGACGTTTGAGCTGCCAGAAGCCAGAATTTACTGTTTACGAGAAAGTTATCTTACATGTAAAACTCAGTTCTACTGTGAACAAAATGCAAGCTATGTTGTATAACTATCGTGGATAGCATAATGTTTTGTACCTATCACCGTGTCAGAAAATCAGAAGGAAACAACCAGTCAGACAAACTGTGGTCAGGATGATACTGTCCAATTTCAATATTTGTCTCTCGGCACACACCAGATACTCATGACTGTAAAACAACATTTCCATATAATTGTATATTCAGTTTTTATTAGCTACTATAGACTATAGTCTATAGAAGCTATTGGGATGGGTATCCTTCCGGCGTCCGGCGTCAGTCTGTATGTATGTATGTATGTATGTATGTATGTATGTATGTATGTATGTCCGTTTGTGAGGCGTCCGTCCAATCAAATATCTTTAGAACTGCAGTACTTACTGATTTGATATTTGTTGTGTAGATGAAAAATATGATTTTGAGAAACTATTTTTTTAATTTTTTGATATTGTTGAAAATAGGCAAATTAATGCCAAAAAAGGCGTTTTTGGTTAAAAATCTTCTTCTTCATAACCGCTGGTCAGACAGCTTTGTTATTTGGTATACAGGTCCCTAGGGATAACCCAACTTAGATTTGTTCAAATTGTGATGAAATATGCAAATGTGTATTTTTAAGGAATTTTTTTGTCATTTTTGGTCAAAATTTGACTTACATTGTATGTAATTCTTGTACTGTATAAACCCTATCAATTCACCCAGAAAAAAATAATTTAATAAGATTTTAAATAATTGAATTAATTAGGAAATCATCAAAGCCAAAATAATTTTATTGTGGAATTATTAGAAAGTTCAACTTTTTTTGACAGTTCATAGTGTAATGCTTACCATCTTGGAGGATTAAAACATGTAAAGGCAACTTTCCTGAATCCCAACTTTGATATTCTGAACCACCATTTATGTTATCTAAAAGAAATTGCTCATAATAGTTTGTCATGATAGGGTGGTCAAATAAATAGAGATAGAGAAAGTTCTAATTTCCATTTATGGTTGACTTGGTAAGGATAAAATAAGATTACCTTTTGAGGAAAAAATTAGAGTGGTCAATGAAAAGAGTGGTCAAAATGATAGGGTTTTTATGGTAAAGCTGGGCTGTAAGATTCCTCATGTGCTATTTATAGCAATTATGCAATCTGTGTAAACAGTGCAATGAAAGTGTTACATGATTCCTTACAATGCTTTTGATGACCTTGAACTTCTTAAGTTTCAAAAATTTGTCTCTTCAGTATGCTTTCTCTGAGTACGTACAGTCTCAACTTATTCAACAGAACTTATAATGTTAATTTGAAAGTTAAAATGTGCTTGGTTAATAGGATGAAAATAACCAGCTTAAGATTCTTTATAACCTGACAGATATGCTTTATTTTTATGACGTAAAGCTTGATTTAAGCAAGTCTTCTTTACTTTAAATAGAATGTAATTAACTCTTGTTTATTAGCTACTATAGACTAATATAGTATGTACCATATGTACATACATGTATGTATGTATGTATGTATGTATGTATGTATGTATGTATGTATGTCCGTTTGTGAGGCGTCCGTCCACTCAAATATCTTGAGAACTGCAGTACTTACTGATTTGATATTTGTTGTGTTGATAAAATATATGGTTTTGAGAAACTCTTTTTATTAATTTTTTGATATTGTTGAAAATATGCACATTAGCACCAAAAAAGGCGTTTTTGGTAAAAAATCTTCTTCTTCATAACCACTGGTCAGACAGCTTTGTTATTTGGTATACAGGTCCCTAGGGATAACCCAACTTAGATTTGTTCAAATTGTGATGAAATATGCAAATGTGTATTTTTACAGAATTTTTTTTTCCATTTTTGGTCAGGCCATCCTGAAATGAGCTATCAAAGATATCCACCTTCTTCATCAATACATGTGTCACAAAAGGTTATTCTCTACATAACACAGCAGAGCTGTGTCGACTGTTGAGTCGCTTGTTTTTCAAAACCACTGGTCAGACAGCTTTAATATTTGATTTACATGTCCCTAGGATGACCTTAGTGAGATAATTTCATACAGTCAGGAAATACTTAAATTTGTATCCATGTCTATAGTAGCTTCAGGGACTTTGGCCCTATGTTTTGATATTGTTGAAAATAGGCAAATTAATGCCAAAAAAGGTGTTTTTGGTAAAAAATCTTCTTCTTCATAACCGCTGGTCAGACAGCTTTGTTATTTGGTATACAGGTCCCTAGGGATAACCCAACTTAGATTTGTTCAAATTGTGATGAAATATGCAAATGTGTATTTTTAAGGAATTTTTTTGTCATTTTTGGTCAAAGTTTGACTACGTTGTATGTAATTCTTGTACTGTATAAACCCTATCAATTCACCCAGAAAAAAAATAATTAATATGATTTTAAATAATTGAATTAATTAGGAAATCATCAAAGCCAAATTAATTTTAGTGTGGAATTATCAGAAAGTTCAACTTTTTTTGACAGTTCATAGTGAAATGCTTACCATCTTGGAGGATTAAAACATGTAAAGGCAACTTTCCTGTATCCCAACTTTGATATGTTCTGAACCGTCATTTATTGTGCTCTGTATGTTATCGAAAAGAAATTGCTCATAATAGTTTGTCATGATAGGATGGTCAAATAAATAGAGATAGAGAAAGTTCTAATTTCCATTTATGGTTGACTTGGTAAGGATAAAATAGAATTACTTTTTGGGGAAAAAATAGAGTGGTCAATTAAAAGAGTGGTCAAAGTGATAGGGTTTTTATGGTAAAGCTGGGCTGTAAGATTCCTCATGTGCTATTTATAGCAATTATGCAATCTGTGTAAACAGTGCAATGAAAGTGTTACATGATTCCTTATAATGCTTTTGATGACCTTGAACTTCTCAAGTTTCAAACATTTGTCTCTTCAGTGTGTTTTCTATGAGTATGTACAGTCTCAACTTATTCAACAGAACTTACTTACGATGTTAATTTGAAAGTTAAAATGTGCTTGGTTAATAGGATGAAAATACTGATATTAAAAGATAAGATAACCAGCTCAAGATTCTTTATAACCTGACAGATATGCTGTTTTTTAGCTCCGCTGTCAGCGACGCGGAGCTCATTAAATAGGTTGATTTTCCGTCGTCGTCCGTCGTTGTCGTCGTCCGTCAACAATTGCCTTCTCCTCTGAAACCGCAAGTCCAATTGCTTTGAAATTTTATGTGCAGTTCACTTGGGGTGACCTCACTTGAGTTTGTTCAAATCGTGGTGAAATTTGCATATTTGTATTTTTGGGGCATTTTTTGGTGTTTTTGGTAAAAAAATCTTCTTCTCTGAAACCGCTTGTCCAATTGCTTTGAAATTTGATATGCAGTTGACTTACGATGACTTCAGTCAGATTTGTTCAAATCGTGGTGAAATTTGCATATTTGTATTTTTAAGGCAATTTTTGTCATTTTTGGTAAAAAGATCTATAAAAATCTTCTTCTTCAAAACTACCAGTCAGATAGCTTTGATATTTGGTACATATGTCCCTAGGGATGATCTTTTTCAGATTTGTTCCAATTGTGGAGAAATATGCAAATTTGCATTTTTAAGGCAATTTTTGCCATTTTTAGTCAAAAAATGTATTTCTCAAAAAGTACTGGTCTGATAGTTTTGAAATTTGGTATACAGGTTTCTATAGATGCACTAAGTAATATATATTGAAATTATGATGAAATCCGTAATTTTGTATTTTTGGGGCAATTTTTGCCATTTTTGGTCAAAAATGTGTATTTCCAAAACTACTCATCTGATAGCTTTGCAAATTAATATACAGGTTCCCACAGATCACCTTAATAATATTTATTGAAATTATGATGAAATCTGGAATTTTGAATTTTTGGGGCAATTTTTGCCATTTTTGGTCAAAAAATGTGTATTTCCAAAACTTGTCATCTGATAGCATTGCAATTCGGTATACAGGTTCCTACAGATCACCTTATTAATATTTATTGAAATTATGATGAAATCTGCAATTTTGTAATTTTGGGGCAATTTTTGCCATTTTTGGTCAAAAAATGTGTATTTCCAAAACTACTCATCTGATAGCTTTAAAATTTGGTATACAGGTTTCTATAGATGAACTTAAAAGTATTTATTGAAATTATGATGAAATCTGCAATTTTGAATTTTTGGGGCAATTTTTTTCCATTTTTGGTCAAAAAATGTGTTTCTCAAAAAGTACTGGTCTAACAGCTTTGAAATATGGTATACAGGTTTCTATAGATGAACCAAATTTAATCTTTTGAAATTATGATGAAATCTGCAATTTTTGTTTTTGGGAGCAATTGTTGCCATTTTTGGTCAAAAAATTTTACTCTCTAAAAACCACTCATCAGATAGCTTTGGTTGACATCTTCTTAGGGATGATCTGATGTGATATATTCAAAGTATGATGAAATCTTCAATTGTGTATTTTTGCAGCTATTTTACCCACTTTTTTCTGGCCACTGCATTGAGCTATCAAAGATTTCCACCTTCTTCATCAACTTGTATAAAAAATAGTTATTCTCTACATAAACACAGCGGAGCTATATCGGCCGCTAGGTCGCTTGTTTATGATGTAAATCTTGATTGAAGAAAGGCTTGTTTACTTTAATTCTTTAATTAGAATGTAATTAACTCTCGTTTATTAGCTACTAACCCTATAGACTAATATAGTCTATAGAAGCTATTGGGATGGGTATCCGTCCAGCGTCCACCATCAGTCTGTATGTAATGTATGTATGTCCGTTTGTGAGGCGTCCGTCCACTCAAATATCTTGAGAGCTGCAGTACTTACTGATTTGATATTTCTTGGGTGGATAAAATATGATTTTGAGAAACTATTTTTATTAATTTTTTGATATTGTTGAAAATATGCAAATTAGCGCCAAAAAAGGCGTTTTTGGTAAAAAATCTTCTTCTTCATAACCACTGGTCAGACAGCTTTGTTATTTGGTATACAGGTCCCTAGGGATAACCCAACTTTGATTTGTTAAAATAGTGATGAAATATGCAAATGTGTATTTTTAAGGAATTTTTTTTCCATTTTTGGTCAGGCCATCCTGAAATGAGCTATTAAAGATATCCACCTTCTTCATCAATACATGTGTCACAAAAGGTTATTCTCTACATAACACAGCAGAGCTCTGTCAACTGTTGAGTCGCTTGTTTTTTCAAAACCGCTGGTCAGACAGCTTTATTATTTGGTTTACAAGTCCCGAGGATGACCTTAGTGAGATAATTTCATACAGTCAGGAAATACTTAAATTTGTATCCATGTCTATAGTAGCTTCAGGGACTTTGGCCCTATGTTTCAAACTTGGTACAAGGACATCGACCTATGTCATACACATGCACATCAATTTGTTTTGTGATAAGATCCAATATGGCTGCTGTGTGGCCATTTTGTTACGATCTTTTCATGTACAAAGCCATAACTCAGGCATATCTCAACCGATTTGAATCAAAGTTGGTACAAGGACATTGACCTATGTCATACATATGCACGTCAATTTGTTTTGTGATAAGATCCAACATGGCCGCCTTCTGGCCATTTTATTACGATTTTTTCATGTCCTGAACCATAATTCAGGCATGTATCAAGCAAATTTATTTAAAAGTATTTTTATCACAGACCTAATGAAGAGGACTCTATCCTCCTCTCTGAGGACCTGTAATCAAAGTTCCCATTAACAAGTGGGGACTGTGTCATCAATGATGACTTGTTAGTCCCCACGGACACCGTCCGGGGGGACTTATAGGTTTGGTCATGTCCGTGCGTGCGTGCGTGCGTGTGTGTGTGCGTGCGTCCGTCCGTTCACACAGATATCTCAGAGATGCAAGAAGCGATTTCATTCAAACTTGGTACAAGGATTACTTCATATGTCATACAGATGCACATCGATTTGTTTTGGGATACGATCCAATATGGCCGCCAGGCGGCCATTTTATTACGATTTTTTCATGTACAGAGCCATAACTCAGAAATGTTTCTACCAATTTTATTCAAAGTTGGTACAAGGACATTGACCAATGTCATAGATATGCACGTCAATTTTCTTTGTGATACGATCCAATATGGCCGCCAGGCAGTCATTTTATTACGATTTTTTCATGTACAGAGCCATAACTCAGACATGTTTCAACTGATTTTATTCAAAGTTGGTACAAAGACATTGACCAATGTCATAGATATTCACGTCAATTTCTTTTGTGATACGATCCAATATGGCCGCCAGGCGGCCATTTTATTATGATTTTTTCATGTACAGAGCCACAACTCAGACATGTTTCAACCGATTTTATTCAACATTGCTACAAGGACATTGACCAATTTCATAGATATGCACGTCGATTTGTTTTGTGATACAATCCAATATGGCCGCTAGGCGGCCATTTTATTACGATTTTTTCATATACAGAGGCATAACTCTGGCATATCCCAACCGATTTTATTCAAAGTTGGTACAAGGACATTGACCAATGTCATAGATATGCACGTCAATTTGTTTTGTGATACGATCCAATATGGCTGCTGTGTGGTCATTTTGTTACGATTTTTTCATATACAGAGGCATAACTCAGGCATATCTCAACTGATTTTATTCAAAGTTGGTACAAGGACATTGACCTATGTCATACATATGTACGTCGATTTTTTATGTGATACGATCCAAAATGGTTGCTAGGCAGCCATTTTATTACGATGTTTTCATGTACAGTACACAACGAAACTTGCGTTCAGACTCGGCGAGTTTTTGACGGCGATTAGACGCGTTCAAGGCGCGTCCGGGACGCGGCTAAGACGCGTCTAAAACACGACCCTTCCAGCTCATTATCTCACAATGGAAAGAAGGTCATGAGTGGCCTTTGTTATGTAAATACAATACTCCACTACGTCGCGTTTTTGTCACGTTCTAGACGCTCCAAAATGTTGTCTAATCTAGCAACTTTTTGCCTAGTCGATGTTTTATAGTGCAAACATTTGGAGAAAAGACCGATTGATTAGATGTTGTTGCTCCAAAACCACCCAGCTAAACTCATTGCATTACCGATATCGAGTTGACCATGCGTTGTTCACTATGCATGTCCATGAGAAAGACATTATCGAATGGCCTGGACCGATGCCACCAAGTAATTGATAGTACATTAAATGAAAATCTTTCCTTCTGAAATATTTTGAATATCGAAATACCGAAAGTACTAGTATGTACAGTCGTGGTATGTTGACAAAATGAACAGAAACACTGTTCATTCATGTGTCTGCGAGCTTTTTATTACACTGTATGCATATATATTATTGCCTGATTACTGTATTACTGTTTAACCCTTGCGTCCATTTTACACAGGCATAGGATTAAAAAACACCAAGAAACCACAGCCCGCATAGGAAATAAAATTTATTACGAAAACACAGATCTTGTATTTTTCGTCTTTTCCTTTTTTTCATAATCGTTGCGAAGTTGCGTTACGCGTTAGATGAAAGCCATGCAATAAAACAGAGCGATTAGTTAATGAGTACGTTGTTACGAAAAATCATTTCTACGCAGTTGTAATTTGTTACTCGTTCGCGGCATAATTGTCGAGCAGGTGATAGTCAAGGGGCTGAGTCGATACTAAATGCGGCCTCACATTTATTCCGCACCGTTTGGAGAGGTAGCACGTATCAGTTATTGTTAAAAACGTAACGATTTAATTCCCATTTGAGTAAAATAACTCGGCAGTTGTAAATGGAATTCATGTTCAAATCCAATCAATATTACCTCTGCTCTGGCGGAAATCAACCATAGGCAGGCTTTACGCAGCTTCCCCGCAATTTCGATGATCATGTCATGTCCGCAAACGACATTTTACGTCTTCATTGTCATTATTTGCAATACCAGGGAAATGAAGACCATCGGAAACACAGAATACCAAATAAACATTTAAAGTTTTAAAAAGGAACTTCCAAATATAGAGGGAATGGCTCGGCAATTTCAGGGTTGCGTTGTACTAAATTCTGAATGAAGTTACAAATGCGAGTTCGGAGTCTGGCAACAAACTTTTATTAAATACATTATTATTCGATCACTGTGTTATTGTTTTAACCACTTGCGCCCTTTTTACACAGGCATAGGATGAAAAGACCAAGAAATGACAGCTATCATGGGAATAAAATTAATTACGAAAACCAGCTTGTATTTCTTGTGTTTCCTTTCTTCATAATCTTTCCGAAGTTGCGTTGTGCGGTTTGTAGATGAACGCTACGCAATAAAAAAGAGTGATTAGTTGATGAGTACGTTTTTACATTACATTAACTTTCTACCTCCATGGTTTTTACGAAAAAATCATGTCTACGCAGTTGCAATTTGTTACTCGTTCGTGGCATAATATTGTCGAGCAGATGATGGTTAAGGGGCCGAATCGATACGGTCTCGCAGTCACATTTCACCACATGGAGAGAGTTAGCACTTAGCAGCTACGGTAATGTTAAAAACCCAACGATTTCATTCTCATTTGAGTAAAATAACGCGACAGTTGTAAATGCAATGCATGTCATATGGTTAGGTCGAAAACACTGGCGCAAAGTAAGATAAATAACCCGCGAAATTATCGAGAAAGTGTAGATCGCATCGTAATTGCAAAAGCATGGCCGCCATGCACGTCATGTACGATGACCTTTGGACTCTGCATGACCTATCACATACGCTGTCATAAAAGTGTCATAAATATTGTCGATGAAAGTAATTTAGAAAACAACTGCAGTGATAAATATTCGGCAAACGAGGTTTAAATCTTATTTCGTTTCCCTTGTTTGAGATCACGACAGAAACATTTCATTGTAATGTGAACGTATGCGAAATTTACCTTTGGCGGAAATCAACCATAGGCAGACTTTGCTGTTCCATTTTAACCAAGGCAATTTCGATGGATATGTTATCTCGTGTTGGCAGTCAACAAAGCTTTCAGTGGTGACTCAACATACTCTGAATTTTGTGGAAGAATGTATCCTTAAAAGGTTGCCTTGTCAGTTGCGTCAATGATAATCTGTGCTCTTACGCTCGGAGAGTGATAACTTGTCGGCATTCACTGTCGGCAAACGAAACAAGTGCAGCGAAGACAATGTCGTAATTCTACTGGTAATGTGCTGTATTGTACATGCTGTTACGCAATGAGATTGATTGGGAGAACAAATGTTCATGTACTTTTATAAGTACACATTCATGAGCTGCCCTGGACATTCATGACAATGCATACAAATACGAATGATTTCTTGAACTCTCTTTTATTTTCGTATCGAAAGCGATAAAAAACCAAATGAAATACAAAACTCAAAAACTCAGAAAAAAGAGTTGCTGAAAACGTATTTTCCTAATCTAGCACTAAATACTATGAAATTAAAAAAATCAAAACTACGAAAAAAAAATTGGTGAAAAACGTCTTTTCCTAATATACTACTAAAAACTGAAATACAGAAACTCCAAAACTACGAAAAAAAAAATTGCTGAAAAACATCTTTATATCTAGCCTACTGGTTTCCCATTCTATGTAATGCTGCCATTTCGTCTCGGAGTCCCTTGTCTATGGCGTCCATGCAGCCCTTCCACGTGCTATTTTGCCTACCGAGCGGTGTCTGTTCTGGGTAATGTCCAAACACAGCATTTCTTATCTTATTTAAACGTCTCGGACTCAAGGCTGTTTTTTTAGGGGCGTCCGTTTTACTATGGTTTTTACCGGAACAATTTTTGCCGTAGCGTTCTTCCTTGCTATAAATTAAAAATGCTAAACGCTTTGCAAAATTTTTCATTGAACTCGAACTTTCAAGGCAATATGATAAATACGGAGGGGGAATTTCATCATCACCAGCGATTGGAGGATAAGCTAATGACAGTTCTGTTGGCTGCTGAAGTCTTACTTGTGGCAGTGGTACTGCAACACCAGTTGAAAATAAATTTTGCACTACACCCTGTGGAACGTGCACCACTGCCACATCGGCTGGAGTTACCGATTGGACTGTTGGACGACCTGGACTCAGTTCGGGCATCGGTGGAAGTGGAGGTATACTAGTATCGCACTCGTTAGCATCGGATATCGGTTCGATGGACTGGGATGAGCTAAAACGAAGCTGGAAGTCTCGCCTTAGTTGCTCCAGCTCCTTGTTGTAGGATCGGTATTTGTCGGCAGTTCGAACAGCACAAGGAAGTTGCGTTCTCGGGCGGTGTCTCGCAGTTCTGATCTGGATTTTCTTGTGCCGCGGCCGCGACGGCATACTCCCGCACTTGGCGATCGACCTCCTCTTGCCGTCTGCCCAGGTCTACCTGTATTGGTGTTATGTGCATCTCACTGACATATTCTAGGTCGTCTTGTCTTGCTGGAGGGCACGCCTTTTCAACAACGATCTGTTCAAAATACAAAAAATAAACAATAACTCACAGGGAAAAAGCAACAAAAGAGGTTCAAACGTGGTTTTAATCGTTTAAGTCATTTATTTCCCGTCCAATGTCTCGCCATTTTGTCTTTGTGCGGACAATATACTCTCTGATCTGGTATAAGTTACAGTTTTATGTTTATTGGTAAATACACGGTCCGTTTTATTCCCCCCATATCTAGACAAATTTACCGATCTCGCACCATTCTATCTTTTAGCCAAAAACATCCTTCCGATTCGTAGAGGTACAGTTAATTGTTAAGTACACGGTACGTTGTGTTCCCCAATATCCATACAGTACACATCAACATTCATATCTGTTACCCATTCATGTTTTTACCACATTAAATATATCTTATAGAAATACTAACCTGTTGCTCCCGCTTTTTCTGTTTGACAGTCCCTGATTTCGTTTTCTTGCTCTGTTTGCCGTTGTTTTGACTACCTTTACGCTGAAATACAAAATTGAGTACACATTCTGAATAAATCATTTTGTAACAAGGCATTGGATCTATTTAGTAGCAGTTATTCAGGGCGACCAAGTAATTTTTTTTGATAAACTTTGACATTTCAAGTTTGGGTTGGAAACTAAATGAACACTTTCCCTTATCTGGACAATCAACACTTCCCAAGCCTGTAACGTAAAATCCCTCACTCATACCTGAATTGGTACTCTATTGCAAGACTAACACATAGATGGGGGGTGTGCCATTGAAGAAAGATGTATTGCCACTAATAGCAATGACATTTCACTTATATTTTTGAATTAGAAATTCAGAGAAAGCAAATGTACTAGTTAGTATCCATGTAGATATCTACTTGCGTCAAAAAAGTCGTCGTGAAAAGCGTACTCGGCGAGTGGACTGTTCACTGGTATGCAAGTGGTAGTATAGAGTCGCCCCACCCAGCAAAGCGTTGCATAACCCTCGACTGCACTTTTGTGGTAATAATAATGATGGGCTCACCTTTCTGGCAGGGTTTGATGGCTCGGGGTTGGGAGAGGATGAAGAGGGCGGACAGTGTACGTCCTGTGCCAGTTCGGAGACTAGAGACTCTGCCCGCAATACACATTCCTGGTCCAACGATGCTTTGTTATCTGTGAACAATAATAATTAGATAGAAGAGAATTAAACGATAAGTTCAAATTGTCTGAAAAAAAGTGAGACTTATACCGCCAATTACATGTCGCGCTGTGGTTACTGATCGTTCCGGCCCCTCAATTTCCAACCCCGAGTCGTTTAGGCACCACAACCCAAGATGTCTCGGTATCTCAGTTTCGATTTTTTCAAACTAATTAGTGATCGACTGATCCGTCATATTCGTAGGCGTGATTTTTGCGTTCTGAACAGTACTTTTGTGTGACGTTTGCCGTGCCGTTTCGTTACCGCTTTAATCTTTTGCTGTATCTATCGATAAACATGATGATTTTTTTTCTTACGGTGTTTTACCTTGTTCTGACAAAGATAAAGTATGTACGTGAATGTTTGCACTATACATTTTTAGTGCTTTGATTCGTAACGTGTACCTTTACGGTAGTTTCCGTTTCGGCACCGTTTTCAAACTTTTCGTACTGGGTTTTACCGTGTTCTCACGAAGATAAAAAGTATGTACACGAATGTTGACACTATACTTGTAACTGCTGTGATTCGTTAGGGCCGGAAATTTGGAGGCCAAAATGTCTTGGGCCGAAACGTCAAGAAACCTTGAGTTACTTTAGAACCCGAGACGATGTTGGAATCGAGAATCTACGCATTCCTCATACCTCCCTTTGATTCCACGAGTCCTAAGGAAAATGACCTTTCATCGGCAAATTTTACAACTCCGGTTTTATCATGTATCACAGACTTACACGACGCGGTACCTTCACGATGGTTTTAACTAGGTAAGAAATCAATGAGATCGAAGTGGTCTGTAAAATTGGTGGTTGAAACGACGGGTAAGGGTTCGACTGATTTAAAATCAGATTAATTTCAGATTCAAACAATCACAACTAAATGAGTTGAGCCGAAACCTGTAGCAAAACATACCGATACACGGAATCAGAGTACAAAAAATGATAGAAGACTCACCTGAAAGACTGATGATCAGCGCATCTAAAAGCTCGGTTTTTCGGCCTGCATTCCATTTGACACGTACTTTGTAGTTCTCTTGAACTGTACCTTCTATCTTCTTGGACGGCACTACTGCATGGCACTTGTCGACATCAAAAAGGACCAGTGCATACGCAGGGATTCGGCTTGCTCGGCGAGTTTCAGACATAGCGTTGTAAGAGAGTCAGGATGCAACTGAAAATCAAGAAGAAAATCGTGGCTTTATATAGGTACGAATAATGGTGTGGGATCATGGGTAAAACGACAGTGGAGGTGACAACAACAATAGCATAAAACGCCGAATACGTTTATCTCCGTGCTTATTGGTTGTCGCGGAAAGCACTGTGATAATGAATTCAGGGGCAATAAACGAATCACCAATGTTTTCCGGCCTAAATTATGCATGTCAGCCAAGACAAACGAGATTTTCATAGGTGCAGGACACAAGGCCTGAAAATTACAACGATAAAACCATGGACGTGAAAAAGATAAAACAAGTTGCACACTTTGAAGGAAAATACACAAACAAAGAAAATTTTAACATGGTAGCTCTGAAAAGAGCTGTTTTCACTTAGCTTATTGGTCTAGAAGGAAACTTCAATATCCAGATGCGGCCCCGTTCCTTGCGATTACTGCAGGCATGACTTTGAAGATGTGATTTATGTAGCGGTTGCACATATGAGGAGACACAGTTTGCCAAAATTCTTCGATTCCTGCGATCAGTTCATCTTTTGTTGACGGTTTCACGTTTTTGCGGAGGAACCTCTTCATGTTTGCCCATAAATTCTCGATTGGGTTGAGATCCTGAAGAGTAAGAAATATACACACGTAAAAGTCGTGTCGCCACAGATAATCATCGATTACCTATTTTGACCACGCAAAATAAGAACGTCTACAATGTTAAGACTAAGCTCGCAGAAAATATGAGTGCTTCGAATGAATGACATTTTGACAGTTTATTCCGTGTGCATCGGCATTTAAACCTGCGTCGCTCCACACACCGAGATTAACATAACTATTGTCGTTTCCCACCTATAAAATAATAAAATCTACTAACCGGGGACTCTGGTGGAGTTGGCCAGTGGTTGACGTGGTTCTCTGCCATCCATGCTTTCGTTGATCGGCTTGTGTGTTTCGGATCGTTATCTTGATATAGACGGTGGCCATCTGGGTAGTGTGACTGCAGGAATGGTAGCAGACCCTGTTGCAAAACTGTCTGATAACCCTCGCTATTCATGATTCCTGTAAATATGACGATCGCAGTCGCACCTCGTCGGGATATTCCCGCCCATACGTAAACCTGAAATTTGGAAAGATATAAACATTTACTTTTCATAAACATTAAATATATTGCCCGTATGTAATATAGTATACTAATATGGAGGAATGTCATTCAGTCATAGACACTATAAAATGGCTCAATTATCATATTCCCCTGTAAACAATAGAATACATGTACAAGGAAAGCACAAACAAAAATTTAACTCATTCTGGATTGTATACCAATGTTTCGTAGGACACTTACAGATAATGGATGTTTTGGTTTTGGTCGTTCGATATATGGCTCGTCTTTCTTCCGCCACGTAGTCGACGTGTACTTTTGTAGTTCAACTTTACTTTCATCGGTGAAAATGACGTCATTGAACTGTTCTCGGTTTGCTAACTGCCTCAAACACCACTCTCTTCTTTTTGGCTTGTTTACTTCCCTTACCATCTGACAGTAGCGTGTTTTCTCTCTCACCCATCCTAATTTTCGCCGTAGCTTGCCGATGCTTGTGGCAGACAGTTGGCAGTCTGGAAAGCGTTCGTTGAATCGTTTCATTAAATCTTCACCTGTTATCTCACGATTTGCGTAGGTTTCCGCATCGATGAAATCTAAGTGATCGATATTGTATTTTCGTGGTCGGCCAGATCGATGGGCATCAACCACTGTGCCTGTAATAACAATCATTATGTAAACATGTAAAGTTTTCATGTACTTAAAACATTATTTGGCGATTTTAAATCAGAAACTGACGGGTGAGTGTGGAATATAACAGAGTCAGACGTTGGTTAAACTAACCTCTGAGACGGTATCGTCTTAACAGTCTGTTCACGGACTGTTGCGTTGTTAAGATATTTTCTTCTTCCTTCAGAATGGTTACAATGGCGCTTGAAGATTTACCGATATTCTTCAACCTGACGATTCGCTGACGGATGTCCAGTCGTAGTTTTGTTATTTTAACAGCAGTTGCCATTCTGTACTCTGAGCAGTGTTCAATTATACGTCTAGAGGTGTCGGCAGCAAGTTCAGCAATGATAAAAATTGTTACCCCTGGAGTCACGTCGAGGGACGCGTCATTGTCACCGAACGTTCCTTTGATCCAGGGCTACATGCCGACTCGGGCATTTCGCGGCGAAACGTGCCTATGTGCAATGCTTTCAGTGGCGACGCAATTTCAGAAAGGCTACTCGAAGCTGAAATGTTGAGATTAAACAACACATAATACAATCCTTGAACGCAATGTGGCCAATACCAGTTATTTTGGGGTGACATGAATAAAAGTGATATTATATGGATATTGGTGTACCGCTGACCATTTAACGTATATAATACCTACCCCTACAAAGAATTTTTCCGACGCGAGATGAGTGTTAACTGCTGCGTATTTAAAAAAAACTAAGTGGAATTTATTAACACAAATCCTTGATGAAACAGATAACTATACAAAACGATTGGTAGATCTCCATGACATGGATCTGCGGCATCTGCATCTGCACATTCGCAAGACAAGCTATACTTGGATATGAAGGAAACATTATCATTCGGCATGTCAAATGTATGGGTGCAACATGCAGAGTTTATTTGGCAAATTTACAAGGCTGAAACTATAATATGCATGTTTCTTTTAACCTGACATACCATAGATAAACCAGCCCATCCTGGATATTTTTTGCCCATTTAAAAACACAACAAACAGCGGTAGCTTTAATTTGTTAATGTTACTGTTCCTTGTGTATCGCTGCCAAGAAAGTAATCAAAGCCAAATCACCCACCTGTACCCACATCCTATTTTTCAGATGCATATTACAGGAACACATGCACAATTTATCAATTTTCTATTTATTTATTGGCCGCATTGTAATTTTCTTTTATTCTACACAATTTGTGTGCTTAAGCGTCTTTCATTTTGCCGCAAAGTTGTGCTTTGACGTCGAGATGCACGTCACCGATAATCACGTTCAACAATAGGCATTGTTTACTACACCTCAAACTGCAAGCTTGATCTGGTGAAAGTGACAAGGCACCTAATCACTGCAGGGATCGTCTGGAAATCGACACCCACCACAGACTATGAGTTGGTATGTGATATAGTGTAGGGATTGAAAGCTTGTAGCACCTGAATTTTGTGGATGAAGGTATTGTTAAGAGGAAGCCTTGTCAGTTGCTTGACATGTACATATCATGTCATTGTCACTTTGATCTTGATGCATGTTCGAGATCAAAGTTTTTTCTTTCATTCATTCATTAAATACGCAGCAGTTAACACTCATCTCGCGTCGGAAGCAACTGCTGTTAACTTATCCTTGTCATAGTCACTATCAATTTACATTGCACGCGCGTCCTACGACGAGTATAGTTGCCGCGTAGAGGTTATTTTTTATTGCGTATGATTGCATCGGCGGAGTGAAATTGCAACCTAAACATCTCCGTTCACTTCTGTATTCAAATTACGGCATTTCAACAATGTAGCATAACCGGTTTCTGGTGCAATGACCCAGCAGCCTAGCCATATAGGTAAAAGAGGACCTGGCTGAACGTTACACTCCCGTACGTTCAATCATTCCATGTAATCAGATTTGTTATCCAAAGATCCGTGGTGTTGAAAGGTCTACTTAGACGTTACTTGAATTAAAAGATTGTCCCCTATCCCTATAGGACGAAACTGTTTACAGTTCGTCAAACTGTTTGCCGAACGTGAGACTCTACGGTCGCCGTGACTTTACCTCGCGTTCCAATCTTATTAAAATCAGATGTAGATTACGGCGACAGCAAGAGAATACCACGGAAGTATAGACGTCGCCGGCCGTACTCTACACCTGATTTAATCAGATTGGTTGAGTTCATGAACTATGTGACAGTTATGTGACCACGTAAGTGCGACTACACCGTGTTTAAATATTAATATCGGATATTTATTGTCTATTACTGCCTCTCAAACTTTGACGTCCCAAATATTTCTATCAGAAGTATACAAGACTATAAATTGAGTCAGTAAACTCATCAATAGAAGTAGGACATTTGGTGACTTCATGTCTCTCTACTTTTTACTACAATGCTAGGTCATTTAACCAGAACGTATACATTCCCTCTGTGAAATCTTCCATCTTATATCTAAATATATTTCCTCTGACAAAGTAAATTGGTAAATTAGGGACAACTGATACTGTAATGAAATGATGTGCCTGTCTGTGCACGCCGTGAAATCGCCGATAGCAGATTGCAACCGCACGTATTGCAGAGATTCTGACTTAGACGTGCCGACTTACACTATTACCTACTCACACATTCGTACTTACTGAACACCTCAAAATCAGATGGCAATCGATAAAAAAATCAACTATACAAATGAAATGGACTGTTATTATTAAACATGAAGTGTACAACGACGCAAAAGTTGAAGTAGCTCTCTGAAAATGTGTACATGAAAAGTGCCCGGTAATGATGAAAGAAACCCGACTGCCAAACGACAAGAGAATTCTATGCGTGACATCATCACAACAGCGTGCAAAAGGTGTCATCCGTTTTACTTGATGCATGTTCGAGATCAAAGTTTTTTCTTTCATTCATTCATTCATTCTAACAGCGTTTAACAGTTTGTCAAACACCAGATGAAAGCAGCTTTTCTCATTGCTCAAAGCGTTGCTCTTGCAT
The DNA here is from genome assembly GCF_041260155.1 of Ptychodera flava. Lineage (NCBI taxonomy): Eukaryota > Metazoa > Hemichordata > Enteropneusta > Ptychoderidae > Ptychodera > Ptychodera flava. Next base: position 1,191,856 of record NC_091936.1, read on the forward strand.
TGTTTTTCGTCAATCCGTGAAACCAACTAGCTAAAAAAAGGTGTGAAACTATGTACGTTTAATAGTTAGTCGAACACCAGATGTGTGAAAAGAAATTTTGACTTTGTCGCTCAGTATTGTACGTTGAATAAGTTTGTCATGAGAACTTGTATCAGTCCAACTACAATGCTAGGTACCAGTGGAACTGAATCTTGAGGGTTGTATTGAGCAAATGAGCTAAGATCGATTGCGACTTCATAACGCGTGAGCCACTGCATGCATGGCGTTCTCGCTACGAGTGCAATCAACTCGACGATTTCTCGTACCGGGTGAACATTGTTTTCATCCGATCATATTTAATGGATGGAAATGTATGAAGAACATGTTTCACCTTCTCTCTCGTACCGGTCGTTAATTCTATTAAAGTACAGTCGCATTGTGACAATAATATGTGACCTTGGCAAGCGCAGATGTCACTCAGCAATGAAATAAAATAAAGATCAAGAGACTTCCAAGAATTTACATCTCGAACGCAACATTTTCGTGGTTGCCAAGCAACATGTGACCATGACCCACTTTTTCAATGCGGTCTGCTGGCGAATACTGCTCGCTATTTTACAGTCGGCTTACATGTGTATCGCTGCTACAACGACATCCTTGACATAACCTTCGGCATTTTGCGGTGATTAACAAAGAAAAGACCCAAGAAATTTTTACTCTTCTGTGTACAATAGTCATATTCATACAAAATCATCAAAATCCAGAGCAATTATTATCCTATGAAGCGCTCATACCATAGCGGCACACGCTCCAGCAGTGTCAGGCGATGGGCGCAGAGCCGTGTATACGTCCATATTATGTCAGTCAACTTTATATTTATTTCTTGATTTATATTTCGTGGTGATCGCGCAAAGTGGATTCGCAATATTTCTATCCGCACTAAAAAGCTAAAATGCAAACAAAAAAGATACAATGGTTTCGCATGATAAAAGCAGTACAAATTGATAAAAGAAATTCTGAGAATACCTACCGTTTTCTTTAATCTTGCATGGAAGTTCAAACATCTATGTCAGCAGCATATATTTTATTGAAATCTACTTCATAGCAGAATATTTTATTTATTTAACTTGTTCATGAGGTTTATTGCTCTGAAGGTGATGGTAGTTTTGTTTAAAGTCTGTAGGATATAAATATCAAAACATACTCAGCAGACTGTCGAGTCAGTGGCGGACTGTTGCATAGATCGTACGTGCATGGAGTGAATGCTATGGCTCACGGGCTAAGCCAGTCAGTAGCTGCGTCCGAGAAAAATCAGCGACCGACTGCCCGACTGAACTGGGATCAGTGCATATGAATATATATGCTGTTGACTCAAATGATTCACTGGTAGAAAAATGTAACCGACTATTTTGTGATGTCCGTAAGGACTTTATTGTGAACAAGTAAAAGTGTGGTTACAAATTTAAACTCATTTGCAACGTCTATATTATAGAGCCCTCCAGGGACAGCGTGTCCGTCGAGTTGGCCGTAAAACCTGAAACGACTTCGGGCAAAAGGTCAATCAAACAGAACATAAAACCCATGGAGAGCACTGTCTGTCACTGGAACTTTTCTTTTATTTGTTTTTGTAATTTTATTGCATTGGACCTGCGAGGTATAATTTTCTCAGAACGGGTTAGTTTTACCCGGGAACACAACTTTTTTAAGTTACCTGCCCTGGTAGTAGGTTGCAATGTCCATGAATTTCGAACACTGGCTTTTGTAAATTTTCAAAGCTAGTAAAATATCTGTGACAGACTCGATGAGGGTGCCTCCATGTGAACGTCCTTGAACCCATGACCGCGACCGTCGATTTTTATGCGTTCACTATAATTGTACGTATTTGCGTGTAGCGTTGGATGGGCGATACCATTTTCACGAAGTGGTAAAAAGCAGGAGTATGCAAAATGTCGTTGCCCAGTCACAAAGAAATTCAACCACAAATCGCAGTGAAAATGCAATTCATAGGATTTTGATCAGTTATAAATTTAAACTTGGAAAGACCAGACCTTATCCCTATTATTTCATTCTTTAATTATTATTGTGAGATAAAGTGAACGTCCCTCCTGAAAGATAGTCAAGGCCGGAGGTTTCGTAACAAGTCTGAGAACGTGAATTGTTCACTTGTAACATGTCAGCGGTGTGGACTCGGCGACCCGGCCGTACCAGGCTCTGAAACAATTCTTAAAAGACTAAGCAAGACAGAGACTGTAGAATTTTGTCTTTTGTCCGTTCATATTCCTTGTTCACTGGCATTTGGCAAAACGAATGTCCCACGTATATTTCTAAGTCACCACACGATGTTTTTATAAACGTGCTATAGGCTATAGCTTCATGTGTACTTCGTCAAATCGCAATATCCCCATTCTTGCGAGCCAGAGCAAATCTCCACTCCGCTGACCTACGCAAAAACGGGTAGCGCTAAGCTAAGCTATCGCCGTAAAGAGACACGTGGATTACGACGATGAATATCCCCAGCTATTTATCGAAACAGTTGTAGAAATGCTACGTTAGACAAGGACAGAGAGGTGTAAAAGTCATGTCTTTATTGATCTCTATACATGTACCTATCCCGTTCCTCTGTAACTGCTGCTGTGTATGAATGGAAATTACGCTGGCTGGGGCGATGACATTGTATGTGTTTGAGGATACAGGATATCCCATGATGTGTCTGTCTCAAATTCTGGCATAGCAAAATGTTTACCACTTCCGTGAAATGCCCATCTAATTTCCTGGCAGCACAAAAAATAATCCATTGTTTTCTGATGTCCGTAGGGACATTGGCATGTGAATTAGCAAAGTGTTGACTACAAATTTCAGCAACGTCTATACGAGGGACACTGTGTCCCCAAGGCAACGCAACTCTACGTTGGCCGTAAAACTTGATAGGGTTTCGGGCAAAGAGTCAATCCAAATTGAGACAATTTAGAGATACCAAATGAAATTGACAAGTTGATGAATATTTTCTTGACTACGTCAAAAAAACGGCAACTCTCACTTGAAAAAATTCTGGTGCAACATACTGGCATGCTTCAGACAAGTTAGCGGTGCGTTTTTTTGCATGACCTCTGGTGCATACAATTTACATATATGAATAACAGTCGCGTTTTGGACGCGTCCTAGACGCGTCTGAGACGCGTCTGAAACGCGTCTCAGACTGAATATTGTCGTGAAAAAGTCACGTCGGAAACGTGTCTTTCTGAACGCAAGTTTCGTTGTGTACTGTACAGAGCCATAACTCAGACATATTTCCACCAGTATCATTCAAAGTTGACATTGACCTATTTCATACATATGCTCGTCAATTTGTTTCACGTCATGTAGCAGTAACATGTCAATTATTGAAGTTTCGTAAGTAGGCTGATATGTCAAGAAATATGTACTGCATCAAATTCATGAAACTTTATACAGATGTTAACCGATGTTAAGCTCACATTGCTTTAACATTGAAAAGACATTTATCAGTGTCATTTTAATTAATTTGTAATTGCATAAGTAATGAACTTTCCTAATTAGGGTGATATAGCCACAAATTAATACAACGTCAAATGTGATGAAACTTGATACAGATGTTGATCTCATAGTGTTGTAAATACTGCATCAAACTTTATGAAATATGGTACCAGTGATAATCTGTTAAGTGTTAGAATTGTATGCAAAAATGTTTTGCAACATCCTGTTGATTAATTCCTAGTTGACTCATTTTATGAACTTTAGGATGGTGGCCTACATTGGTTTTATGTTTTCATCACCATGGAACTCATTCTTGGCCATTGAGCGCCATCTGTATCAAAGTATTTTTATCACAGACCTAATTAATGAAGAGGACTCTATCCTCTCTGAGGACATGTAATCAAAGTACCCATTATTAACAAGTGGGGACTGTGTCATCAACGATGACTTGTTATTATTGCTTCAGAACTTAAATATTGTTCATCAAATAGACCTTTAGCCTATAAGAAAGAAAACATACTTACATTACCAGCATTTTTTATGTCAGTTTATACCGTGGCCTCTTTCTTTTGAACATCACGTTTCTTTGTGATCAGTGATGTCATTTTTATTAGCTACTATAGACTATAGTCTATAGAAGCTATTGGGATGGGTATCCGTCTGACGTCAGTCTGTATGTATGTATGTATGTATGTATGTATGTATGTATGTATGTATGTATGCCCGTTTGTGAGGCGTCCGTCCATTCAAATATATTGAGAACCGCAGTACTTACTGATTTGATATTTGTTGTGTTGATGAAAAATATGATTTTGAGAAATTAGTTTTTTTAATTTTTTGATATTGTTGAAAATATGCAAATTAATGCCAAAAAAGGTGTTTTTGGTAAAAAATCTTCTTCATAACCGCTGGTCAGACAGCTTTGTTATTTGGTATACAGGTCCCTAGGGATAACCCAACTTAGATTTGTTCAAATTGTGATGAAATATGCAAATGTGTATTTTTAAGGAATTTTTTTGTCATTTTTGGTCAAAATTTGACTTACATTGTATGTAATTCTTGTACTGTTTAAACCCTATCAATTCACCCAGAAAAAAATAATTAATATGATTTTAAATAATTGAATTAACTAGGAAATCATCAAAGCCAAATAATTTTGGTGTGGAATTATCAGAAAGTTCAACTTTTTTTGACAGTTCATAGTGAAATGCTTACCATCTTGGAGGATTAAAACATGTATAGGCAACTTTCCTGAATCCCAACTTTGATATATTCTGAACCACCATTTATGTTATCTAAAAGAAATTGCTCATAATAGTTTGTCATGATAGGGTGGTCAAATAAATAGAGATAGAGAAAGTTCTATTTTCCATGTATGGTTGACTTGGTAAGGATAAAATAAGATTACCTTTTGAGGAAAAAAATAGAGTGGTCAATTAAAAGAGTGGTCAAAGTGATAGGGTTTTTATGGTAAAGCTGGGCTGTAAGATTCCTCATGTGCTATTTATAGCAATTATGCAATCTGTGTAAACAGTGCAATGAAAGTGTAATGTGATTCCTTATAATGCTTTTGATGACCTTGAACTTCTTAAGTTTCAAACACTTGTCTCTTCAGTGTGCTTTCTGTGAGTATGTACAGTCTCAACTTATTCAACAGAACTTACTTACAATGTTAATTTGAAAGTTAAAATGTGCTTGGTTAATGGGATGAAAATACTGATATTAAAAGATAACCAGCTCAAGATTCTTTATAACCTGACAGATATGCTGTTTTTTTATGACGTAAATCTTGATTTAAGCAAGTCTTGTTTACTTTAATTAGAATGTAATTAACTCTCGTTTATTTGCTATTATAGACTAATATAGTCTGATGAAATATGCAAATCTGTATTTTTACAGAATTTTTTTCCATTTTTGGTCAGGCCATCCTGAAATGAGCTATCAAAGATATCCACCTTCTTCATCAATACATGTGTCACAAAAGGTTATTCTCTACATAACACAGCAGAGCTCTGTCAACTGTTGAGTCGCTTGTTTTTTCAAAACCGCTGGTCAGACAGCTTTAATATTTGGTTTTAATACATGTCCCTAGGATGACCTTAGTGAGATAATTTCATACAGTCAGGAAATACTTAATTTTGTATCCATGTCTATAGTAGCTTCAGGGACTTTGGCCCTATGTTTTTGGAAATAAGATCAACTGTCCGATGTTACAGTTGGAAAATAGTACAGTTTTAAAACTGCGAGCATCTTTCCAATTGGCGTACACATTATTGGTGGAACCGAAAATATTTACATAAGACTTCCGCATGCCCTGGGTTCACCATATCTGTACACGCAATGCTACATTGTTGCAGAAATTTTTTTGCACATTTTTGTGTGTTCATGTGTGTGTGTGTGTGTGTGTGTGTGTGTGTGTGTTTTGCATTTTTTCTAGGTCACTCTGACAGACAGTACGCATTGAAAAGTCCCGAGCGATTTGTAATTTAAGAACGCGTTTTAGCACCTGCTAGATGACCGTTTTAGGATCCCAGGAGGGCATGCAATCTGATTTGTTCAACAATAGACACTAATGTCACTCAACCTAAATTGCGGTCGACCTCTTCAGACCCCTGTAAATGCCATTACTGATATGACAAGTTGAACACTGTCAGATGACCGTGTGCGAGTCTTTGCTCCTTCGCTGGACTGGACTTGTCACACATCAGCGTTACTGTCGGCAAGATCAGAAGACTACGTCACAAGCTTTAACGCATAAACGCATAAACGCGGTTTTCCGCGGGACAATTTATGCATGCGAACTCATTAAAAGGTGCTAACTGCTTTACCTCACGTTCCGACAGGGTAAGAGGGACACCGCGGACTCCGCGCGATGTACCGCCTGTTTTAATATGACCTCCTCCCTAAGTTGTTACACCTTTGTACTTTCATTCAATGTTGATGAGTTTATACTGAGCTTGTAAAATTGCGTCCTTCAGCTGGTTAATCGACCCAGGCAATTCAGAAGACACGGAAAATGTATCTTCCATCGGCGTAAATCAGCTAATCAAAGATGACAGTTCGACAATGTATAATTGGACAGCGTTCATATACAGTGATCAAAGGAGATCATGATAGTCATCGATGACTAACTTAACGGGTGTAAAGATTTACACCATGAAAACACGCGGTTTCCAAATCATTAAGCATACTGTCTCAGAAAAAGTTTTAAATCTCCAAATCTCTTGAAAACCGCAAAAATTACAAGGTCCCTGACCTAGCTACGATCCGTTTTATCTCTATCCCATCACAACAAACCTTTCTTTTTTATTTTACTGCATTCTACACGTCCATCTTACCAATTTAGAAAATGTATGAGAAAATACAAGTCAAAGGGAAACGTCCTACTAACTTACAGGAGAACTGTGGCGTGGGTGCCGAAACTAGCCTCTCTCTTGTGTTAAGATCATTTTAAAACTTCGCTAATTTGTCCCACATTTATCAACCGTGACTTGTTTATTGTCATGATATTGTGAAAGAAAATTGGAAAGTAGTCATTGTAATTGTGAATAATCATTGGGTCATACATGGCCATGGCGTTTACATCGAACTACGGTATAAATATCAGTGACAGTTTGCATTGAGTCAAATGACAGAATGTTAAAGATTGACTTTTTCCACCAGTCCGTCATTGATATTGTGTTTCAAATTTTGCTTTCAAGTATTACCGCTATCAAAACATGAACATAATGTTACATTAGCGCATAGCATCCATATAGTTTAAACCAGAACTTCATCATGGCTGTTCTTTTCGATGCGTACACTCCATGTTGTGCACGTCACCAAAGCTGAATGACAGGCGATATTTTGTCTTTTCGGAGGGAGTATTATGACTTGACACAACCGCGAATCCACAGGTCACTACTACAATCATGTGTGCCAGGGGCATCATGTATATCGTATGCCCGCTGTTGTGTATAGACAGTGGCTCAAAATGCACAGTTGAGCAAAAACACAGTGCAGTATCGAAGTCAAAACTAGCGGCGTTTTTGATTTTTGTTCAGAATATGTATGATTGAACGATTGACTCTGTTATTGGTACAAAATATTAAAAGGTTTCTGTTGAGTCTGTGTGACCGGAAAGCTGCCCACCCCTTCTTTTGTGAAGTGACTATGACCGTAAACGTAATGTGCTCGCAAACACATTTAGTCCAGCGAACGATATACACTGTGATCGTCGTGGCGAATGGCTTTTCAGCAACGAACGTTAATTAAGATGGTCTGGTTTTTTTAGCTCACATTTGGTGTACCAATTGTGAGGTTATCGTATAAGCTGAATCAGTTCATTTGCATCTGATTTGCATGTCTGTATGTCTGTATATTTGTGGGTATGTGCGGATGTATGTCCGTCACACACAAAGGCTCCCATACCGCCAAAGCTACCATCTCAGTATTTGGTGTACAGGTAGATGCAGGGGTGGAGATGTGAATTTGTTCAAATGAACACATCAGTGTCAAAAATGTGCAAATGAGGTAAGAAAAAGTGAAATCCTGCAAATGTGCAGGAGGCATACCTGCCAGTGAGAAACAGGCAAACTCCACTGATCTTGACTCATTTCCTGTCATTGTTTATGAACTGTTACATATTAACAGACCAGCTGCAACCATAGACAGTAGATGGGGGAAGACCGTTTATACTAAACTAAGAGGGGCTTGTTTCTGCTATGCATGTTGCTAAAGTTGACCTCCAGTACCTAAAGTTAGACCTTAATTACTTTTGTCATTCTTGTTTTCCTGGTTTAAATATTTCTTGTTGTTTTTCTGGTTGTACTGTGCAGAAATCATTGCCATAACATCAACATAGAATTTTCCTCCACTGAACAGATAGAAACAACATTTATTGTTGATCATTGGTAACCCATACTGGTATATACCAATTCTGATCAAATTTGAGCGACACCGTATAATTGCGGTATTTTTTCACAACGTGACAGGCGAATTGCAATATTTAGTGCCATGGTCTTCCACCTACCGCATGTCCCGGGCATGGAGGATGAAATGCGTAAGATTCGTTGACCGCATGGGTAGCGCCGCACAAAAACATCGAACGGACGACTATTGTTCGCCCAGGGAACAGCAATCAAGTCAAAATGTGATATTTTAAGGGGTACTAGAGGAGTTTTAAACAGATTACTAAAATAGCATAGAATAGGCGTGAAATTAGCAAGATCATTGTACGTCCATCCATGGAGTCCATATGATAAAAAATATCATGTTATATTTGGGGACTGGGGTGTGGAACTTTTGGCCAAAATGGCTTCCAGTCCCTTGTTTTATTGTTTAAACTAACTTTGGCCAAAAAAGATCAAGTCCACTCTCTGTTTTATTTTATCAAATGACAAAAACGAACAGTTTCTGTTGTTATGTTGTCATGTCTCAGCTACCTCCATGCTGTTGTCAACGGTACCATTACGAGCTGTGTTGAGTATTAAAATGAGTTAGTTCATGTGGCATCGTCACACCGCCATTCAAAGCTCTGGTAAAGAATACAATGTTCTGGTAAAGAATACAATGTTGCACATAAAATTGTCACTTTTTATTGCACTGGCAACTATATAACAAATTCAAGATTGCATAGAGCCTGCATGATTTATGATAAAAATTAACAATGGATGGGGATGACACAAAGTATCTGCATAACGCGTAATGACGCGGCGTGGACATCCTAGTCTGAACTGTGACCCCCCCATTGAGCCACACGACAAGCTTCTGACGGCTGCAGTGCAGGCGTACTCATTATCTACTGACGAGGCGTACTCATTATCTACTGACGATATTCATGAGCGTAATTAGCTAATTAACACTCGATTTGCATCGCTACACATTGTCAGGCGTTCGTAAACGGCATCTTGCACGACAACGCAGGATTACAGGCCTTTTGATTTTGACAAGCTCCCTTACAGGACCATGGGTGCACAATAGGGGATAACTGACGACGGAGTCATTTGCTTACACTGGGCGGGAGTTTTTGAATTTTCCCAGCATTGCTTTGACAGTATGAGAATTTGAATGATCATGATGGGCACTTTGGTGACATATGCAAAGAAGGGTCAAATGGTCATACAGGAAACACATTTTGAAACATATGCGTTCAACGTACATGTTAGTTTCCAAGATGAAACGTTCTACATCTTGTGAAAACAAAAACATATGAGTGAAAGTTGTAATAGTCACAGGTCAAAATCTTCAGAGATGAAAGAGATAGTTGCTTCAAAGAAGAAAATTGCTTGTCGCAAGAATGACAGCTAATGTAGTGGACATGACTAGAAATGCAAAATGTGAGTCAGAATAGAAATGATGTATTAGATAATGGGCCCACAGGATTTTAAGGTACCAGAAAAAACTTGCCCTTTTCCTTATTGTGCCATCATGCAAACTTCAATTTTACACTATTTTTATACCTTTTGCTTTTACTTTTAGCTCCTTTTGTCTTTTAAGTAATGTTTATAGCAACTGTAAAGATCTATTTTACTTTCCTTATCTGTCCATATTTCAAGTACATTGTAGACTAGGGTAGGGCAAATACATGTACACGGATATACAACATTTAAAAAATTCTATTAAAGTAATGGGTGAGCTTTAATATGAGCAGAGGGTTTAACTCTGAGAAGTAGATTTTATGACAATGTCATTTCTATTGACGAAATACTTTTTACGCTCCCATATATGCATATGTATATATGCAAATGGGAGGTATTCGTATAAGGTGGCAAAATGGCGTCTGTGTGTATATATGTAAGTATGTATGTATGTCTGTTAGTCCGTCCACATCAAAAACTACTAAACCGTAGTCCCTACTGTCTTAGTATTTGGTGTACAGGTGCACCTAGGGGTGGAGATGTGAATTTATTCAAATGAACATGTAAGTGCCAAAAATATGCAAATGAGGGGGGGGGAAAGGAAAAATCCTGCAAATGGCTAAAACTCAGTAAGCATTGGTCAGATTTGGTTGAAACTTGGTATGCAGATTTCTTTAGGTATTCTAAATTATGTGTGCAAAAATTGGGATGAAATTTGCATGTTTGTATTTATAGGGTATTTTTTCCGTTTGTAGTCAAAAAATCTTGTTCTCTGAAATCGCTCGTCTGATTGCTATGAAACTAAATATTCATGTTCTTCAGAATGACCTCAGTCATGCTTGTACAAATTGTATTGATATTGTCATATTTGTAATTTTGGGGCAATTTTCCCAATTTTTGATAAAAAAATTTTTAATCCAAAAACTACTGATTTGATAGCTTTGATACATGTATTTGGTATACAGGTATCTAAGATTAATCTCAATATAATGTATTGAAGGTATGTTGAAACTGGCAATTTTTTTTTAGCTACTATAGACTATAGTCTATAGAAGCTATTGGGATGGGTATCCGTCCGGCGTCCGTCGTCACTCTGTATGTATGTATGTATGTATGGATGTATGTATGTATGTATGTATGTATGTCCGTTTGTGAGGCGTCCGTCAACTCAAATATCTTGAGAACCGCAGTACTTACTGATTTGATATTTGTCGTGTAGATGAAAAATATGATTTTGAGAAACTTTTTTTTTAATTTTTTGATATTGTTGAAAATAGGCAAATTAATGCCAAAAAAGGTGTTTTTGGTTAAAAATCTTCTTCTTCATAACCGCTGGTCAGACAGCTTTGTTATTTGGTATACAGGTCCCCAGGGATAACCCAACTTAGATTTGTTAAAATTGTGATGAAATATGCAAATGTGTATTTTTAAGGAATTTTTTGTCATTTTTGGTCAAAGTTTGACTTACATTGTATGTAATTCTTGTACTGTATAAACCCTATCAATTCACCCGGAAAAAAATAATTAATATGATTTTAAATAATTGAATTAATTAGGAAATCATCAAAGCCAAAATAATTTTGGTGTGGAATTATCAGAAAGTTCAACTTTTTTTGACAGTTCATAGTGAATTGAGGATTAAAACATGTAAAGGCAACTTTCCTGAATCCCAACTTTGATACATTCTGAACCACCATTTATGTTATCTAAAAGAAATTGCTCATAATAGTTTGTCATGATAGGGTGGTCAAATAAATAGAGATAGAGAAAGTTCTAATTTCCATTTATGGTTGACTTGGAAAGGATAAATAAGATTATTTTTTGAGGAAAAAAATAGAGTGGTCAATTAAAAGAGTGGTCAAAGTGATAGGGTTTTTATGGTAAAGCGGGGCTGTAAGATTCCTCATGTGCTATTTATAGCAATTTTGCAATCTGTGTAAACAGTGCAATGAAGGTGTAACATGATCCATTATAATGCTTTTGATGACCTTGAACTTCTTAAGTTTCAAACATTTGTCTCTTCTGTGTGCTTTCTCTGATTACCTACAGGCTCAACTTATTCAACAGAACTTACGATGTTAATTTGAAAGTTAAAATGTGCTTCGTTAATAGGATTAAAATTCTGATATTAAAAGATAACCAGCTCAGGATTCTTTAAAACCTGACAGATATGCTGTTTTTTTATGACGTGTAAATCTTGATTTAAACAAGTCTTGTTTACTCTAATTAGAATGCAATTAACTCTCGTTTATTTGCTATTATAGACTAATATAGTCTGATGAAATATGCAAATCTGTATTATTACGGAATTTTTTTCCATTTTTGGTCAGGCCATCCTGAAATGAGCTATCAAAGATATCCACCTTCTTCATCAATACATGTGTCACAAAAGGTTATTCTCTACATAACACAGCAGAGCTCTGTCAACTGTTGAGTCGCTTGTTTTTTTAAAACCGCTGGTCAGACAGCTTTAATATTTGGTTTACATGTCCCTATGATGACCTTAGTGAGATAATTTCATACAGTCATGAAATACATAATTTTGTATCCATGTCTATAGTAGCTTCAGGGACTTTGGCCCTATGTTTATTTTTGGGGCAATTTTTCCCTTTTTTGGTCAAAAAATTTTTCTCCTAAAACTTCTGATCTGGTAGCTTTGATATCTAGTGTACAGGTTCCTAGGGTTTATGTTAATTAGATATATTTAAAATTTGGATGAAATCTGCAATTTTGTATTTTTGGGGGCAATTTTTCTCATTTTTGGTCAAAAAATTTGTTTCTCAAAATTTACCAGTCTGATTGCTTTGATATTTAGTAAACCATTGAAATTAAGTCGAAATCCGGAATTTTGAATTTCGGGGGCAACTTTGCGAAACTTTCAGTTTTACTGGGATATCTTTCATTTTGTATTTTTAAGATTTTTTTAGCTCCCATAGCCATATGTATATATGGCAATGGAAGCTATTCTTATAGGCTAGGAAAATGTCTGTATGTCTGTATGTCTGTATGTCTGTATGTCTGTCCGTCAACATCAAAAACTCCAAAACCGCTGTACATTTCATCTTGATATTTGGTGTGTACATGGATGATGGGCTGTAGATGAGATTTTGTTCAAATGAAGTTGTCATTGCTAAAAATATGCAAATTAGGTGAAAAAATGTAAAAACAGTCAAAATTGACAAAACTCAATAACCACTGAGCAGATTACATGAAAAATTAGCATGTAAGTACTTTGGGCTGACATGAAATGATTGTGCGCATCTTGGGTCAGTATCTTGGACTTGCTATTTTTCATGAATTTTTTTGTAATTTTCTCCCATTTTTGGTCAAAAAATCTCCTGCTCTGAAACCACAAGTCCGATTGATTTGAAACTTGGTATGGAAGTGCATAGGAGTGACCTTTCCCAAATTTGGGCAAATCGTGGTGAATTTTGCATATTTTTAGTTTACACGTCCATAGACTCCCATGTATAAGGCCACAAAAAATAAAAATTTAGTTTCTCATCGTATTCATATTGCAAAAAGGATGCAGTGACACAATTTTTAGTCCCCACGGATGAAGTCCAGTGAGCTTATAGATTGGGTCATGTCCGTCTGTTCGTCCATCCGTGAGTCCATCCGTTCACGCAGATATCTCAGATATTTTGACAAAATGTCATGTGACCTTGATGACCTTTGATCTCAAATATACATATTTGTCCATAACTCAGTAACCACAAGTGCTACAGCCTTCATGTATGGTATGATGGGACAGCTTATGACGCCACATATTGCACCTCATTAATTATGCGCATATCTAATTTTGAGCGAGCCAATAGAGCTAGAGGTCTGATTTTTGGTATATAGGGATAACTTAGCAAAACAATTTTTTTGACAAAATGTCACGTGACCTTGGTGACCTTTGACCTCAAATATACATATTTGTCCATAACTCAGTAACCACAAGTGCCACAGCCTTCATGTATGGTATGATGGGACAGCTTATGACGCCACATATTGTACCTCATTACTTATGTGCATATCTAATTTTGAGCGAGCCAATAGAGCTAGAGGTCTGATTTTTGGTATATAGGGATAACTTAGCAATACAATTTTTTTGACAAAATGTCACGTGACCTCGGTGACCTTTCACCTCAAATATACATATTTGTCCATAACTCAGTAACCACAAGTGCTACAGCCTTCATGTATGGTATGATGGGACACCTTATGACGCCACATATTGTACCTCATTAATTATGCACATATCTAATTTTGAGCGAGCCAATAGAGCTAGAGGTCTGATTTTTGGTATATAGGGATAACTTAGCAATACAATTTTTTTGACAAAATGTCACGTGACCTCGGTGACCTTTGACCTCAAATATACATATTTGTCCATAACTCAGTAACCACAAGTGCCACAGCCTTCATGTATGGTATGATGGGACAGCTTATGACGCCACATATTGTACCTCATTAATTATGCACATATCTAATTTTGAGCGAGCCAATAGAGCTAGAGGTCTGATTTTTTGGTATATAGGGATAACTTAGCAAAACAATTTTTTTGACAAAATGTCACGTGACCTCGGTGACCTTTGACCTCAAATATACATATTTTTCCATAACTCGGTAACCACAAGTGCTACACCCTTCATGTTTGGTATGATTGGACACCTTATGACGCCACATACTGTACCTCAATAATTATGCGCATATCTCATTCTGAGCGAGCCAATAGAACTGGATGTCTGATTTTTGGTATATAGGGATAACTATAGGAGAGAAATTTTTTGACCAAATGTCATGTGACCTCGATGACCTTTTACCTAAAATATATGTTTATGTCAATAAATAAGTAACCACAAGTACTATGTCCTTTGTATTTAGTAGGATGGGAAACCTTATGACAACACACGCTTTACCTCATTAATTATGTACACATCTAATTCTGGGCAAGCGAATAGAGCTAGAGATCTGATTTTTTGGCATATAGGAATTAATTAGCAATATAATTTTTTTTTTCAAACTGTCATGTGACCTCGATGACCTTTGACCTTGATTATACATATATATGCATATTTCAGTAACCACAAGTTCTATACCCTCCAATTTTGATAGGATATTAGACCTTAAGATGTCACATCTTGTACCTCATTTATAATGCGCATATGTATTTCTTGGCTGGCCAATACTGCTAGAGGTCTGATCTTTTTTCCCGATTTAGAACCACAACTTAGACATGCCTCATGTGTTTCAAATTGGGAACAACGACATAGACCTATGTGCCCATAGATCTCAACATATACACTCCAGTGATACTTCTTAATGACCACATTTTCCTGCCCCATCAAGACTAATACTCCCATTACAAGTGGGGACTATGTCATTGTAAATGACTTGTTGAGTTAATGGTTGTATCACAGTATTCCATATATCTAATTCTGTATTTTTTCCATTTTATATTCTGAATAATTACATTAAACATATTTCACTGTCTCCAGTACATTTCATTTAAGTATTTTCACTTCATGCACTTTATCCCTTTCACACATGTTCAAATATCTGACCAGAGAACAAACACTAAATAGTCCAGGATGGGAGCTACAGTGTCATTGACGCTATTTTTTGGTAATTTTATACCTACTGGAACTAAGAGTATATAATGTGGTGATTTAATAAGCATTTGATATGGTAAACTGTATTTGGTGTTGAAATGAGGTAAAAAAATCCTGGCAGATTTTGAAAAAATTCCAAACAAATGCCAATAAAAAATTCAGCCAGAGAAGGTTTGACAAAAAGAAAAGGTGGGAGAGTGGGGAAAAAGAATGTACAATGGATCGGATAAAAAAGATAATGTACCTCATCGATCTTCCAGACACCATCCCTTATCAAATGGTCCACCCCGACCGATGTCTTTTTGTGCACAATAAACCATGCAGTGTATTTTAGTTTAAGATGTCAAGTTAGGTAAGGATTTGAAAGGAATAGTCAAGTTCACCACAGTTTAACTTTATCCCTTGTGTAATTGGTTAAGTTTGTAAGTTGTTCCAGATGTGGATGAACCAGCTGTTCTGGAACAAAACAATGTTTACTTTTCCCTGTAGGGTTTCTGAGTTAATGATTGTATGTTGAAATTTCTCCATGTATCTGGTGTATGGGCAAAGTGTAAACATTGGTTGCATGTTATGTATTTCAGTCTATGTCAAATATTGTAAATGAAAAATCAAGAACAGTTTACTGTGTGCTTGTAAAAGATAACATATTTGTCAATACATAAACTGCCTTGCAGATTGATTTTCTTAAAGATTATCACAGAAGTAGAAAAGGAAAAGAAACTAATCAAATTGCTGTAACATATTCACTCTCAGTGCCTGTATAGGCCTATACTTAACTATTTTATCATTACATTCAGCTGTTTGTTATATCTTTATCACTCTCCATGGGCCAAGGCACACTTGGGGTCAATGTCATCACTCTGTGCCAGTCTGTGTATGTCAGTCTGTCTGTATATGTATGTCCATGTTTCATACAATTGTTGACTTGTTTTGATAACTATATGGGAGCAAACAGTGAAGTTGTCACTATTTTTTGAAGTTTACAGATAACACACATATTTCTTTACATTCAGAATAAAAATTCAGATTTTTGTGCTCCATTGACATCATTTGACTGGAATGAAGTGGATCCAAATTTGCTTGGCACATCAAGTATAGACACAACATGTACCATTTGGGGGTTGGAAACAGGTCAAGTACTTGGAAGAGTCAACCTGGTCTCTGGACATGTCAAAACACAGCTTATTGCACATGATAAAGAAGTAAGTATCTACATCTCTCTGTTTTTGACCAATGTCATAGATATGCACGTCAATTTTGTGATACGATCCAATATGGCTGCCATGCAGCCATATGTTACAATTTTTCATGTACACAGCCATAACTCAATCATATCTCAACCGATTTTATTCAAAGTTGGTACAAGGACATTGACGTATGTCATACATATGCACGTCGATTTGTTTTGTGATACAATCAAATATGGCCGCCCGGTGGCCATTTTATTACGATTTTTTCATGTACAAAGCCATAACTCAGGCATGTTTCAACCAATTTTATTCAAAGTTGGTAGAAGGACATTAACCTATGTACTACATATGCACATCAATTTGTTTTGTGATACGATCCAATATGGCCGCCGTGTGGCCATTTTGTTATGTTTTTTTTCATGTCCTGCACCATAACTCAGACATGTATCAAGCCAATTTATTCAAAGTTGGTACAAGGACATTGACCAATGTCATACATATGCGCGTTTATTTGTTATGTGATACGATCCAATATGGCTGCCGTGCGGCCATTTTGTTACAATTTTTTCATGTACAGAGCCATAACTCAGGCATATCTCAACCGCTTTTATTCAAAATTGGTACAAAGACATTGACCTATGTCATACATATTCAAATTGATTCGTTTTGTGATACAATCCAATATGGCTGCCTGCGACCATTTTGTTATGATTTTTTCATATACAAAGCTATAACTCAGGCATATCTCAACCAATTTTATTCAAAGTTGGTACAAGGACATTGACCTCTGTCATACATATTCACATTGATTTGTTTGTGATACGATCCAATATTGCTGCCATGTGGCCATTTTTTTACGATTTTTTCATGTCCTGAACCATAACTCAGACATGTATCAAGCGAATTTATTCAAAAGTATTTTTATCACAGACCTTAAATGAAGAGGACTCTATCCTCTCTTAGGACCTGTAATCAAAGTACCCATTTACAAGTGGGGACTGTGTCATCAACGATGACTTGTGTATGTGTATGATCGTTTCGATGTACAGACATGTCTTCGGAATTTAATTTGCAGCTTCAGAATTAACGTCGTCATCAGGTGAGTCATCTTGATTGGCATGCTGTAATGCAATGTCACCATGGTCACCAAGTCTGTTGTTGTCCCATTGACGGTACCAAATGGCGCCAAAACTGAAAATTTTGTCAGCTGAGATGTACAATATTGCCCGCCAAAACACTTTAACCCTTTTCCTGCCAAGTCCATATTTCACCATCAGGTCAAGATGATAAAAATTAATGAAACACAACATATTCCATATGGTGTATTTTAACATAATACTGTACATTTGAAAGCTGTTGAAAACATAAGTACTGTAAACTTGATTTTTTTGGACTAAAGATGTATAACATACCAAGCAAAGTCATGTTTGGGCTCAATATTGCTTTTTACTGACTTGGCTGATGGGGAAGTAATAGTCTTAACCCCTTGACTACCTTGAACGCCGGATATATCCGGCGCCATATTGAATTACCATATACCTTTAGTGCCGGAAATATCCAGCACAGTTAAATAGGCTTATTTGCTTCGTTTTTGCCCCTAAAATTCCCGTAATTTTGGCATCGGCACACAGCGCGACTAAGATAGATGTATTCTGATCTGGCCTGAATGTGATTGCGCCCCCGTACGTCAAAGTACGGCCAAAATCTGGAAGCAAATGTCGTGACCCATGACCTCAACCCTGAAAGGTCAGGCTGATCACAGAAGCGTCGTGCTGATTGTTAAGAGTTTTCAGAAGTACTGACGATCGCGCAGATTTTTATGGTTTGTATTTTTTAGTGAAATGAAATATTTATTTATTGAAAACAAATTATAATTATGTAAATATGTTCTATTAACAATGTATTCTGTGAATGAAACTAGAGGAAATATATTTTTTTACTATAACCCAGTGAAATTTTATAGCAGCCATATTGTCAATATGACTGGTCACATGACTGGTCCTGTGATTGACCATGTGATATGTTGTTCCCTAAAATGTATTTAAAATATTGTGAATTGTTTTTTGATAAATCATAACCATTTTAGATACATGTTTCTGCAAGGAAGACATAAAGCAGGTATTTTCAAATAAAATGTGTTGATATTCAAATACAGAATTTTGTCAGATGCTGATGGTTGTGGTTCATTTACTCTGCCTTTTGTGAGAAAAATCTTAAACAGTTACATATGTAAACTTTAGTAAAGGGTAATTATTATTACATATATGTAAAGACAAAGCCATGAAAATTGCAACTGTATTCAAATTTGCGTCATTTTATGGATTCAAAACACGTCCTGATGCTTCAAATATTCTTCCCCAGCATATTCTTTGCCAACTCTGGTCACATGATGAGTCATGTAACCAGTCACGTGACCTGGAAATACAAAACTTATGTATGAAAAAGTGGGAAATTTCATGCTGATTCAGAAAATATATGGTTTATTGGTACTTACTTAATTTTTACTCTAAGCAGTGTTGATGCAATGACAACATCCTAGATTTTATCAATATTTACATAAGGGGCCCGGTATATAGGAATACATTGACCTTGGTAGTCAAGGGGTTAATACTGTCTGGCAGGAAAAGGGTTAAGGGACATCTAGTGCATATTACTGGATCATGCAGAATTTGTGGAAATAGAACAACAGTACCAGGTAAACTTGTAAACAATACATAAAACAGTTGTCGGATGCATATAGTATTGACATCAACAACGATGAACTGTCAGTACATCCACCCTCCTTTCATAAGCATCAAAAGCAAACTGTTGATTTTTATTGTACAATGGCGTCGCCACACCAAGTTCCTCGTTGCATAAAGACGTTTCCGACTTACGCACTGCATTCTCGCAACTATGTCCACCGACATGAGGGAGGAAATTCGAAGTCTCCAACCAAAAGCGCCAAGCGCAGCTGACGTCACCCAACTTGCTATATCTTACCCTCTGCCAGCAGCCACATCCCAATCATGAAACTTGCCAACAGACATATCACAATTGCATGATCTAATGAAGGCCGGTAATTTTCTGCAACAGCAATTGCAAGTCACTCAGCAACAGTTCATACCCCAGCACTGCAAGGGAATAGCTCGACTCCACAGAAACCCAGCGGTAAGTCTAAATGTTATCAGACAAGAAAGGACAATGGTACCTTCCCGGTCGACTGGCCCCAAATGGCAGCACAGCCCCGTCCCAGCGGATCTGGTAGGGAAATGACTTGCGATTCCATGACCACCAATGAGTTAGTCGAAGGGTTTACCTCCATCTTACTATCTGATAACACTAACGAGACAGAGAAGTCTCACCGTCTACGCCTCCTCAATGATCTCATGAATACGCTGCCTTCTACCCATGGGATGCAGTTTCAAAATACCATGGAGCGTACTTGCAGGACATAGAATGTGGTTGCCGGAATTGGGGTGATGAGCCAAGCAACCTGAAAGAGGTATTTCTCTTCCTTGGGGCTGCAGAAAAGGCGAGACCTAAGACATGATCCAGTTCGTCCGACCGTTCTCAGTACTGATGGTCCTTCAACAACGATGGCTCTTACCAGGATGGTAACAAATGCAAATTCAGACATATCTGTAGCCATGTTTGAAATTCCGCAATAAAAGCGCTGATCACAGTAAAACCAAGTGTCCATATAATTCATGTTTCCATGAAAGCCGCCTGTACTCAGTCTATCATTGAACCCGAAGGTAGTTCCAGTTATTGAACTCCACCTGTAACTGTATTTTCACACGATACAGCTTCTTCAGAGCTACCATGCAGTCATGACTTTCCCGTTGATAGCAATGGTACACACTTATACTGTGATGAATCTGATGATGGATATTTTTCCAGTGATGGAATTTTACCAGTTTCAGCTTTTAATAACGAGTCTGTCATTTCATGTAACTTTTAGTCAGTTACATGTCAGTCAGTCCATCCATTAGCAGCAGTGTTCCCTCTAAGGTTTTGAGAGGGTTAGTAACTTGTTGCCTGAACGGCATGGCGGCCGCCCCGGCGGCCGAGGGGGTGGTCTGGAAGGGGGGACCAAAGGCCAGAAGCAAAAATTTACTTTTGTGTGTGCTTTGATTTAAACACTGTTTAGCTGCTTTTAGAGAAAGGAAAGGACACTTCACAACCTTTTGTTTATAATCAAAAACAGCCAAAATGAATTTAATGAACTTAAATTTAGTTGCCTACAACAATATTAACAATACACTTGAGAGTGATTGACTCATATTCAATGATGTGCCACTATATGCTACAAAAGGTGCTAATCAGTTACTACTAAACGGTCTCAAACGTGTAAAGTTGGCAAGAATAATGAATGACATATCTCACAAATGTTTTGAAAATTCAGTGAATATATCTATACTCACTCACAAGTTACCATGTTGCTGACTTTGTCGTTCCAACTTTCGTCTGCCATGAATTCAAAAACGTCCCCTACCATGCCAGCTCTTTGTTTAGCAGTGGATTTGGGATCACTTAATTATCTGTCACTACACTTTGAACTTCATCTTGGTTGTTTGAAGGTCTCATGAGATATGCCTGATTGCCTCACAGGTCTCCCCCCCCCCCCGATCGAAATGACGGAGACTAAAGTTGTGCAAAACATGAAATTTCACTGCCAGAGCAGTCGAAGACACAGCGCAACTAGCACGCAAATAAGCCTTAGGGGGAACACTGGTCAGAAGGCGTTTCTTTATCACCCCTGAGCCAATTTTTTTCAAAGTGTGTGCAAGGATAAAGTACTGTGGCTTACATATGCTCGTCAATTTATTTTGCAATACAACCCAATATGGCCATGGGGTCCACTTTGTTATGATGTTTTCATTTTTTCGAACCATAACTCAACTTTCCCTGAACCAATTTGGTTCAATGTTGGTACGCAGATAAAGTACTTTCAGCATTTTAGTCACAACATTTTTTAGTTGCTAACCACTTCTCCCTTTCCTTTTGAATTTGGTAGTCACACAATTTCGGCGACCTTCAACAACACCCTTGTCACAAATAGTTATTCTCCACACAGTACACACAGCAGATGTATATCGGCAGATTGGTCGCTTGTTCATTTTGACACCAACATTTTGTCATCACACTTGGTAATATTTCAGACTATACATTAGTTGCAGTAACCTTAATTATTGATGTCTTTTCTTCTTTTCAAAGGTGTATGATATTGCATTTAGCCGGGCAGGAGGTGGCCGCGATATGTTTGCATCAGTAGGAGCAGATGGCTCTGTTCGAATGTTTGATTTGCGTCATTTAGAACATTCTACCATCATTTATGAAGATCCACAACACCATCCATTGCTGAGATTAGCATGGAATAAACAAGATCCAAACTACCTAGCAACAATGGCAATGGATGGATATGAGGTAGACACATCTCTTCTCCTTTAAGTTTGTTTTTAATGTCTCAATTTTAGATATTAAGGTCCTTCACTTTGTCCCCAAACCCAGTGTTGTGCTTCATCTGTCAGGATTGGTCCCAAAATTGTCCAAATATTGTATGAAATGATACAGGATATGAATCACTGTAATAAGTCAAAGCCGGGAATGCTGTCATTAATCATTTGAGTGACCGAGGTGTTATATTTGGCCACAATGTTGTTATATTGACCTTAGAACTTTTTGAAAGTCCTAACGAGTCTTTTTGTTGTGTATCCTTGTCTAAGTAATTTTGATGCCAATGAGCTGTGTCTCAGTTGAAAATCAGTGTAGGAATCACAAGCCCTACTATACCTGAGAAGTTGAGACACATACACACCATAAGCAGGCGCAGACGGAATATTACTTGACAAGTGGGGATAATTTATGATTTCAAAATCAAAATCATCCCTTTTGTCATACAGCTTAGTGTGTAGCCCATTAGTACCCACTTGTAGGAACAGATCAAGATATGAAGCAGAGTTTTTACCCTCAGTTGTTTCTTTGATTTCCAACTCATCAGGGTAAATATGATGTAAGTAATTTGATATGTCTTGATTGTCTAGACTAATCAGATCATCAATATATCTGTGCGTGTTGTTAAAACGCCTTGCAAGTTTTTTAGACCCAGCTTTGCAGAGAGATTGTAGGAACTCTGCTTCATATGAATACAGAAATAAGTCAGCAAGAAGGGGTGCACAATATGTACCCATTGATATGCCAATAGATTGTTGTAAAATCTCATACCTCCAAACTTAACAAATATGTTGTTGATTAAGAAATTAAGCATTTTAATAATTTCTTCATCTGTGTATTTATGCTGGGCATCCATGTTATTACTGAAATAACCTGATCTCTGTTTGATGGTAATGTATTGTTACCTTCTACTGCCATTTTTATGCAGAAAAGCATGTTTAACAAGAGATGACAGCCTTGTATTAAGTTTATCGTGGGGAATTGTGGTGTATAATGTGGGAAAGTCAAATGTTCGGATTGAGCTGAACTTGTTTTTCATGACTTTTAAATCAAACAGCAATTCCTTCAAATTTTTAGCTCCGCTGTCAGCGACGCGGAGCTTATCAAATAGGTTGATTTTCCGTTGTTGTCCGTTGCCGTCGTCGTCCGTCGTCGTCCTCGTCCATCAACAATTGCCTTCTCCTCTGAAATCGCAAGTCCAATTGCATTGAAATTTTATATGCAGTTCACTTGGGATGACCTCACTTAAGGTTGTTCAAATCGTGGTGAAATTTGCATATTTGTATTTTTGGGGCATTTTTGCTGTTTTTGGTAAAAAAATCTTCTCTGAAACCGCTTGTCCGATTGCTTTGAAATTTTACATGCAGTTTACTTAGGGTGACTTCAGTCAGATTTGTTCAAATTGTTTGAAATTTGCATGTTTGTATTTTTAAGGTAATTTTTGTCATTTTTGGTAAAAAAAACTTTAAAAATCTTCTTCTTCAAAACAACCGGTCAGATAGCTTTGATATTTGGTACATATGTCCCTTGGGATGATCTACTTCAGATTTGTTCAAATTGTGCAGAAATATGCAAATTTGCATTTTTAAGGCAATTTTTGCCATTTTTAGTCAAAAAATGTAGTTCTAAAAAGGAACTAGTCTGATAGTTTTGAAATTTGGTATACAGGTTTCTATAGATGCACTAAGTAAAATATATTGAATTTCCGATGAAATCTGTAATTTTGTATTTTTGGGCAATTTTTGCCATTTTTGGTCAAAAAATGTTTATATCCAAAACTACTTATCTGATAGCTTTGAAATTTGGTAAAGAGGTTCCTACACATGAACTAAATGATATTTATTGAAATTATGATGAAATCAGCAATTTTGTATTTTTGGGGCAATTTTTGCCATTTTTGGTGTATTTCCAAAACTACTCATCTGATAGCTTTGAAATTTGGTATACAGGTTTCTATAGATGAACTAAATTTGATTTTTTGAAATTATGATGAAATCTGCAATTTTTATTTTGGGGGGCAATTTTTGCCATTTTTAGTCAAAAAATGTATTTCTCAAAAAGTACTGGTCTGATAGCTTTGAAATTTGGTATACTGGTTTTTAGAGATGAGCTAAGTAATATATATTTAATTTCTCATGAAATCTATAGTTTTGTATTTTTGGGGCTATTTTAGCCATTTTTGGTCAAAAAATGTGTATTTCCAAAACTACTGATCTGATAGCTTTGAAATTTGATATACAGGTTTCTCTAGATGAACTAAATGATATTTATTGAAATAATGATGAAATCTGGAATTTTGAATTTTTGGGGCAATTTTTATCACAACTGGAAGTTGTGATATAGAGGTGGTTTCAACCGGTGTTTGATGTCGTCCATTTCCGTAAACGACAAAAAGTCAAAAACTGCTGAACAGACTGCGTTGATATTTGGTACCGATACATAGACTGGTTCCAAGGTTCCAATTCCGAAAAATGGAGCCAAACGGAGCGGAGGTTATATAGTTTTGGGAAATTTCTAACCCCCCTTTTTAACTAATTGATTTTAGGGGTCTTTCATATATGTAGTTTTGGAATGTACACCAATCCTGCATTGTGGACTGTTTTATGAGTTTTGGAACAGAAATGAGGTTTTGATGAATGTTAGAAATATGCAGGATGGCTGATTCAAAGTATAAGAGATTTCTATGCTCTTTTGGGTATCAAAAGCAATAAAAAAAAACCATATTTCATAGTTTAGATTCTCACTTTTGAGATGACCCTAAGCATTTGCTATGTAAACATCCTTGAGTCAATATACAGACTTTGACATTCCTGAGATTAAGTATCCACGACCTCTCATGTTACAGTCTTTCACTACCATGGTATGGCCCAAACCCATTGTTATCAATGGTGAGTGTGGACCTGTCTACATGAAATTGGGGTGAACAGGTTAGACAATGACGTTACAAGTTGTAGGTTAGTTATCAAGGTAGCACCAGCATAGAGTCCTAAGCATGTCCATGTGTTCTCACAGGAAATTACAGGGAAAAAAATTATTTGAGAAGTTTCTCTCCTTTAAATAGAAGTATATTACAATTTAAACCTGTCATGGATGGATTGCTCTCAAATGATCTGAAACACATTGCCCATTAGCAACAAATCTATAGCAAGATTTATGTAAAGTTCATGAACTTACACAAGGTATTAGACAAAAGATGACCATGACTTTGCTACTTTTCAACATTTATTTCATTCAGATTTCCTCAGCTTAGTGTATAATTTTGTAATCTTAATTACTGTCAACTTAGCTTGACTAACTTATTCTAACCTCATTATTCTTACACTACTGTTATACCTTATAACCACAAAATTTCAAGAGAGTCATATATGATTGTCACTTAACAAACAATTTACAAACATGTCTTCTGCTTTTTTCTCCATATACATATACATGTCCCTTTTCTCATAAAAATGGGCTTAAAATCGCAATGTGAAAAATAGTCTTTCAGCTGTATGTTGCTCATTGACTTTGTGGTCTGTCTAATTAGTCCCCACGGACATCGTGGGGGGGGGGGACTTATAGGTTTGGTCATGTCCGTGTGTGCGTGCCTGCGTCCGTGTGTGCATTCGTCCATCTGTTCACGCAGATATCTCAGACATGCCCTGGTCAATTTCTTTCAAACTTTGCACAAGGATAGTACCCTACCCCATACAGATGCACGTCGATTTGTTTCACAATGCGATCAAATTTGGCCATGTTAGAGGACTTTTTAGTTTACACCACTATTGACTACCATGTATAAGTCAGCTGTCTATAAAATCCCATGTATAAGGCCAAGTAAAATAAAAATTTAGTTTCTCATCATATTCATATTGCAAAAAGGATTCACTGACACAGTTTTTAGTCCCCATGGATGAAGTCCAGGGCCGTATAGATTGGGTCATGTCCCTCCGTTCACCCAGATATATCAAATATTTTGACAAAATCTCCCGTGACCTCGGTGACCTTTGACCTCAAATATACATATTTGTCCATAACTCAGTAACCACAAGTGCTACACCCTTCATATATGGTATGATGGGACACCTTTAATATGACGCCTCATATTGTACCTCATTAATTATGTGCATATCTAATTTTTAGCGAGCCAATAGAGCTAGGTCTGATTTTGGTATATAGGGATGACTTAGCAATTCAATTTTTTTGACAAAATGTCACATGACCTCAGTGACATTTGACCTGAAATATACATATTTGTCCATAACTCAGTAACCACAAGTGCTACACCCTTCAAATATGGTATGATGGGACACCGCATGACGCCACATATTGTACCTCATTAATTATGAGTAGTTTCACAATGTGCCAGTTGTGATCAAGTGCCATTGGCGCTATTTTTTCCATTTTTGGTCAATAAATGTATTTCTCAAAAAGTACTGGTCTAACAGCTTTGAAATTTGGTATACAGGTTTCTATAGATGAACTAAATTTGATCTTTTGAAATTATGATAAAATCTGCAATTTTTATTTTTGGGGGCAATTGTTGCCATATTTGGTCAGAAAATTTTGTTCTCAAAAAACTATTCATCAGATAGCTTTGGTTGACATGTTCTTAGGGATGATCCGCTGTGATATATTCAAAGTATGATGATATCTTCAATGTGTATTTTTGCAGCTGTTTTTGCCACTTTTTTCTGGCCACTGCATTAAGCTATCAAAGATTTCCACCTCCTTCATCAACATGTGTCAAAAATAGTATATTCTCTATAAAACACAGCGGAGCTATATCGGCCGCTAGGTCGCTTGTTAAGTATCCACATTTGAGTCAACCCACTTGTTTCATACACTTTGTCACAATATTGAAAAAGACCATTTTTGATGGTTGTTAAAATTATAGTCAATAATTGTGACAGATGTTTGGTAGTGCTATTGCTTGATCCTGCAATAAAACGTTTGTTAAGGGTTCTTGTGCAGTTTAGGTATCCAATACAACATAGGCAGTTTTTTTCTTCTCTTTCAAAGGAATGCCAAATTCATTGAGCACAGATGAATGGTTTGAAAAAATGTCTTCATCAGTGAGGGAGCAGAGAGTGTAGGTTGTATTACTCTTATCTGAATGAAGGCACATCAACTTCCTCAACTGCAGCCCACTGTCTTGCATATTTTTCGGCGGCATCCATGATAATTCTGAAATTAAATTTCCAATTAATGTTTTATGGCTCTCAATATTTTGGGCCATATTAAAAGAGTTGCCGAAGTTTACTCTTGGTAATGATGGACAGGTCACCAGTCATTATGTTACCAAGTGGTTTATAGCAAAAGGGGGATGACAAGCAATTGCAAGTTCTGCTGTTGTTTAATGTAAAGTTGAAATTTTTCAAGACATTGTTATAGTTAAAAAGTTTCCTACCAATGGTTTTTGTGTATGAGTAGGAAACTATAGGTGTATTTTGAAATTTAACCAACCAACTGCTTTGCCACCTCGACATAAAGAATCTATGTATGTCAGCAACAATGTAAAAATGGAACAACATCATTTAGGTAAAAAAGGTATGATAGATAAAATTGCGATTGAAAAATGGCAGATAAAAACACTACGTAGAGAGGATTAAGAAAAGTCCTCCACACCTAGTGTGTTTATCTGCTATTTCTCCAGTATTGTTTTTTATCTGTCATCAACGATGGTGTGTTACAAAATGAATTCGTCATATGGGTGGCTATGTTGCTGGGTAATTTGCTGGTAAGGTCTACAATTTCCATTTACTTTGGCTGTAATGCTAAATTCAAAATTTGTTTCAGGTAATCATTCTCGATGTGCGGGTGCCATGTACACCTGTTGCAAGACTCAACAATCATAGGGCCTGTGTCAATGGTATTGCGTGGGCACCACACTCCTCCTGTCACATCTGTACTGCAGGTAAATTTTCAAGAAATACTTGTAAATTTCACTATGATTCCCAGTTGAAGCAATCTTTATAGAAGCCAAACCCTGACAGGCCAAACCCTGACTTTACAACATTGCATCAATCTATTTTTGGCAACTTTAAACTTTTCTATTGTACTGTAATAGGAGCAGCACCCCTTTTTTGAGCAGTCCATATGAAAAAGTAAGCTCAAACTTGCCCATTTCATTGACTGAAGAAGATAATTTGCATGCATCTTTTTGGCAAGAATAACAAATTGTCAGAACTGTTAAAAAAATTAAAATACCTGCTATGTTTTGTCAATCACTGCATTGAACAAATGAAGCCGCTGGATAGGAGTGTCTGTCTTTTACCCTGCTGTCAATGACGTGGAGCTTCTCTAACATAGATATGTGGGGGCATGTGGCATTCATCAACTCATTTAGAGCTTCGAAACAACAAGTCTGATTCCTTTAATATTTAGAGTACAAGCGCCAAGGGATGACCTTAATGAGATTTGTTCAAATTATGATGAAATATGAATATTTGTATTTTTAGCTCCCATATATATGCATATGTATATATGCAAATGGGAGGTATTCGTATAAGGCGGAAAAATGTCGTCTGTATGTATGTATGTATGTACGTATGTATGTATGTATGTATGTATGTATGTCCGTCCACATCAAAAACTCCTAAACCGTAGCACCTACTGTCTTAGTATTTGGTGTACAGGTGCACCTAGGGCAGGAGATGTGAATTTGTTCAAATGAACATGTCAGTGCCAAAAATATGCAAATGAGGGGGAAAAAAGGAAAAATCCTGCAAATGGCTAAAACTCAGTAAGCATTGGTCAGATTTGGTTGAAACTTGGTATGCAGATTTCTTTAGGTATTCTAAATTATGTGTGCAAAAATTTGGATGAAATTTGCATGTTTGTATTTTTAGGGTATTTTTTCCGTTTTTAGTCAAAAAATCTTGTTCTCTGAAATCACTCGTCTGATTGCTATTAAACTTAATATTCATGTTCCTCAGGATGACCTCAGTCATGCTTGTACAAATTGTATTGATATTGTCATATTTGTAATTTTGATGCAATTTTCCCAATTTTTGATAAAAAAAATTTTTATCCAAAAACTACGGATTTTATAGCTTTGATATTTGGTATACAGGTATCTAAGATTAATCTCAATATAATGTATTGAAGGTATGTTGAAACTGGCAATTTTTTTTTTATTTTGGGGGCAATTTTTGCCTTTTTTGGTCAAAAAATTTTTCTCCTAAAACATCTGATCTGGTAGCTTTGATATCTAGTGTACAGGTTCCTAGGGTTTATGTTAAAATTAGATATATTCAAAATTAGGATGAAATCTGCAATTTTGTATTTTGGGGGGCAATTTTTCTCATTTGGTCAAAAAATTTGTTTCTCAAAATTTACCAGTCTGATTGCTTTGATATTTAGTAAACCGGTTTTTAGGGTTTTTGGTAATATGATATATTGAAATTAAGTTGAAATCCGGAATTTTGAATTTTCGGGGCAACTTTGCGAAACTGTCAGTTTTACTGGGATATCTTTCATTTTGTATTTTTAAGATTTTTTTGGGTAATTTTATACCTACTGGAACTCAGAGTATATAATGTGGTGATTTAGTAAGCATTTGATTTGGTAAACTGTATTTGGTGTTGAAATGCAGTAAAAAAATCCTGGCAGATTTTGAAAAAATTCCAAACAAATGCCAATAAATAATTCAGCCAGAGAAGATTTGACAAAAAGAAAAGGTGGGAGAGTGGGGAAAAAGAATGTACAATGGATCGGATAAAAAAGATAATGTACCTCATCGATCTTCCAGAAACCACCCCTTATCAAATGGTCCACCCTGATGTAATTTTGTGCGCAATTAACCATGCAGTTTATTTTAGTATAAGATGTCAAGTTAGGTAAGGATTTGAAAGGAATAGTCAAGTTCACCACAGTTTAATTAACTTTATCTCTTGTGTCATCATCCTTGTGTAATTGGTTAAGTTTGTAAGTTGTTCCAGATGTGGATGCACCAGCTGTTCTGGAAGAAAACAATGTTTACCGTTCCCTGTAGAGTTTCTGAGTTGATGATTGTATGTTGAAATTTCTCCATGTATCTGGTGTATGGGCAAAGTGTAAACATTGGTTGCATGTTATGTATTTCAGTCTATGTCAAATATTGTAAATGAAAAATCAAGAACAGTTTACTGTGTGCTTGTAATATTTGTCAATACTTATACTGCCTTGCAGATTGATTGTCTTAAAGATTATCACAGAAGTAGAAAAGGAAAAGAAACTAATCAAATTGCTGTAACATATTCACTCTCAGTGCCTGTATAGGCCTATACTTAACTATTTTATCATTACATTCAGCTGTTTGTTATATCTTTATCACTCTCCATGGGCCAAGGCACACTTGGGGTCAATGTC
Source organism: Ptychodera flava (assembly GCF_041260155.1). Classification (NCBI taxonomy): domain Eukaryota; kingdom Metazoa; phylum Hemichordata; class Enteropneusta; family Ptychoderidae; genus Ptychodera; species Ptychodera flava. Next base: position 1,222,222 of record NC_091936.1, read on the forward strand.
ATCACTCTGTGCCAGTCTGTGTATGTCAGTCTGTTTGTATATGTATATCCATGTTTCATACAATTGTTGACTTGTTTTGATAACTATATGGGAGCGAACAGTGATGTTGTCACTATTTTTGAGGTTTATTTTGCTATTTTGAGCAAAAATCTTCCCTTAACAGCTGATCCCAGAGCTCTAATATTTAGTACAAAGGGCCCTTTTGATGACCTTGTTCCCATTTATTAAAATTGTGATGAAATATACAAATTTGCATTTTGAAGGCAATTTTGGGGCAATTGTTACCATTTTTGGTCAATTTTTTTCTTAAAAACTAATTGTCTTATAGTTTTGATATTTAGTGTACGTACATGTTCTTCAGAATTATCTAAATATAATGTACTCAAATTATGATGAAATCTGCAAGCTTGTACTTTTGGGGCAATGTTTTGCCATTTTTGTCCCAAAAATTTTTTATCAGAAACTCTTGTATAATAGCTTTGATATTTTGTAGACATGCGCTTTGGTATGGTCTTAATATGATATGTTCAAATTATGATAAAATTCTTAAACTATGTATTTTTGCAGCTATTTTTGCCATTTTTTGTCAGGCCATCCTGAAGTGAGTTATCAAAGATTTTCACCTTCTTCATCAACACTTGTCACAAATAGTTATTCTCTACATAACACAGTGGAGCTCTGATTATGATAAAATTCTTAAACTATGTATTTTTGCAGCTATTTTGTCATTTAGTGTCAGGCCATCCTGAAGTGAGTTATCAAAGATTTTCACCTTCTTCATCAACACTTGTCACAAATAGTTATTCTCTACATAACACAGTGGAGCTCAATAGGCCGCTAGGTTGCTTGTATTTAATTAACCCTAAAAAAATCTGTAGGGTAAAAGCTTTCTCTTGTCTTATTTTGAGTGATCAAGCTGAATAAAGGAGCTTCAATCTAGTTGCAGAACAGAGGAATACTTGGCGCACCATTAGTGTGCCTGCCCATGTCATTCATTTATTAGTAAACAGACTGTTAGTTATATTTTCCATTTTCACATTTATGGAGTAATGCACTGAGCACCTGTCGTTCCAACATGCTAGCACACAGCCTTATGGTATATTTTTATTCACTACAACATGCAGGTCTTTTGTAACAGTAATTGGAAAGGGAAACTTATTTATATAGTCAGCCTTTCTGTTGATTGAGTTATCCCCTGCTTCTTCCTAGACCAAACTATTACGCTCAACTTATTGTTAAGTAAAACGGGCATAGACATCCCTGGAATTTTTTCAAGGGGTCAAAAAGAGAGTAGCAGCAGGCAAGGAATCATGCCACAGTGTGATGTGGAGAAATCATGGATTGTTGTTGTACGTAAACCTGTTTTCTAACATTAGGATGTGTGCACCGATCGCATATAAGTGCATCAATCACAATTCAAATATCAAAAGCACTATGTGATTTTTGTTTGTTAACAACTTTTTGAGAACCATTAATTTTCCCATCAAACTGCCTTGAGCCAGTCTTGTTAGAAGTATATGTTATATAAACCCACGATGTTTGTTCATTTGTTCATCAAACATACCACTCCACTCTATCTTGGAGACTTGCCCAAATGAAAAACTACCCTGGGGACTTTATGATTAGATGTTCAAATGTAAAAAAATTCAAAGATTTTAGACCTTATACTGTAGTGAACTTACAAATTAATCAGTCATACTTCTTTACATTACATCTGAATGCATTGTATCTCTAATATGTGAATTATACTGTCTTTCCAAACTTAGCGGATGATCATCAAGCACTGATCTGGGATATCCAGCAGATGCCAAGAGCTATTGAAGATCCTATCCTTGCATACACAGCAGAGGGTGAAATCAATCAGATCCAGTGGTCATCAACACAACCTGACTGGATTGCCATCTGTTACAATAATTGCCTTGAAATTCTGAGAGTTTAAATTTTCAAATGTGCAGATAAAAGACATTTTGTTTTTCTCAGAAGTCAAGTGCAGACAGCTATTCCATCTTTAATATTTATATCTTGTCAGAACATGTGGAGGATATAAGATTGTTTAATTCAATTTCTATAATGACATACATATTCTTCATAAGAAATTTGCCAACAATTAGTCAGTTTATCTATTTATAAATGAGCAATTGAGTGTAATCAGGTTTATTGTCTTCGTTTCATTAATCTTCAGACATCATTTCAAAATGTAACTTTGTTAATAATCAAGTAGTTTGACATTAAATTGGTGAATGTTTAATTGTTTGGTTATTTCTCAAACTTATGAAACTCAACAATAACTCCCGCTATTGGCAGGTTTACACAAGATTTTGATACAATTCCCAACATTTAGTACAAGCTGAAAGGTGAGTGCTGTATGGAGTGATTTGTACCAAAATTGAATGAAAGCAGATTGCAGCGGGAGTTATTGCTATTATTAGCCCACATTTGGTATATGTATGTATACCAAAGAGATCTTATAAGTCAGTGGCACCTATATGTATGTACCGGTATACTGTGCTCACAGTGTCCAGATTTTTTGGAGGGTGCACTGGTATGTATGGTTGTGTGTGTGTGTATCAAAGGGAAAAGCTTATAAATTGCGAAACTCTGTAACCATGTGCTGGATTTTGTTGAAACTTTGTATGCAGGTTCTTTAAGGGGACTTAAGTTAGATTTGTTTAAATTGGGGTGAAAGGTGAATAGTTGTATTTTTGAGGCGAATTTTCCTCATTTTTGGTCAAAGAATCTCCTTCTTTGGAACTGCTCCTCCCACTGCATTGAAACTTGGTATTCATGATACCAGGGTTGCCGTCAGTCAGATATGTTTTAATTGTGGTGAAATTTTCATATTTTATTTTTGGGCCAGGTTTTCCCATTTTTGTCAAAACATCATTTTCTCTGAATTAACTATTATTAGATTGCTTTGAAACTTGATATGCATGATCCTTGTTTAATCTCTGTCAGATTTGTTCAAATTGTCGTGAAATTTTCATACTTTTATTTTTGGGAATATTGTTCACATATAGGTCAAAGAATCATTTTTTCTGAATAATCTATTCTGATTGCTTTGAAACTTGTGTGCATATACCTAAGGACAACCTAAGTTGATTGTAGTCAAATTTTTTGAAATTTTCATATTTGTAATTTTTGGGCAATCCCATTTTTGGTCAAAAACTCATTTGCTCTGAAATCACTTTTTGTTGGATTGCTTTAAGACTTGGTATGCATGTTCCCATGGGGAAGCTTAGTTGAGTATGTTTAAATTGTGACAAAGCATGCAAAATTGTATTTTTAGCTCTGCTGTCAGTGACGCAGAGCTTATATGACAGGTAGATGAGTGGTAGCGTCTGGTGTCTGTCAACCTATTACATTCCAAGCCTCTTTGAAACAACCTGTCCAATTCCTTTAATATTTGGAGTACAGGTCCCAGGATGATCTTAATCAGATTTATTCAAATTGTGATGAAATATGCAAATTTGAATTTTTGAGGCCAATTTTGCTATTTTTTGGCCAAAATCTTCTCATTAACAGCTGTTGTGACAGCTTTAATGTTTGGTATACAGGTACCTTAGAATGACCATAATCAGATTTGTTCGAATTGTGATGAAATATGCATATTTGTACTTTAAAAGCAATTTTTGTCATTTTTGGTCAAAAAATCTTGTTCTTCAAACTGGTCAGACAGCTTTGATATTTGAGATACAGGTAACTAGGGTTGACATATTCCACATTTGTTCAACCTGTATAGAAATTTGCAAAGTTGTATCTTTAAATGTATGACAATTTAGGGAGTTTTACTTATCAGTTGGATAAAAGTGCATGTATGTATGTATGTAAGTATGTATGTCTCTTTGTATAATTCAGTGATAACGGTATGATTCAGGCAACCAATTGGAAAATAGCTTCCGAGATGCTGCTCATTAGCCCTAAAATTGATGTGAGGTGTGCAATTGCAGCAAGTTAATGTGAGCAACAACTTAAGATGTGTATCAAATGGCTACTGAAATGCTGTATTATTAAGGGGCCCCTAACTCTACAAGTGGCATGGGAACCCCTCTTTTTCTGTTGATGTTTGTTGACATAATTGATCAGAGAACAATGTATAAAAAAAATCAGAAAAATGACAATATTCCCTGACGGGTTTTGAGCATGTTCCTTGCTGAAAATATCATAATGTGAAAAAAGGCCACTTTGTAGTTGAAAAAGCATGGGTTAGGGGTACTTTAAGACTCCCTAACTCAAAAAGTAGCATGGGATTCTCCCTTTTTCTTTTGATATTTGTTGACATAATTGATCAGAGCATATCATATGAAAAAATCAGAAAAATGACAATATTCCTTGACACTGGTTTTGAGCATGTTCTTTGCTTAAAGTGTGAGTCCCGCCACATTTTGAGGCTGTTTACATTTGACTTGAGGCCTAATACTCTAGTTCTGGTTGTCAATGAAATTGGTATTAATAAAACAAACATTTACACACAAACTGAAGCTTATTTGAGCGGTTTTTAGATGGTTGTGTTGTGTTATTTTGACAAAAACACAGGAAAAGTTGCACGTTTTGGCTTCAATCATGGCAACATTTTCCGGAAATTGCCGAGCTCACCCCGTTTTGGCAAAAGTAGCTGTGACGTCACTAATAGAACGCGCAATGGCAACTTAGTGCATTGACTATGGTGATAGTGATAATTTCATGAGGGAAAGCAGTGCAACTGAGAATGTCATCGTCATGGAAGATATGACAAAGCTGTTCAGAGTTTACAGGCATGCAGATTTTAACAGGCGAGACCTTAACCTAAACGAGAACAAGAGCTGAACTCTTGTTGACCGTCTATGATGAGCCCACCATAGTCAACACACTAGTGCACTACCGTACACACAACTGCAAGCTATCAAAATATGAATGAAGTCTGGAGTTGCCATCCCACCGCATTATTACTTATCATCATAAATTGCCTTGTTCAAAATCTGTATACAAAAATTTGAATTACACCATGACGTTTGTAGATAAATGTCCACCATTTAACACACATCTTTCTGATCTACAACTGGAAGTGGAACTGGCTAGGGTCACGTTAGCATAAAAACCAAAGTAGTATTCTCGCTGCAAAATCTTCAGTTTGGCGTTATAAAACTTCACAATAAGTTTGGCAAGCATGGTAATTTGAGAGTTATACTGGTAAAAATAACAGTGACAGACATGCTGTTTTAGTTATGATGTGATCTTGATAAGCAAGGCATGTTTACTTTAATGAGAATTTAATTAACTCTTGTTAGCTCATATTTGGTTTGTGTATAAATACCAAAAAGAGCTGCTATTTTGAGTCGGTGGCGTCTGTATGTATGTGTATGTATGTATGTATGTATGTATGTATGTGTAGATGTATGTCTGTCACACGCAAAAGCTCCCAAACCCCCACACCTACCATCGTAGTATTTGGTGTACAGGTTGACCCAGGAGTTGAGATGTGACTTTGTTCAAATGAACATGTCAGTGTCAAAAATATGCAAATGAGGTAAGAAAAAGGGAAAATCCTGTAAATGTGCAGGTGTGCATGGTGGTATTAACTGGAACAGCATACACATCTGAGTCAGAGATTCTATAACCTATGACTTATACTTATGCAGTGTACCTACATGTATTATGTGTAGGATTGGTGGCAGTGACAGCCTACTCCACTGACCTGGAGTCATTTCCTGTCATAAACTGATACATATTGGCAGAGCTGCTGAAACCAGGAAGGACTGTGTTGAAACATGTCTCTGCTAAGTGCAGTGTACCTAAAGTTGACCTACCTAAAGTTTCAGACCTTATTTACTTTTATCATTTTTGTTTTTCTGGTTTAAATATTTCTTGATGGACCAATTCAAACCAAATATTAGCACACTCTCCTTGTTTATATTATTATAAGCAGTAGTATCAAGTTGAACAAGCTGATATTGATAGGTTGGTTGGCTGTTGGAGGTTAAAAGGTGCAAAAATGTATGTACATGTATGTGTGTATGTATTTGTATATATTACGTATGTAGGTATGTAGATACATGCATGTATATATGCATGTATGTATGCATTTATGTATGTAATACGGTATTATTAGCTCCCATATATGCATATATATGCAAATGGGAGGTATTCTTATAAGGTGGTAAAATGGAGTCTGTGTGTATGTATGTAGGTATGTATTTATGTCTGTTGGTCAGTCCAGATCAAAAACACAAAAACTACAAGACAATGTCTTCATATTTGGTAATTAGAGGCATCCTAGGTTGGAGATGTGAATTTGTTCAAATGAAGATGTCTGTGTCAAAAATATGCAATTGACGTACAAAAAGTGAAAATTGGTGAAGATACTGAAACTCGGGAACCACCAGGCAGAATGTGTCAATATTTTGTGTGTAAGTAGGTAGCGTCAATCCTTTAAAAAAACTGTTAATTTTAGAGGGATGTTTTTAATTTTATATTTTTAAGAATTTTTTAATTTTTAGGTTGAATAGCTTTGTTCTTCAAAAATATTTGTTGGAGAGTCTTAAAACTACAGGTGTCCACGTTACTATGGATTATCCTACATTTTGTATGTATTTGAATGGTGAGGTTTTTGGTTGTTTTATTGTAGAGATTTTTTTTTAACACGCATTGACAGTCAATTTTCAAGGTCAATTTATTTTTAACTGCGTCACTGCTGCAGAGCAAGCTCCACCTATTTCAGCGCGTCGTTGTTACGGGAAGGCTCCATTAACTTAGGAATACCCTACTTCCCTAGAGGATCAATTTCACAGACCTGCCTTTCCTACAATGGCACTACAATAGCACCAGCTGGATTAGATAAACATAACAATGGAACATTCACACCCTGGGGATTAAAAGTCTTCTGTTTGTCACCCAAGTTGCTCAGGCAAGGACTCGGGTTTCAGGTATCATGCAAGTTACGTTAATGCAGTCATCCCCTAATGTTGTGTAGCACCCTGTTGTTGCAAGCTGAAGAGAGACATGTAATGAGGGAATAGTAACAATTGATGTAATAGCCAAATTGTGACGTAATACATGCTATCGTTCGTAAAGAAAAGTAGAGGCTAGAACTCGTTAACTCTGGACTTCGGGATATTTCCTGCCTTTTGCAAGATTTTTTGGTGCACCTCATGAGTCAGAAGGTAAGCTATTATGTATGTCTATCAATACCTGTTTTAGAATGTACGGTCGATTTTATTTATGCATATTTTTACATGGCGAAGTTGTACTACTTGTAGTGTGTGAACGGGTACCTGAACTGTAGCTTGTTCACCCTCTCTCAGCTATGCGCTTGTGAAATTGTTCATAATGGCATTACCGAGTCAAAATATTCCGAAGTGACAACGGGGATTACATGTTGTGAGGTTAATACTTTGAGATATAGTGTTGCGTAACATGTACTTTGATGTGAATTTGAAACTGCATGTTGTCAATTATCATCCGTTCCGCTACAGTGCACGGAGTTTAGGGACTGTGTTGTTCATCGATATACGGCGGTTTATCCCATGCCCAGCGTTGATGTCTGTTCAGTGTGTTGCCGAACCGCTGAAACAACAGCAAACCTTTCTAAAAAAACAACTCAGTTGAGCACATAAAAGTGTAATATTTAAAGTTGAGGTTTCAAACAGTCTGTACCTGAGATATTCCGCGGTACTATATGTCTAACTGTGTGGACTTTGAAAGACGTGTTCTCAGCTGTATTAGCCTATGCTAGGAAAGACAGAAAAGCCGTTCTATATGAGCTTGCATGTTTGCGTGCTGTTTATAGTACACCGTCAGTAACCTCGCTTGTGAAGTTTTGTGATTTTATTTCTGTGTAGAGTCACGTATAACGGTGGTGGTCATCAGTGCAACATTGAAAATTGTGTTTCATAATTGTATACCTAGGCTCTATAAATTACCATCAGCCGGCCATCAGTATCGGTATCGTTAATTGAGCCATCTCAATCACATTTTAAGTGAGGCTTTTTTCACTTGACGTTCAACGTTTCGCAGTTTGAACCCTCCTTCAACTGAGCAATTGATTTCCGCTGAAATAGGAAGAAATAGATCAACACCAGCAACTGTCGTGCATGACGATTCGATTTCGCTGCTGCGTGTGCCACCGACATGGCAACCTGCATGCATCGCGTTTGTAGGCTACCTTACTCAATCCTTATTCTCACACGAGACTGCCCCGCCTAAGTCTTGCATGCCAGACCTTGAACCTGCATGCCGAGTGAGCGGCGAAGCCGCGGGCTGCGAGTAACCGCAGGCTGCGAGTAACCGCAGGTTACGAGGTCTGGCAAGAACCAACTGCTCAGGAATGTGATGACGTCAAAAGTGGGCTGTCTTTCCTATGCTAATAAGTATAACTTTGGACCACTGCATACAGACAACCGTAACGCATTTTCACTGTATGTGCCCACCAAGTTTCATATACCCACACCGAAAAAACACTCCAGTAAAAATCTACAGCAAAAATTTGTTTGTGAGGCTATTTACCACCATCTCATTTACACCCCATTTACCACCATAACGCATTGTCACTGTATGTGCCCACCAAATTTCATATACCCACACCAAAAAAACACTCCAGTAAAAATCTACGGTGAAAATTTATTTGTGAGGCCATTTACCACCATCTCATTGGCAGTCGAACGGGGCCAAAAGTCCGCTTCGTTCAGACAGGGCAAAAGGAAAACAAGTAAACTCTATGGAGGATGACGTCGACGATCGACAATCGCAATCACAAGCATTGAAGCAACACCCAGAGCAATCATAAAACGAGAGATTTGCCATATCATGTCGGCAAATTCACGAGTTCAAAAGGCTATTTTTAGACGCTTCGCCTACAGTCATGAATAAATAATAGATGTACTCTTTCATCCAGCTGATTTTTGAAACATTCTATTGGACATTATATATAGCACATTGGTTCAGACCTCGTAACCTGCGGTTGCTCGCACCTCGCGGCTTTGCTGCTCGCGCCGCACGCAGGTTCGAGGTCTGGTATGCGAGACTAGCCCCGCCCGTGAGCATACTGATACTGTACTAGTATACACGTGACGCCATAACTCTCGCGAGACTAGGGTGTTTGAGAAAGCATGCACCAGCTGCAATAAAGCAAAGTAAATGTAGTTTGAGCGGGTCATTGAGAGAGAAACGAGAGTCGACAACGACTAAAACAGACCAGTATTTTGATCTTGTTTTCCACTTCGTCGAGATAAAAATCAATTTTGCCTTTATGGTTACGGTTTTCCTTGCTACTTCGGTTTCAAGTGGTTTCGTCACACGTGGCGATCCCCGTGAATATATCTGAATGGGCCGCGCTTACATGTATACAGTGCATTTCAAAAGGACGAACGTAAAACGGTAAATGCGTTTTCGTTTGATATCGACTCGTGTCGGTCGTGTGAAGTCGATCAGGTATCAGTTAATTCAAACGCAGGTGTACTTTGGCATTAGTTTGTGGTATCAGTTCGTATAATTAAAGGTTCAAAATTTGTGTGTTATGTCAGTTAATGTCGGAAAGTACAGCGTTAGTTGCGTGGCCGTTGTAGTAGGTACATGTGAACTGTTTCGTTTTCAACGCAACTTTAACTTGGCTCATGGTTATAAATACGTTTGCTTGCTTAATTTAATTATCATAATTGTGATAAGTTGTTCTTGTTCTAACAAAGACACAGTATTTTTCTCTCAGTGTGTAGTAGATAGCAATGAAAAGAATATATCCAATTTGACGTTTCATTGTCTAAAAAAAACGTTGCCCATATGCGGGCTACAACTTCAAGTAGTACATGTGTAATATAGTTGCTCAAGGACCAACTCTGGTATACCATCTGTTGACACAGACGTACTGGGGAATTTCGAGCACTTTTAATTTATTTAATGTGACTCTTTATTTAAATCTTATCTTCTTTGGAAAGGTGATTTGAATGAAAAGGGTATCTACAATCAAAAAGATTTGTTTTATTGTTTCTTGTCTTTGCTGTTTTAAAATTATTGTATCATGTTTGTGAGGACTTGGGGTGGGTGCAAAGTTTGGTTGACTACACAGCAACAATTATAATGCAATGTGTTGCACAAAATTTTCTTTCCGGGTGTTTTGAATTGTTATTTATGCACACCTCTTTTATCAAAAACCATTGTATTGTAGGATGCTTGGGTATAAATTTAAATATTTCTTTTGACTTGGAGTTAGCATAACTAATTTATCAGTTTTTATAAAAAAATATACTTTATCTCTACCGGTCTGTAAATAGTTTTGTAAATTATATTTTGTTCTTAATACATAGGTTGAAAATACAGCATGCCAAAGAAGAAATATTGGCGAAAATCAGTTGTGAAACAACAAGTAAGTGTGTACCAAATTCTGCTCACGGGTGAGCAATCAAGTAGGCTTAAAGGGCTGCGATCATCGGTTGTAAGTCTAGTCTTAATTTAATTAGTCTGTGTGTCTCAACATCCTGGTACATTTGTGTAAGCTTACCACCATAATTCAATTATATGATTGTTCAGCCTCAGTAGAACCTTACGCAATGAGTCAACAATTTAAGCACAAGTATCGGCAATATTAGCACAAAAGGAGGCGAGGTTAATGTTTATTTACCAAAGACCATGGAAAATTACCAGAATGCAAGGCCATGCAGTGGTTATTGATATGTTGTGATAATTATATGTGGGCTAGAGGATGCTTTGGAAACTAAAAGCTCCTATGTGTGGCACATTGTTGGCTATATTTTTTGTTTTCAACACAACATTGCTTGAATGTAAACATGGTCACTGAGGGATAACTCAGCCACTGGTGGTCAACAAGTGTTCACTTGATCAGACAACTAAAAGTCAATTAGATAAATTATCAGTTGCATTTAAGTTTCATCAAAGTATGCTTGTTAGTAAGTACACATATTGATGTGAAGCATGGCTGTTCTCTGAATTCTTGGCCAGGTGATCAGATATCAAAAATAATGTGAAATGTGAAATAAGCAAAAATCAAAGTTCTGCCAATGAATGTTACTTGAAGATGAGTTACATTATTCAGTAACTAGGTAACATTTCAATTATTATTAAAAAACATTGGTAAGCTGCCCCCCTTACACATGCAAATGTTTCAAATACTTGTTTTACGAAGTTTTTTATCGTGCTACTATAACATATATTTTATTGATACAAATGTACTCTTTATAAATTACATGAAAATAAGTATATCAAGGTGATATGAAAAGAGCATGAATATGACACTTGAATGATATGCTTGTTATACTAAATATATTTCTTTGTTTCTTTTACAGCCTGGTGCTGGCAGGAGCCATGCTGATAATCAGCGTACGTCAGCTGACAATTCTGCTTTGGGTTGTTCCAGTGATCGAGGCAAAACACCCAGTATTATATGATGTATCTGTCGACAGTGATCGATACAATAAGAGTTTGCTACCATATGATAGTATCCTATGTGAAAGTACGTTAAGCAACTTACACTCAAGCAACCTATTCATAAGTGAACCATCCATAAGCAACCTTTACAGCAAAGAATGTCATGTACCACAAAGCAGTGCACAAATACAGTCCAACAGTAGCATACTGCCTACAGATCCTTTTTTACTGCAAAGTAAAACTATTCAGACTCAGAAAAGCAACTGTCAGAAGCTTCAATGGGAAAGTTAATTAGGCCATGTTATACAAGCTAGTATTCATCAAGGAAGTCTACTTATGTGTATCTCAAGACAAGCATTCATTAACATCTGAGGACTTGAATTGCATTTTACATAATGGTGAAAGTTTATATAGAGAAACAGTCAGTTACCTGCAGGCCAGCAATGAATTTCATTCAGACATTTTAATGTTTAATGAATTACCAAATATTGTACACATGAAGTCTTTGCAGTACAACATAGAGAAACACAAGCAGTATTTTGGGTTGTTAGATCATTTCATAGATGTACCATTCTGAGACTGTTTACATTTCAAGGACGCCGTTACCAAAGCTTTCAATTCTAGTAACACTTTGTTGTTGATGACAGGTGGCTATTGTATGGCTCTTTCCAAACACCACAGTGGTAAATATTGTATATTTGATTCACATAGTCGTTAACTCACATGGCTTGCAACACATTGATGGCTCAAGTATTGTAATATTCTTTGACACACAATATGCTCCGATTAATTATTTGTATTCTTTGTTTGATAACTTGAATTTGAATAAAATGACAGCGTATGAGCGTCAAGAAGTGATCATTCATGCTAATAATTCAGCACATCAGGCTCAACAGCAACATGACAAACATAACTTATGGTTAATTATTTTAATTTCCAGACACAACAACTATCTTCTAAAAAGAATGCTTAGAGGTTAGACAGCTATGAAGGTAACATGAACAGTACTGTGTCATCTGTACCAAAAAAGGTTTTAAGTAAACTGTATGCAAGAGAATATAAGCAGAAAAGAAGACAAAACCACTCATTTTTGGCTGGTGAACGTGAAAAAGATAAATTAAGGAAAGCGCTGAAGAGGCAAAATCAAGATTTTAGAAAGACTGAAAAAGTTCATTTGAAATTGCATATGCAACAACAGAGACTAAATCCCCAATTCGAACACAAAGAACGTTGTCAACAACAAGTACAAAAGAAAGTACTGCGACAAAATCCAGTGTTCAAAGAGAGAGAAAAACTGAAACTACGGTCATGCACATATAACTGAACTTCGACAAAATCCGTAATTCAAAGAGAAAGAGAGACTGAAACTACGGTCACATATAACTGAACTCCGACAAAATCCTGTGTTCAAAGAGAAAGAGAAACTGAAACTACGGTCACATATAACTGAACTCCGACAAAATCCAGTGTTCAAAGAAAAAGAAAATCAAAACTTACGGTTACACATAACTGAACTTCGACAATATCCAGTGTTCAAAGAGAAAGAGATACTGAAATTGCGATCACAGATGAAATACTTGCGTTAAAATCCAAACTTTAGACAACCAGAAAAGGAGAGGCATAAAATATACATTCAAAATTTGCGAAAGAATTCCACATTTAGACTAAAGAGAAATTAAAGACCAAAATCTCCATGAGATCTCTTCGCAAATGTACTATAAAAATGTAATATAAAAACGCTAAGAGACAGCAGCAACAAAGTTATAAAAGCTCCCAAAGGCAGAGTGTTGTTTTCCAACAGAAAGAGAAACATTTGAAACGAAAAGCACAAGACATAAGCAAAGAAAGATATGTAATTACTGAACTGAATACAAGCTGGCCAGACAACAGCACAGGGCAACAAATAAGACACATTGATGATTTTAATCAACACTTGCATGAAAAGAAATTGAAACATCGTCATGGTGAATTATTGCAAGACTACATCATTTTGATAGTTTCCAGAAACATACATCTCAAGGACCCATTTATGTCTGTTCATCGTGTCATCAAACATGGTTCAGAAAGTCTGTAATTCAAGCTGCCATATTAGGGGTGTCTGTAAATGTGGTAACTAGCCATAACGACCAGTAACGACCAGAAACGAGCAGTAACGAGCAATAACGACCTAGAACTAGACAGAGCGAGCCAATAACGAGCCATAACGAGCCAAAAAAATTATGATCTGTCCATACATTAATCTGCAAGGGCAGTTCCCGCCAATCTTGGAAATCCCGCCCTCTACGTCCTGTTTGGACATGGTGCGGCTCGTTACCAATAATGAGCTGCAGCGTAACAATTACAGTCAATAAAGACAGGAAACAAGCAGTAACGAGCATTAACGAGCAATAAGGGGCCAGAACAAGATAGAATGAGCCAATAAGGGGCAATAAAGAGCCCCCCCCCCCCCATAAAAAGATCTTTTCCCCAATGGATTACTCATGCTAAGGGACAGAAAAGAAATTATAAGACGGGAGGGCTGATGTTTTTCAACATGATGCTGAGGAAAAAATAGTGAATTGTGAACTTCAAACGTGTTTCCATGAAAAGTAGTGACGCTCATCAATTTACATGCTCAAAAAAAAACATACCGTGAACATTTTAAAGAAGCTTTATCCTTTGAAAATAATCAAAATAAAATCAAATAAAGTAAACAGTTGCACAAAAACCCTCCCTCCCACCCCAGGGGACTGATTTCTTCCCCCTGTGGTTTTGTAAGGGAAAAATTGTTTATAGTTTATCCCTGGATTACCATGTGAAGTGAGGTTGTAGTTTTCGCCCGTAATTCACATATCAATTTTTAAATCTCACATCTTCACTTCCAAACACCACATTGTATTTGACAAACATTTACAAATGCAAAGACATAGTCAGTATTGTATCGCAAAAAGAGTTCCATGCTTTTCTCATAGATTGCCATATAGTAGCTCAACAGCTTGAGTAAAATTAGAGGCAAATCATATTTCATGCACACACATGCACTTCTTACAGTGTTTCCGTTAACGCAAAATCCTGCGTATTTTACACAAATTGTTCGGAAATACACAAAAAAAATCATGACTGCGTAAACAAATATGCATTGAGAAATGCCGCCCAATGACACGACGTACTTGGCCCGCACTACATTGCCTGAATGTGGTTCAATGCAGGACAAAAATAGAACATATGCACCTGCTTGCAAGTGACATTTATCATGATATTGCAACATTTTAGACTTTAGCAGACCGCAGCACTTTATGCAACATTGTATTTCATCATCACAAAACGTCATGTCAATCAGTTCTGTACAGACAATGGCACTACAGATGCAAAAAATTCGAGAATCGATCGAGTCTACATTGTTGGTAACACAATACAGTTAATGGTCATTTCGTCGCATGCTATTTGGAAAGTGTTTACGGGTGACCATTTAGACTCTGTCGGGTTGCATTCTTGAGAGGTCCTGCTGGACTTTGAACAGTATCTGCTTTTTGTTGGCCCTTTGAAAACACTAATTTCGTAGTCAGAAGGTATTTTCTTTGAACATGAACTCATTGGGCTGCTGAACGATCATATACGGGACATGCATCACGGCATGGCAAACATTCTGCTACACCTTGAAGCCCCTAAGGTTGTTGTTTTTTGTTAATAGAGCATGCGCATGACGTACTTGGTGTAACTAAGACCTCAACCAACTCCACTTACAGACAATCAATGTTCAACAAATCTGAAATTTTGGCAAACCATAAGTCATTCATGGATAATTTTAATATTACAAGAAAGGATGACCATAATAAGTTGCCTAGCTTATACTGGATACCAAAGCTCCACAAAACACCTTACAAAGCTAGGTTTATCGCAGGATCTTCAAAATGTTCAACAACAGAGTTATCGAAGATACTGACTTCTGTTCTTTGTACTGTTAAACGGGGACTTCAATCATACTGTGATGTTGTCTTTTCTCGGAGTGGTATAAATCAAATGTGGATATTAAAAAATTCGAAGGAACTCTTGGAAAATTTGAAATCAAGATCTGTTTCAAAAATAACATCTATTAAAACTTTCGATTTTTCCACATTGTATACCACAATACCACATGATAATTGATAAAGAACGCTTGAAAAACATCATCAACCAAGCATTTTTCTACAAAAATGGTTCACGGCGTTACAAATATGTGGTATTAGGGTATAATTCTACATATTTTGTTAAAAATATTACTAACGCTAAAGTGTTTTATACCGAGAAAGACATTATCAGTATGCTTGATTTCCTCATTGACAACATATTTGTTGAATTTGGAGGACACATTTTCCAACAGTTATAGGAATTCCCATGGGCACTAACTGTGCTCCCTTACTTGCCGACTTATTTCTGTTCTCATACGAGGCAGAATTTATCCAGAACCTTATCAAGCAGAAAAAGGTCTCTGTAGCTCGTACTTTCAACCTTACATTTAGATACATAGACGATGTTATTTCATTGAATAACTCTGAATTCAGTAAATATCTCGCTATGATTTATCCTCCAGAATTGAAGATTAAAGAAACTACAGAAACGGCCTCTTCTGCTTCATATCTGGACATTTTACTTGAATTTGACTCTAATGGTCACCTTTCTACTAGGCTATATGACAAGAGAGATGATTTCAACTTTAGTATAATCAATTTTCCACACCTCATCAGTAATATTTCACTCTCACCTGCTTATGGGGTATACATTTCCCAGCTTATTCGATATGCAAGAGCATGCAGTTCATATGGTGATTTTGTAGAGAGACATGGCCATCTGTCTTTCAAACTGTTAAATCAAGGTTACACCAGAGCAAGACTTGTCTCTACATTCAAACGCTTTTTTGGCAGGTATCGCAAGCTGGTTGATAAATACGATATCTCTCTTCGACAAATGATCACTGATGGCATCGGTGACATGGGGCCTTAGTGACCACTACCTATCTGACTTACAGATTGATATATGGCGGGTGCCACATGTGGGGCAGGATGCGCTTACTATTTTCGAAACACCTGACATCACTTCTTGGTCTTTTGGCCAGAGGTCCATATATCTTTCTTTCATGAATTTGACTTTGTTTGTGTACCGTCTATTTACTGTCTGTTCTGTGCTGTTTTGTGTCTATGTTTACAACTATTGTCTTACAAATTTTGACCTAGTGTTATTGGATTATGGATTGGTATGATTGCGATTATTTTACAGGAAACCCCCAAGTTCTACAGAAAAGACTGCCCAGCTCACTTCAGATACTGATTCCTACCTAAATACATTTTACGCAAATAAAAACTCAGTTGCGTAAAATCGTACCCAAGTTTTGAAATTGTAACGGAAACGCTGTTCTTATCTCTAAATTTCTATAAAACACATATATCAGTTATCAAACATATATAATTGTAGGGATATCGCTTGTTTTGTCGGGGAATTTATCAGTCGTAAAGTTTCTCACATACTCAGCTCATACTACTGCACAAGGAGAAATGCACTCAAGTATGATTGCCTTAATGAAATACAAGTAGTGTTTCCATCCAAATACGGATCAAGAGCACCCAAGACTCCGGATTTAATTTTTAAAATGGGGCCCTCCCCTCATAATCTCTCTCCAGTCCCTTACCATGATCACCGGCAAGGGTCAGAGTTCAGGCAAATGTGGTTTCATGAATGCAAAACGGATACTATGCGCGCTCAAGTTTATGAGCTGTCTGGGAATTGACTTTTCTGTCTTTCTTTATCAACAATACATAGATAAATGTGAATTTTTCTTTTTATTCGAAAAATGTTTATCAGGCTTCACTCATACGCCACGTGTTTACTGAGCACTGCAGCAGAGGTTTCGAGATTATACAAAGCATGTCGTAGAGGGCGGGATTTCAAGGACAGGCGGGAAGTGCAGTTGTAGTTCAATTTATGGACAGATCATTTTTATTTTGCTCATTATTGGCTCGTACTTTCTATTTCTAGCTCGTTATTGCTTACTGTATGAGCACTCAGTTGCACAATTTTTTGGCAATACCACAGGGTCCGGCGAGCAATATTCGTCTAGAAATTATGAATATGATCAATAAATGTCTTGTATTAAACTTTTTTTTCATTATACAAGCCTTACCTGTGTCTAGTGTGTGCCTATTACTTTACCCTAGCTATCTGTAGATAGTATTTCAAAGAAAACAGTCTATATCTGTTAATTTGCCCTCCCTAATCCCCTTCATTAATTTGTTCTGCCGATCGCCAACACGGGGACTTATCGCCCTGACCAAATAACTCGTTAGCAGCTCATAAGGTAGTAGACGGAAAGGGCTGAAACTCTCAGGGTCCGTGGCAAGAGGATGGGAGTAAAGTACCTAGACACTTAATTTATGCACGTATGCATAGATAAACAGGAATAAACAACGTATACTATTAGGTATGTATGTATGTATGCGCGAACGCCATTACGTAATGTTCTACAGTTCAGCAGTGACGGTGTCCGCATTGAATTTTCATGTGAAGTAATGGATACGAACATATTGGAGTCAGGAAGGAATATTTTATCCCCTGATGTCTTATAAAATGTGAGAGAATATCAATTGAATATGAAGCGTACAGGTTTCTATGTTACCCCAAAGGCGTACGTAGCAAGGCTTTCCAAGTTCCACTGCACGATGTACGCGACATGTCTGTGCTGCTTCTATTTCGCGACAACTTCACAACTAACGCGACAGTCTGCTGAAGTTTATTCCTGTAATTCTACTTCTCTGTTTTGATATCTAAATGCCGCAGACATCAGACTTAGGCAAGCGTCGCTACCTCCTTTCTTTACGTCGGTCATTATACAGACCATGGAGGTCCCTCCTTTTTCTACCTCCAAGCATACAGATCACGGTCCCGCCAGCGGGACCGTGTACAGACCACGTACAGACCAATGACGAACTATCTTATGACGGAGTGTCGCGCAAACGGTAACGGAAATTTAATTGAATTAAAACGAAATTAAGGCTTATATTCTGTTTTTTAATACCTCCCTTGGTACAATACACCATGGTCGTAAAAATATACCATTCTCCTCGATAGAATTTCGTAACTTTTCAAGAACATTTCCCGAAGTAAACATCAACATCCATCATTCCACGACGAGTCATTGCTGGGTTTACTACTTGACTTTAGAGCCAGATCAATGGGGAAAGTCAAAATGGATCAAAATATTCTCGTTATTTTTTCAAAGGTTCATTTCTTTGCGTAATTCTTGATTCGAAACGTATCTCCGTTACATTTATCCAAAGAAGGGAACATAATGAACAATGCAAAGATCCAGTAATGTCAATGAATCTGTAACACAAGCAATTAAGCCAGCGAAATTTCAAAGAAAAGCACAAATCAACAGGCAAAAAAACAAACGAATCTCTCTCTCTCTCTCTCTCTCTCTCTCTCTCTCTCTCTCTCTCGTTGTGTATCACCTGTCAGATATGCTTTAAACTCGGAAAGTTTTTGAATGTGGCAACTATATAACCACGAAATTGTGGTTATTCCATTGCCACAAAGCACGCTGCCGATCATTTATTTCACGATGATGTCACAGCAAAATCTCAGACAAATCAATGTATTTTCACCAAAACATGTCTCCAGCTACAATAATTCTACTTGGGTCACATCAGACAGTTGATATTTTAGAAAGGTCGTGGCTTGCAAAGAGTCAAAAGAAAAAGTATTGTTTTTCATAACATCGACAACGAAAAGAAGTCTTGTCAAATGCGTAATTTGCAGATCCGAGTTGCTTTCATTGACATGAGAGTTTTCCTAGTGATAGTATTGGTTTTCTATTCGTGTTAATTATCACACCCTATGGTTTTCCTTCACGATAAATCTCTACAAATCAATTTACTTTTGGCCAACTTGAGCCTGCTGCTAGAAAATTCAACGCGATCCTTTCTATTCTGTTTTGCTGATCAGACACGAGTAGGCATCACTGTCAAGCCATTGGCAGTGGAACTGGTCTTCCACACTACACCGTCTTTGGTCAAATCATAAACAGACAGACGAGTTCATTTCGATCCTAGAAACATTCGTGTTTTTTTTTAGAAATGTTCACTAGATTTATCCCTGATTTAATCATCCCGACTTTACACAATCGGTACAAACACTGCATTTACTTCATACGGTAATTTTAGTCTTTGTGGCTTAGTAGTGTTTAAGTTGTGTCTGCCAAATGAAAGCCTAGGAAATTTGAACGAATTTAACATCCCAACTTTGATGCCGGAGCATTTTAATGTACTAAAACACAGTGGGGAGACTTTATTCGAGTAACTGATAGTATATCAATCGACCTTGACACTCAGCGAAGCTTTTGTGCGAGTATGCAAATTTTGTTTACAACTTGCCCGTTTGCTCGCTACCGTAAACAAGATATGAGCCAGCATAGTGTCAAAGGTCGCAACTTCCGTCTTCCGGCTTTACTCCCATCCTCATGCCATCAACTGGTAGAACCACTCGATCGTTGTTCTCCGTCTTTGACCATTGGAATCCTGAAAATAACTAGTCAGCGTTCTTACTTGCTGAAGTACAAAGCTGATGCCGACTTTTTTTCGAAAATTTACGCCACCTAACCCTTCAAAAATGAAGATTTTTTGAAATCGGACCCTGAGAGTTTCAGCCCTTTCCGTCACAGTCGTTTGGAGAGCTATTCAGCGCTGGGTCTATTTGCCCCATAGACGAGTGTGCAGAAGCGAGAAATACCCCAAGTCTGGAAATGAAATGGCTATTTCGTATAGGGATTGTGCCACCATGTCATCTTCGACGTTCGATTTTACCGTGAAAAGTAGCAAGTTCATCTATCATGTAACCGTCGACCGTTCCCTAGCATTCTCAAAATTCATACCTGGTACTTGATTTGCTTCACAAACGCTCGTTTCGTGTGATTTTCGGCCGAATTCGACGGACACGTCGCTAAAACATAAGCGTGAGCAACATTCCGGTCACCTCACAGTGGACGTTGGGCACCTCCACTTTACTGATGTTAGCGCCGCGTACCCATGAGGGGCGACTGGAAGGTTGTTCATGCCTTATGTTTTGGCGACGTGTCTTCTGAACTCGGCCGAAAATCACACGAAAATTCATATCTGATACTTCATCTGCTTACAAAATGCTCATTTCCTGTGATTTTCGGCTGAGTTCGAGATAAACCTGGCCAAAACATAAGCGTGAGCAACATTCCAGTCATCCCTCATGGGTAGGCGGCGCCAACGTCAGTAAAGTGGAGGGACCCAAGAGGTGACCGGAATGTTGCTCACCCCCAGGTTTTGGCGAGGTGTCCGTCGAATTCGGCCGAAAATTACACGAAACGAGCGTTTTTGAATCAGATAAAGTATCAGGTATGAAATTTTAGAATGATAGGGAGCGATCGACGGTTGCATGATAGATGAACTTGTTAATTTTCACAGTGAAATCGGACACGGAATGTGACATGGCGTGGTTTTTATAGCCATTCTGTTTCCAGACTTGGGGTATTTCTCGCTTCTGCACACTCGTCTATGGGGCAAATAGACCCAGCGCTGAATAGCTCTCCAAACGACTGTGCTTTCCGTCTACTACCTTATGAGCTGCTAACGAGGTATTTGGTCAGGGCGATAAGCCCCTGCGTTGGCGATCGGCAGAACAAATTAATGAAGGGGATTAGGGAGGGCAGTTAACAGATATAGACTGTTTTCTTTGAAATACTATACACAGATAGCTAGGGTAAAGTAATAGGCACACACTAGACACAGGTAAGGCTTGTATAATGAAAAAAAGTTTAATACAAGACATTTATTGATAATATTCATAATTTCTAGACGAATATTGCTCGCCGGACCCTGTGGCAATACCAAACGTCATAGAGGGCGTGATTTCTAAGCTTGGCGGGAACGGCACTTGTAGTTTAACTTAGGGTCTGATCAAATTTTTTTGGCTCGTTATGGATCGTTATTGGCTCGTTCTGTCTAGTTCTAGGTCGTTATTGCTCGTTACTGCTCGTTTCTGGTCGTTACTGATCGTTATTGCTAGTTACCACATTTACAGACACCTGCCATATTAGCCACACATTCTGCCAACGCATCTCAATACCTGACTGGCTATATCTCTGTGAACAATACAGAATGGGTTTGTACTACATGCTATAGATCTATATCTGCAGGCAAAGTCCCAAAACTGTCTACAGCCAATGGAATGAATTTTCCTAATATACCATCAGAATTACATTTACACCAACTAGAGGAACGGTTAATAGCTTTGAGACTTCCTTTTATGCGTTTGTGCAACTTGCCCCTTGGAGGTCAAAGATCATTATCTGGTCCTGTGGTGAATATTCCAACAGATATAAACCCTACCATCAATATGCTACAAAAAATGCTTAATGAATCTGCAACTATACCAGTCAAGCTAAAACGAAAGTTATCATATACACGATGCGAATTTACTGAAAATAGCAGACCCAAAAAACTGATGCAGGCATTAGTGTGGCTTATGGAAAATAGTATTCTGTACCAAAATTCAGGTATCCAAATTGATGATTCATGGTTCCAGAGAATCAATGATAATACGGATACTGACATGGCAGCCTTCATTGAGAATACAGACAGTGCATCCCAACCGTCAGTTGAGTCTGATTCTGACACGGATTCTACCGGTAGTGATGCATTCAGTGAGGTTGATCCTAAAGAGGGTGCTGTTGCTAATATGGATACTTTACTTGATGATACTAATATCTCTAATCAAATGTTCACATTTGCACCTGGCGAAGGACAAAGACCTTTGAGCTTATTTGCTGATAAAGATGCAGAATATTTAGCTTTTCCTACCATATTCTGTGGACAACGTCGATTCAATGATACAGAAAATCACTCTCCTGTATATTACAGTGACATATATGTAAATGGGAAGTTCGTAATGTGGACAGACGCGTTGCTAATTGTGTACCAAATATATTTTTTTAACTGAAGAAATTTGCAGTTGAAACAAAATTAAATCCATGATAAAGTACACCTTGCATTACGGCGTTGTAAAACTGAGGGTAAAATTACAAAGTTGCTGACCTATTAAACCCTGATAAAGTAAGGCTACTCAGACTTGATGACGGTTTTTATATATGCAGAGATTTGCGTAATTCACCACCTTACTTGGAAAAAAGAAAGAAGGATGTCTTTGCTATGATCAGACAACTTGGTCTACCGACATGGTTCTGTTCCCTCTCAAGTGCTGATACTAGATGGATTGATCTTCACCGCATACTGGGCCTTCTTGTTGATGGCAAACACTATACTGATGATGAACTGAAAGCTATGCCCAATCTCCACCGCAGAGTTCTTATCGGCGTGTATTTCCCACAATTCCTTGCGCTGTCGCCGATAATGACTCTGCCACAGGTGTCTTGTTTACGTGGTAAATCACCACATACCGATCCGCAAACCGGAAGTCAGCTCGAAAACCGACACTGTGACGAACTAGCTGAAAATACAAAGTCCGTCCTCCATGAAAAAATGTTCATCGGTTTGAAAACTAATTACTATAAGTTTATAGCAAAACACGAACTGGAAAAATATAATTACCTTTGGAACTACTTTTAAATAGTGTAATTATTCGGGAAGAAACAAGGCTTTGACCTGTTCCGACCTTTGGGCGAATCCCCTGTATCGTCTGCTGATGATGTATTTTCTTGAATTGTGACCCCTCCTGCACTCGAAGTTATTTACCATGGCCGTATATATGAATACTCAAGAAAGAACAATAAATAAACACTGAAAAGAGAAAATGGCGTTTTTATTTGAATTTGTAGATAACTGTGCGCGTGCTGGAACGAATTCGAACTGCCGCGCGTTACTGTGGCAATACCATAGCTACAGTGCGCGACAGGTAAAAAAGTAGTCCATTGACGTTCCAATGACCTCGAGGTCACATGAATATTAATCTGCCTGTGCCAGAGATATGCTTATTAGCGTACGCGCGATAAGAACTCTGGTTCGAGAGTGAGCTATGCCCTCATTCATGATGACGTAGCCCGCAATGCAATCTGGGATATACTTAGGGATATGGCCGCCATGTTTGTTGTCTGCTACACGTACGTATACTCGAATCAAGTCGTGAGCTGTTTGATGTAAATATACTCTGTATCGTCATTTTAACATTTGGTTAGTGAATCACTACTAAGTATTATGTCAAATTGCTGTGTTCCGTACTGTTTCACCAACAGTAAGGACTATATCCTGATCAGTTTTCACTCTTTTCCAACTGACAAACGCCAAAACTCCCATCGGAAACGACTGGTAAGAAATGACGGCAATATATCGAGGAACGCAAAAGTGTGTGGTCTGCATTTCTTAGGAGGAAGGAAGACATACGATAATCATACATTGACTAAAACAATGAAGATAATTTGGTCAGGTACCTTGTTTAACTTTTCATTATTTTAGACACTGCAAATGACCACACGGCATGTGATTTTCACCAAGTATAGGTACAAATTAGTCATGTTTCAGTAATAGACTATGATTAGAAACACGTTCACAACTTTTTCAAGACAAATTAGAGAAAAAAAGAATATGACATGACTTTTGTCCCCTTAAGCGCTATCATGAGCTGTAGTTGCTCACAACTTGTGAAACATACAACAATGATTGGACTGACTGTACTTGACTTTTTTATAGAAACATATGTAGGTTCATTATATACCTTGATGAAAAGCTCACAACTAAATTGATTTGCTATGCAATATTTTTGAAAAAGAAAAGTGATCCAGTGAAAGCACACCACAAGGTCTTCTCAGAGAAACACACCACATGTAGATAGGTTTGCAAATGTATATATTTTTTAATCACATGTATTTTGAAGAGCAATATAACTTTCAAGACAATGAAAACTGAGTTATCATGTTATGAATAAAATGATGAGGAGAGGTAAGCCATAATCAAAATTTTGAATGTATTCTTGTTTTTGCTAGTGTGATAACAGGGTTTGAGTGTATGGTAGATATGTAGACAGTAACCAGAACTGAATTGTATTCTGGTCTACCAAACATTCTCAAAATTAATTCTATAGAACATCAAAAAAGCGCCAATTGTCTCTTAGCACAACTGATTTCATGTTTACATCGAAAAGAAATAAAAACACTATGGTTATTAAGTTCTTAAAACTTTTTACTAAACAAATTTTGACAAACAAATTTGAATTGTACCTATCGTCAGGGGTATAACATCATCAAAGTATCAAAAGAAACATTATCACCCAATTTCAGCACAATCGGTCCTGTAGTTTTATAGTTTTAAATGTTTGATGAAAAGTACACATTTTTTACCTTATTTGCATATAGCTCATTGAACCATAATGTCTTGGATTCAACTTCATCAAACTATTACAAGAAACATCCTCACCTTATTTCAGGTTAATCAGCCCCTGTAGTTTTAGAGTTTCAAATTTTTGACAAAAAAATACATGGTTTTATACCTAGTGTACATACTAGTATCATTCACTGTACAATGTTGTCATGGGTTCAACTTGATAAAACTACATGTATTACAGGAAACATCTTACCAAATTTCAGCTCAAATTGATTAAGTAGTTCTAGAGGTTTAAATTTGTGATGAAAAATAGCCAGTAATTTTAAAGTTCAAAATTATTGACAAAAAATGCATTTTCCTACTTACATGTAATATCATTCAACGTATCATAATACATGAGTATTATTTCATTCAACAATCACTAGAAACACCCTATCCAAATTTCAGCTCAATTAGCCTAGTAGTTATAGTCTCAAATTTATGACAAAAAAGACAAATTTTGTACCTATTTTGTATAGTATTCATCATACCATGTCATGATTACAACTTTATTCAACTATGGCAAGAAACATTCTCACCAAATTTCAGCTCAATCAGAACAGTCCTAGAGTTTTAAAATTTGGATGAAAAATACACATTTTTGCATGTAATTTGTGTATCATTAATTATATCATAATGTCATGGTTCATTCAACTATAACAAGAAAAACACTCTCCTAATTTCAGCCTGACTGACCCAATACTTTTCAAGTTATTGATTTTTGACCAAAACCCACAATTTTTACCCAAATCAAATGCCACTTGCCTAATTTTTTTTTACATTTCCATATAACTTATGTATCCACAAAATAGCAATGTAATTGACCCAGCAGTTTTGTTTTGTCGTTTACAAACACACACTCACACACACACACACACACATCCAGACACACTGAAATTTGTACATTCAGTTGTGCTAAAAAACTGGTGCATCACTTTGTATCAACAACTGTTATTTCTGATGTTGCAAGAAATCTTAATCTAGCCCACACAAATTACCATTGATTCATGTAAACTTTGCAATTTTAAACCTTTTCATCCAACTTTCTTAGAACAGAGATAAATTATGTGTAAAGTATGTGTTGGTAGTCAGGTCCTAATCTGTTCCTTCTAATCATTTAGAAATTGTTATGCATGTTCTTTTTCACTGTTTGGGTCCAAAACGTTCTGCAATTAAGGCAGGTAAAATCCATTCTTCATGGAAACTGAGAAGCTTTTTTTGGATTGGTTTCCAAAAGTCCTCGTCAAAGTTGATCTTTATCCAACTTACTGGGAAGTCTATATGGGTGAATATTACAAGATATGCCACTTGATAGCCAGTCATTGCCATTTCCATTTGAACTTGATAAAACCATTTATGGCGTTCTTTGATACATATGGCATTGTTTACGATTCGAAAAGCAAAAGAACTATCTTTTTCCTTCTTTTTATAACAGCCTCCAATGGTGTACAGGTCCTACTGGCAGATAGACACTTGACCTCTAACACAGATGACTCACCATCAATGGTACCAACTCTGTCAGGAGACAATGCTAACTGGCCATTTTCTTTAGAGATAAACAGTCCACATTTTCTGAGTGAATACGATTTCCCCGCTGCATTGAACTGCTGTTCAAACTTTGACACTGCAGTGTCTTAATTATCTATGCCGCATTTGATGTGGTCAGACTTGGGTCGCTGGCCTGGTTTCCCAACTGTCAGGCAACGTTTGACTTTATTTATGGGATTTCCATTTCCACAGTAGTCCTTACAGTTACTTCCTGTAATTCTCCCTTTATGCGCCCGCCACAACAAGATATTATCTTGTTGGCCAATAGTATCTTGTTCTACCTTTAAACAGCTTTCGGGTGAAAGTTGAAGCTCATCTATTATAATTTCTTCTGGTGTTTTAGAATATTCTTCTTCATCTTCCTCTCCACTCTCTTCTGAAGATGTTTCCAGTATCTGGTGAAGACAGGTGAGGTGACCAATAGTGTTTAGGCCTGACTTCAATTTGTTGAGGTCAAGACTAAGTTCAATTTGGTCATCTGATACGGCTTTGTAAGCATGATATCCCTCCAGTGGTGCTTTTGATTTTTTTCTGCCAAATATATACTTTTTGAATCTTCTTTCACCAATTTTAGTTGGTAAAGTCAGTCCTTTCCTTTTACGGGATGGAAGATGCCACTTTTGGGGTTGTTCTGTACAGGATGCGGTCTTCTGACTCTCTATGTAATCCAGGACAGCAAACAAACTAGCAGCCACATGGTTACATTTGCCTCCTTTCCCAGCAACACACTGACAGTGTCCTTTGAGAATTATGCCAGTATTCCAAAATATAACTTTAGTTGTATATACTTTATCTTTCATACTAGATTGTACACGAGTCCAGAGATGGCAGTGATCACCGGTTTGATTACTTTTTATTTCCTGAACATGACCTGATCCGTAGAAATTGTATTCCTTCCCAGTGTTCTCCACAAATGAAAATTAAAGGCGGACGGCTAATTAGCATATTTATTTGCATAATATTTGCATATAATTTACATATCACCAGGGCTATTCACAAGGCATTCCAGTGATGAGATATACTTCTGATATTTTTAATATTTTTCTCCATTCAGAAGTGATAAATGGCAAGCTATACAATTTATTTTTAAATTTAAATCCTTTTTATTTACATTAAGGTGGTTGGAAAGGCTATTTTTGCACCAATTCTTTTCTCAGAGTTAATGTCAAGTTTCAAGTGTTAGAATCAAGATATTTAGTTCAAATTTTCAGGATAACTCCCTTAGTTAATATTTTCTCCAAAGAATATAAAAATTGTATATTTGCAGCCATAATTTTGAAATATGACACCAGTAAATATTAAAATTCAATTTTTCATATTTTTTTGCATATTTGAATTAAATTATAATTGGATAGTATTAATATTACCAAATTAGTTATAAATATGTTGACACTATTTATTGTAAGATTTGTACGGCAGGATTTGTAAATAAAATTTGTTTTTATGATTTTACATGGGTTTATATATCAAAAAATTATTAAAAATTCTTTCAAATTTCAAAATGTGATTTTTCAAAAAGTACTTCAAATACAGAAAAATTGTGCCGTACAAATCTTATCTGTAACCTTGTTAATAGGCTGTAAAAATTCCATGTCCATATCTCATTTCAAAGTTGGATTAAATTGGTATAAAATTATGTAGGAAAACTGTTATTCTGTCAAAAATGTTGAAAACAAGCCATATTTGCACCCCTCTTTTGAAGTCATAGAGCAGTTTTTTTTGGTTAATCTCACTTTTGACACCTCTTTGACACTCAAAGAATCTAAAAATGCATTTACAATAGCAGTCACTCACTCTGAATGCCAGCACCGCCTTGTCAAACTTTCCTGAAAAACAGCAAATAATGACTTTCCCTTTTCAAACATTTTATTAAAAGCTAGGGGACCTCTACCATAGTTAATACACTAAGAACTCCCCAACTTCTTCTTATTTGGTCAGTTTTTCAGAAGTTTTAACAGGCTATAACTCTGCAATGCCTTTGTGCCCAAATGTCTAGTTTTTTTTATTCCACAGAGAATGTTGACTACTTTTATATTTTAATAGTTTTGTTGAAATTTATAACTGACGCTCTAGCCTTTCCAACCACCTTAAATAAATAATAAAACATCAAAAGTGAAAAAAAAAACATTGAACTAATACAAACAATACACAATTTAGTAAATATATTGCACAATACCAACATGAAAATTCAAAAGTAGGCCTACATGAGAAGTAATCAGTGTTCGAAATAATCGTTGGCAAATGGTGGCACGTTTTCATATGATCCTCTGTTACTATATGATTGTCTGTAGCCCGATTGGTATTAAAGCCATGAACGTCTTTTTTTACGTGCGGCGTCCATGACAAGTTGATACGGGACTGAATATTTGCACTAAGTTACAATGCGGAGTCAGCGGAGCATGCCTGCAGAGAAACATACGTTGACTTTAAAACTCTTTTCATAATAAAGAGAGGCCCGAAAAAAAATGATACCAGGTATTTCCAAGAGAAAGATTTGAAATTTCATCGACTCATAGTTCGGCAAACGTACAAAACTTTGACAATTGCGCGGCGTAGGCTGCCATGCATGTTTGTGTGGAGCACGCTGGCGGGTACGCTGGCTGGCTCTTGATCTCGATCACACGCGACCTTTGAACTATACAGTACAGAACCGTATGTACATAGCTGCTGTATTCGGATGATCGCACGAATGATGATTTTAGCTCGTGCAGTTTCTTTTTACTTCATTTCATTGTGCCTTTCATATTTTAAAACGGTCACGGATTTTGAAACTTGATCAAACGCAACTGCTTCTCAAAGTCAATCGAGTGAATCGCATGCAAGTTACGAATGCGTGACAGGAAGTGACACACATGGCTTCAACGTCATGTGGACGTAGTCTGGTTCCCTGACCCATTTCCCCGGTAGAGGGCGTGGGGAAATATAGGGTCAGGTACCGGGTAGCCATCTTGAACAGAATTTTGTTCAAGATGGCGGAGGTTAGTCACCTGACAGAACATGCTACAACAAATATGGCTGCTACCATGAAAACGCCGGTCAAAATTCGACTGGATCAGAATTATGTTCGAACACTGGTATCCGAACCAAAAACATTGGCACACGAGACGGGAAACATAAACTGAAAGGATTAATCCAAAAGTATGGGGAAATGGAGGTGATTGAAGGCTGGCTGTGATATCGCAGCAGTACTATTGCGTGTATCGAACGCGCTAGGGTCATTGAGGTCATCGCCGACTGTGGCGTGACCCGATCGAATGACCCGAGCACGTTCGATACACGCCACAAGTACTGCTGCGATATCACAGCTAACTGAAAGCAAACTTTGTTGGAACTGTGAACGACGATTGATTTCGATGGAAAGAATGGTGTCCGAATTTCGTGAAAAATGCCAGGCATCATGTCGACGTTCTAAAAGTATTAAGAGGTGTGCTAAATCACAGTGGCTAAATCATGGAGGTAGAAAGTCTTTCATTCTACCTCCACGGCTTTGTGGTACAAACAAGAAGTTGGTGTCAAGTGAGCGAAACCCAAGAAAGATGAGAAAAAGTTACAAGTGTTACTTTCATCCAATCACAGCTTGTTTTATTTTAACCCAATAGCGTCCATGTTTACATTAGCCGGTACCTGACCCTATATTTCCCCACGCCCTCTACCGGGGAAATGGGTCAGGGAACCAGACTAATGTGGACGTACACGGATCTCAAAATGGCTAACTCGGCTCGGATACGCAACGACCTGAGCACGCGAAGTACCATACTTTTTTGCATCTGATATTTGTGTCAACCAATCGTACAATTTTAGCCACATCTGATCGAAATCACTTTTCCTGACCTTCGGATCCTTACAAGTACGAGACATTGGCGGCAATGGTAGTTGCCTATATAGGGGGTAGCTAAAAGCTGTATTAACCGCCATCTTGGAAATCGCAAAGGATTATGGGGCGACCACAGTGCTATTGGAGGGGCAAACCCAAAAACATGTCACTCAAGCCATAGAGTTCTAGCATACACATCGTATCAGACACTCCGCTATTTCCGATCATTTCTTCTACAGAACTACTAAAACAGCTCTAAATTCCACCAGAAAAGATATTTTCGATTTGAAATCGTTTAATTAATCGGAAATTAACACCGCTGAAACAATTCAATCGTCAAATTAATAGAAAGGACCATAGGCCTAATCATGAAATTTACGCGAAACATGGTTTTTTTATGTGATGACAGATTTATAGCATGAACG
Source organism: Ptychodera flava (assembly GCF_041260155.1). Classification (NCBI taxonomy): domain Eukaryota; kingdom Metazoa; phylum Hemichordata; class Enteropneusta; family Ptychoderidae; genus Ptychodera; species Ptychodera flava. Next base: position 1,252,704 of record NC_091936.1, read on the forward strand.
GTAACATATTTGAGATCGACAAATTTGTCATTCAAACTACGAGTAAGTGGAAATATATAATTGTATATAATGTAGTATGGACAAGCAGGTAAGAATCCAACGGCGTTTAGTGCATTAGTCTGTACTTACGAAAATAATAAAATATGACATCACCGATCATAAGAAACGTGGTGTTGAAGAACATATTTTTTTAACAGAAGACTACGGCGACCATTTTCGGTAAGTATAATTCTAACTTTAGCAAACTTCTGAAACAAACATATGAAGAGTAGCTTCAACAGTCTTGGTTTTGTTCTACTCTCGTTATAAAATTAATCAAATGTCGGGAAAGCATGTACATTTTCGATATCTGTTTAGCGACTGTGTAACCCCCTCTCTCTCGTGACAAGTCTAGCTATTTGATGTTTTATTTTGCCGACATTTATTTAATGGTTCACGGTTAACGCTCGATAATGATGTCGATTTCAGGTCGATGCCATCACTCTGTTTTAATTACTCCAGTCGTGTTAAATATCTATCCTTTAAAACGCGAATGCTGGTAACATCGCATCTTTTAGCGGGAAAACTTCAACTGGAGACATTTCACAGCCTGGAGCAAGTCATCACTATCAAAAGTCTGTAAAATTTTAAGTGTTTTGCTTCCGAATGGACATATTTAAATGCAGATGCAACTTCGTGCGTAAAATATTGAATGGCAATATAAATTTTATCGTTTAGAAAATATCTGACTGTCAAACTGGTCGTACAACCAACAGTAAACATGACGGAGCAATGATACGGACTTCAGAGACACTGTGTAATTTTTTCATCGCGACCGCTGATGAGAGCAAACTGGTAAAATATACAACCTGGCCAAGTATTTGGCTTTGAATTTTCAATTGCCCCGTGTTGAGAGATGTAATCAAAAGAAGGCTTTTTGAACACAAAAAAGAGAAAGAATGAGTCAGTAAATATCGAATGATAGACAGAAGAATCGAGACTGTCTATGATTTACTCAATTGGAAACATGATATTTCGATTAATTGACTAACACAAACAAAAAGAACATTTTATTCAACTAAAAAAAAATAAGTCGGCGCCTTTCCTTGGCATCCCTGGCAAAGGAGCAACACATGATGTCGTTTGGGTCTTCAAAAATCTTCGAAAACGGCTGGACGGTAATAATAATACTTTTCACGACAGAAAACAAGTAAAAGAACTTAAATCTGAACTTTAAGTAATAGTTCTGCAGACGAAATGATCGGAAATAGCGGAGTATCTGCCCGGAGTATCTGATACGATGTGTATGCTAGAACTCTATGGCTTGAGTGACATGTTTTTGGGTTTGCCCCTCCAACAGCACTGCGGTCGCCCCATAATCCTTTGCGATTTCCAAGATGGCGGTTAGATGCTTTGACTGAGTGCCCGCTGGCAAAAATGCAACACCGAGCCTTGTACCATGTCCGTTGTATGAAATGGACGGTGTCTGTACGGTACGGTCGGCAGCTTAACACATTTCAAGCTTTTTGAATTGAAGTCTTAGCGAATGTTCATCGGCACTACGGCCGTTTCACACTAAAAGCTCGTTGAAATAAAAGCGTGACAAAATCGCCGCTGAGAAACAATAGGTCTTCAACCACATTTTAGGGACTGGTCAGTTTCTTCAGCCTGGGGGGGGTCACCCTGTTTTTGACTTTGGTGATAGGGGGGGTCACCATGTTTTTGAAATGCCCAATAGGGGGGGTCAGTGTGTTTTTGAATTTTGAAACAGGCTCATCATTGCCTATAAAATGCTAGTGTCAGCCACAAATTTCATCATTGAGTTGTATTTTTCGGCGCGCCCTTTGGGCGCGTAACTTTAATAATCAGTCGTATTTTTCAGCACGCCCAACTTTAACATATCAAGCATACATACATCAGAGATATATGTATGTTCAATATTTTTCAGCGTGCTCTTCAAGCTCATTACTTTAATATATCAGACATTTTTCAGCATGCCCTTCAGGTGCATGACTTTAATATACAAGGCATATATATCAGAGATATCAGGATGTTTCATATTTTTTGGCGCGCCCTTCGGGCGCAATACTTTAATAAATCAGAGATATCTTGATGTTTGCTTTAATAGTGAAAGTGTACCATTATGAAATCTGCATTTCATATGAAAAGGATGACAAATTCCTGATACTTTTCTGTTCTCTCTATGAGAATTCAGTATGAGAAAGCAACATGCACAAATATTTCACAATATATATTTGATACAGTGACTTATTTTAGGGATAGAAAAAGGACAAGATATCTTTCCTTCTCATTGATGCAATTATTTTCCTTTGTGACACAGGTTTTCTGTAGAAAGATGCTTTTTTATGAACAAAATAACAGTTAAAAAAGGCAGTTTTTGTCATTATTAGCTGTGCTTTTATGGTTTCAATGTTACAAGAGAAGGTCCTCTCAGACACTGTACACATCAGATTTGGCTAAAAAAGCTCTCTATGGCTCCTCAGGAGATTTAATTGGATGGTTGGCAAGTCTTAACACCCATCAAAGTTTTTGATTCACTGCTTTTCCTCTTTGATATTAATGATTGTCATCCATTTCTGTACAACAGTTCAGGACATCTGGTTAAGCATAGAAAGTGTGAAATACATTCACAGCTCATTCAAAATACAGCTATGTACTATATTCAAACTTTAAGACTGACACTTTGAAATTCCTATCTTACAACTGACATGTCAACAATTTCATTAAAACATAGAATGACTATTTAAAATATGAATATATGTAAAATGTAAAATATAATTTATATATACGTATATATATATGTATATATATATATATATATATATATATATATATATATATATATATATATATATATATATATATTATATATATATATAAAATTTATGTCCACCTTTTGTTTTACCTATGTCGGCGCCGGGGGGGGGGGGGTCACCCTGTTTTTGAAATTTGGAATGGGGGGGTCACCCTGTTTTCAAAATTTGGAATAGGGGGGGTCAGCCACTTTTTGACGTCGGCAAAAAATAATCCACCGCCCCTCCCCCCCAGGCCGAAGAAACTGACCAGTCCCTTAATAAAGAGTATCGGCGGATATGAAAGAGGATCGGGCGAAAAAAATAAAGGATCGGGGCCGATCCTGTTAAACGGCCTTGGGAGAACATTGAGGATTGCATGCAGTCGCAAAACAAACCGACAGATGTGTGAACGGCCCCTCTTTATTTCACGACGTTGTCAGTTGCTGTCATTTTTATACAATAGGCTGTCAGATATTGTTCGGACAACTGACTGTGAAAACAGTTTAGGCTACAGAAAACAAAGGTGGGAGGGCGACAAAAAGAAGCCGGGCGCACCGCCCGTCAAAAACCCCTCGTGGAGAACACTGCTTCCTGAGAGGCTTTTCAGCAACAGGGAGTTCATATGAACTTTCAGAATCTGAGTCAGGAGAAGGGAGAATGATTGCCTTCCTCTTCACAAGGTACTCATACACATGTACATAATTAAAGTTTCTTGGCACATTTTGGGGATCACTGGTCCAGTTTGCAACCTGTGGTATGGGAACCTCTACTGCCACTGAGTCCACATAATCCTGAACAATGGCATATGATAAACTTCCATCAGGGTCAATTACAAACTTGTCTATACCAGCCTCATTTATATCTGTTACTCTGGAATGTTAAAAAAAGTTACAAGTTGTTATTTCTAAACATTTCTTACAACAACACAATCCTACGCACAATAACAAAATTTAAACTTAATGACTAATCTATGTTTGCAGCAGAAATTAAAATATCCCTATATTCAAGAAATCACTCATTGCAAACACCATCAACATACTGTTGTATATCATTTGTGGTTCTCATCATCAGTGTCAACATTTCAATTTTGGAGGGGGTTGCTTCCTTATTGCCGAAAATCAATATGTTTCTGGAAAATTTGAAGATTTGCAATAACAATAATCTGAACTTAAAAACACAATCCCTCAACCAACTGGTTCGTGGGACTGAATTACTATGCGTGATTTATTACAGTTCGGCATTTTTAAGAGTCGCACACTTAAAAATACTACTACTACTACTATTACCACTACTACTGCTATATAACTACAAACAACAATTAATGTATCATTAGTGAAAAAGCTTGTTGAAAAATTTACTTACTTTCACTCCCATAATAGGAAAACATCGACATTCCAACAAAAAATTATCATAAGGTAACAGCTAAAGATTGTCTTCGAATAGAAATCAAAAATAAAAGTATTAAAAGGAACCATTAAAATAAGGAAGATTACGTCAAAATAAAATGTTATACATTAGCATGCAATGATTCAAATTGAAAACAACGAATTTATCGAAATAAATTGTATTACTATAAAGAGTAGATGCGATGTAGTTAACTTTTAAACTGAAAACAACTCCGTAAATATAATCGTTGAAACTTAACACGCGTGGCAGATACATGTAAGTATACACAATAGAGTGTTCAAAGATAAAACACGGTGTTTAGCGAGCTGTGTCCAGTAAATGCATTACGGAAATGGAAATTTTACGGAAATTTTAATCTTTACGGGACTTAAACCATAAACAATTTAAATCTAAATTAAAACCTAAAATTCTTTCTAAATAAAACGTCAAATTCCCGTTACATGTAAAAAGACAGCTCAAATAGTGAACACAATCAAAATTGTCTGCTCGAAGCCTACGGTAATCGTAATAAAGGACGCGACGATAAATGTCACAGTTGCGTACCTCCTAACTAACGCTGCCTTGGACTCTGATTTTGCTGCAGAAAAGCCCCTACAACGTAGATATCTAACCAGATCACCGGCACGACGTGGGTATTATCAGAAACTACTGGCATGGGCAAAACTGCCCCTTTCACCATGTCCGGCGCGGCGTCAACCTGAGAAGCACGTCGGCCATTTTGATTTTACCGGGAATCCCTAAACATAGTCCAGCATGCATTGCTTCACATGATGATGACGTCATCATGAATAGGGTCTATTGGGCTACAAAGACAAGGTTACTGCACAGGGTACAGGGGACAGTCCCCTGGGGTGGGGAGGAAGGTGTTTTTTGTGCAACGGTTTACCTTATTTGATTTTATTAATTTTGACTATGATATTTCAAATAAAGAGTTCAACTCTACACCGTCTGACTGCTTTATTATTACCGACAAGTCCTTATCTCCTCTCCAACTTGTGTATACACCTCTGTAATTGCTCCGAAAACATTGCCAACTTGCTAATCCGCTGTCGGTATCAGCGGATTAAGTGACTGAGTCAACACCACAGCCGTCCCACACGCATCCTTATTTCACTACGTGTGGGACAGCTGTGGTGTTGACTTAATAAGCTAATCCGCTGATACGCTCAGTCATTAACAAGTTGGCAATGTTTGCGCAGCAATAAGAGTGGTATGTGCACTGGTTGACGAGGAGATAAGGAATTGTAGGTATTGGAAACACAGTCAGACAGTTTGGACCTTGTTTGGAGTCGAAAGCAAGTTGGCAATGTTTTTGGAGCAATTACAGTGGTGTATACACAAGTTGGAGAGGAGATAAGGACTTGTCGGTAATAATAATGCAGTCAGACGGTGTGAGTTGAACTTTTTATTTGAAATATCACAGTCAAAATTAATAAAATCAAATAAGGTAAACCGTTGCACAAAAAACACCTTCCTCCCCACCCCAGGGGACTGTCCCCTGTACCCTATGGTTACTGCAATCAGACCCTGTCACTTGTGCTCGATTCTTTGACCACAGAATAAATGTATTCATAAACACTATACTCAAAAGCCCACATGAACCAATAGGCAAACTCACTGATTACTTCTACAGAGTTGAATTCAAACAAAGAGGTTCTCCACACATTCATATGTTAATGTTGATTGAGAATGCACCAAACTATCAGCAAAACACACCTGCAGAAGTGATCACTTTCATTGACAAATATGTTTCATATGCTTCCAATGTACCAGCTGAAATAAGTGAACTACTTAACCTGCAAACTCATAAACACTCAAAATCATGCAGAGAACCAGATATGAACTGTAAATGCTCACGTGTTTCATTATATATTGAAGTTATGTGTAAATTTGAACCTTTGCCACATGTTTGCAACTTCATTGAAATTATTATGATCAACATAATGAACAATAATCACCGCCGATTCTAAAAGGTCATGAAGTATACAAATATGTAATTAGCTGAAATAAAAATATTAAAGTAATTTTACTGCTCTTATTGTATCACCACTTTATATAGCAAGTGTAATTACCGTTGGCCAAGTCCTTCAAGCCATATATGCCGAGCTGTGAAAGCTCATTAGATATGCAAATTATAAATAAGCTGACATGAAAATGTGAAATGACTTTCGATATTGTTTTGATCTAGTACCTGGTATAATCATCAATGTACATAGCATGTTTTGCCAACTTTGATCAAGTAAATCCCGGCATATATCCCCAATAAGCAAAGTTAATTAAATATGTAAATTAGGAAGTGGCTTTAGTAAAAATGCTTAGTGATTGTCAGTAATGTTGTATCATGGTATCTGCAATATGTGTAGCAAATTTTGTCAACTTTGGTCAAGTCAATTCAGACATATATCTCTAATTAGGAAAGTTCATTAAATATGCAAATTAGGAATTGGCTGAAGAGAAAATGCTTGATGACTTTCAATAATATTGAATTATAGAGTCTTTAATATACATAGTAAGTTTCATCAATTTTGATCAAGTCCATTAAGATAAATATACCTAATTATGAAAATTTATTTAATATTAAAATTAGGTTTTGGCTGAAGTAAAAATGTCTTTTGACTTTCAATAATGTCACAGTATCTTTGATGTATATAGTAAGTTTCAACAACTACAATCAAGTTAATTCAGATATATATCCCTAATTGGGAAAGTTCATTAAATATGCAAATTCGGAATTGGCTGAAGTAAAAATGTTTAATGACTTTCAAAAATGTTGTACCATAGTGGCTTCAATACATGTAGCAAGTTTCATCAACTTTGGTCCAGTCATTTCAAATATATATTCCTAATTAACAAAGTTCATGAAATATGCAAATTGGGAATTGGCTGAAATTAAAACGCTTAATGACTTTCAAGAATGTTAAATCATAGTATCTTTAATATACATACCAAGTTTGGTTAATTTTGATCATGTCAAATCAGACATATATCCCTAGTTAGGAAAGTTCATTAAATATGCAAATTAGCATTTATCTTTCATGTCACCCTTAATGGTTCCCACTGCTGATATATCTTGGTGTGATCAACATTTGTAGCAAATCTCATCAAATTTTGTGTAGTCGTTTTTAATATATATCCATTTTTTCTAAAATCATTAATTATGCAAATGAGCAATAAGTATGAAAGCCAGACCCACCAAAAACTAATCAGTTCTTGCCATTTGCTAACTGAATATATGTACCAGATTTGATTCTGATCTGATAAGCCGTTTTTGAGATAATGGACCAACAGACAGACAGACAGACACACAGACACACAGACACACAGACGGACAGACAGACAGACAGACAGACATCGCTGCGACATATGCCCACGTGTGTAAACACGTGAGCAAAAAAGAATTCAGGTTGACCTATTTACGCCCGGATCTTTTTTTCACCCCGTTCTCCAAGCACAGATCGTAAAGAGACCCTGTTTTGTGGCCACACGTTCTCTTCTCATTCAGAAACACGGCGGTACAGAAATATGTTGATAAACATTCATAATTTTGATAAAAAATGTTATTTTTCAAAATCTCTCGCAAAATCCCGTGTACTCTCGCTTACCCTAACAATAGACGGTGCCCCCGCGCGAGAAATTATAATAAAGGCAAATATAAACAAACACAATCGCATTTAATGAGGTACATTTTGATAAGTTTCTTGCGGATTATTCTGACATTCACCTGGTTTAATTTGTTTGCTTAAATTATCTCCGTATTTGCGATTAATAATTATAATATCCCGTCTCCGGTGGGGGGCTCGCGACCGACTTTTTGTTTGTAAGTGCGCCCGACCGCTGTACGTGACCCCCGTCGCTTATCCTATGTTCTAACGGAACAAATTCAGCACAAACGAAAACCGCTAATTTCAAGTATCTTTACGCGTGTAATGTTCCGAAACATGATAATTTACTCCAGCCATACCTTTGTTTACTCGCCCCGTCTTTAAAATTGTGAATGGGTGTGATTTAATGTGAATTAGCGACATCAAACGAACACTCCGGACAAGCCGGAGTCGCACCCCCGACCGACCATGTTTTGCCTGTGCTAACAAACATGAACCTGTGACCGAAACGGGATACACTCGTAAAAGAGGCATAGATTTAGATCAATAGATAGGAATATGATAGGAGCCATGAGCTTTTAAAAATTATAACCTTCAAACAACATGAACTATTCAAAACTTCCAATTTTTAAAAGATATTTCGATTTGGCGCGCGTCGCCCAGTCGCTCGCCCAGCAGACGTACAATCACAGGGTACACTGGCTTGTTGTTTATTTGTGTTTGTTTGTTTGTGTGTGTTTGTGTTTGTTTATTTGTTATTTTTAATAAAATAACAGCGAAAAGCTGTTTTGTTAATATTTGTCAATAAAGAGCAGTTTATTTGTTTATTTGTTTGTTTATTTATTTATTTATTTGTTTGTTTGTTTGTTTGTTGATACGTATTTCCGATGGTTAGGGTTAGGGTTAGGGTTAGGGTAAAGTTAGGGTTAGGGTTAGGGTTAGGGTTAGGCTTAAGTTAGGGTTAGGGTTAGGGTTAGGCTTATTCACTCCCGTATAGTCGCTTGAGAACTGGCGTTCGCGTATACTGCTGTGAGTCTAACAAGCTATCTGATTGGTCAGATTTGAATTTCACTGACGTACTAACCCGCCAAAGTGTGACACTTACGTTTTGCCGTACAAACTGTACGAGTCAAAGGAGGAAGATGCTAAATATCGCCGATTTTTGCCCTTTCCATCGAATTAAAGGATAGGTGTGGTAAGTACAGGACATGATGCTGCCACAAACCCAATATTTCAATTGTCCGGCATTTATTTGGTGTGTTTTTCTTGACTTGAAAATACAGATGTTGGAATCCCACTTGCTCCCCTTGTCTCAATATATAGAGGGAGTGAATAAGCCTAACCCTAACCCTAACCCTAACTTAAGCCTAACCCTAACCCTAACCCTAACTTAACCCTAACCCTAACCCTAACCCTAACCATCGGAAATACGTATCAACAAACAAACAAATAAATAAATAAACAAACAAATAAACAAATAAACTGCTCTTTATTGACAAATATTAACAAAACAGCTTTTCGCTGTTATTTTATTGAAAATAACAAATAAACAAACACAAACACACACAAACAAACAAACACAAATAAACAACAAGCCAGTGTACCCTGTGGTACAATGAGGTCAACGAACTCCTATGTATGTTACAAGCCGATGAATGGTGCGCCGTATCTCCTGGCCTGGGACCACAGGCGTGATGTTTTCTGGGTAGTTTATGTACAGGGAATTGAGTAATCTTGTTGTGGTTGTTGTTGTTGTTGTTGTTGTTGTTGTTGTTGTTGTTGATGGTGATGATGATGATGATGATGATGACGATAATAAAAAATATTAAAAAACAATGTGTCATTCCTTGCTTTTGTTTGTCGATGTTGTAGATAATTGTAAAAGAAAACTGTAATCTTGACAAAAAAACGACGTAGGTCGCCCAACGTCACTCCCGTCTAGAATTATCTACAACATCGACAAACAACAGCAAGGAATGACACATTGGTTTTTTAATATTTTTTATTATCGTCATCATCATCATCATCATCATCATCACCATCAACAACAACAATAACAACAACAACAAGATTACTCAATTCCCTGTGGTTAATGAGTGTAGTTTATGCACAGTTGCGAGTGGAGTGATACGTACCGGCCGCCGCGTACTATGCATATAATAATTGGAAGTTGGGAAACGGAATGGCCGTTTTACGCACCCCTCGCCGAGTTTGGAGGCCGATTTCCCTCACAATAAGCCTCAACTATATACTAAACCAGCATCGATGGCCAATTATTATATGCATAGTACGCGGCGGCCGGTACGTATCACTCCACTCGCAACTGTGAGTTTATGCTACGTTCCGACGTTCTCTTCCGTAGCCTAATCACTTGGCTACGGAAGAGAACGTCGGAACGTAGCATAAACTACACTCATAAACTACCCAGAAAACTGGGACAACGTATATGTGCATATCGCGCAAAGTCAGGAGTTTGTGAAAGGATGTTTGGAAATTAATGTCAGAAAGATAAAGTTTTACAATGAGTAGGGATGTTGTGTATTTCTTTTCAAGTATTGCTGTCAAATTGCCTTGATTAAACACATCCAGTCCGGCCGGGGCTGACACCGGGATGGAGTACGTGGCGGCGGAGGTTGATCGATCACCACACGAAAGGACGTGAAAATGTTCTGATGCGACGTAGTCCGTCCCTTGGTTTATTCTCTACAGTGCATGGAGCCTAAGCTTATTATTTACGCGATTGGAAATGTGTGATTTACAAAATATCCGCAAAAAAAGTAATGCGAGATATTAGTAAGGAAACTTTACATGGTATGATCTATGAACGCCAACGCCAGTCTCTGGGTATTTTTGTCGAGGCCGGGTGATCGTACTCAAACATCCCCGGGCCCGGGCTCTCGCTTTGTTCAAAGTTGCGATTTGGCATCAATGAATGACTTTCCGTCAGGATGTTTATAAAATAAATCCAAACTATCATTGGATGATATTTTAAAAATAAAGCCCTCCCATATCCCTCGGGTTGATTGTCTTCTCTAAAACTTGCGCCATGATTAGCCCTTTCCGAATATTGTCTCAATTTTATACCACGGGGGGGGGGGGAGTTCAACAACAACAAGGTATGTGTGTGTGTGGTTCACAAATTGTAACTTGCGTCTCACAAGAGTGTCAATCAAACAGTGTGGCGTCCCATAACGTTTCGTCGCCGCACTCCAGGGTGAAAAAGAATCACTTTGCGAGCAGTACTAAACACCGCACATCGAGTCAGAAAATCCTATCGAAAGTAGGCTACTGAATCGTTTTTTTTTTACTCAACAATCCGAATTTATTCTATTTCTGTAAATTATAGACAAAATACACAACAATCATGGGCCTTAATGGCTTACATCATGTAGCCTAATCATGTCATGGTCTCCAAGCAAATTCTGTAAAACGGTTTTAATATCGTTATACCATATTGCAAATTCGTTGTCGACTTACTTTATATTTCAGGCGGGATAACCATTTAGTGAGATATGTTGCAGATAAAAATGACTCGCGAACTCACTTTACAATTTAAAAACTGAAAATTGTGAAAGTATGTGCATTTTTTGGATATTTATGTTGTCGACGAATTTCATCATGTCAAGGCACTTCAGCAATTTTGGCTCTGACGCTTTGCTAGACCAATCATTTTGGTAGCGCACAAAGCTCTTACACAACATATTGAATTGGGAACAGTTTCATTAAGGAGCATTCTGCGAAGCATCTTGTAGTTATGAAGAATACATTCTAGCTATTCGCAGTTCTCTAAAAGAGTCACAATATTCCTGAAACGAGACCCTTGTGACTTGCGTGTCAACGCGTACATGAAACCATTATTACCAGCATGGTGTGCCAATCATGATCTTCAGTTTGTGTTAGATCCAATGTGCATGTGCCATGTACATCGTATAAGTAAACAGTACATAGCGGCCGCCGCGTAGTATGCATATTATTCTATGCATACTACGCGGCGGCCGCTATGTATCACTACACTCGTAACTGTATGATAAGGGGAGAACCATTTGATTTCTGGGGGGGGGGGTATGGAGGAAGTGGGTATGGGAGCAAATTTTCTTTTCCTGTCAGAGTGACAGCCATTTTTTTCTACTGTCAGACCTCCATCAATTTTTTTTTTCCAAATGGGGTAGCAGTGCAAATTTTTTTTATTGGTCATCAAGTTTGTAATGCGTTGTATATAAGGGAGTCGTCATTATTTACGGCCTGAAACTCCGAAATTTCGAGTGACCCCCCTCCCCTCGCCAACCATGATGAATTTGAGTAACCTCCCTCTCTAACTCTGAAATTTTGACTGATCCCCCCACTTAGGAAAGTTAAATACCAATACATGTAATAGTAAAATTTACAAAATACAGCAACAGTAAAGACCTTTCAAATCCTGATGTACCCTGCTAGACTATCATCAGTTATCTCATGATGGTTCAAAAAAGGTGAACCCTTAAAAAATGAAATTCAAAGTCACAATAAAATAAAGATATAAAAGCTCACGCAGTATCTAACCACAAAGTATATTGTTTAATTTGGATAGGTATTATGACAGGGTTTTCACTAGGATATCTGACCGGGCAGAATTTGAAAGTACAGGGGGAGAACACGCGAGAGGCTTAGGGGAAAGTGTCACAGGGGCTTGCATGGAAATTTTTAAAGACATTGATGTGTGCAATGGTGCAGCCTGGTGCAATCTGAGAGGTGTTTTTTAATTTTTTACTAAGTGAAATTGTTAGAATACCCCAAGGGGGAGAGCACAAGAGGGGGGTTCACCCTCTCGTATTGGAAATTTTGAGAAATTGATGTGTTTAATGGTGCAATCTGAGAGGAGTTTCAGTTTATTTTGCACTCGGTAAAACTGTTTGAAAATGACATTGAACACTGACATTTTTTACATTTTTTGCATGATCAGTGTTTGAGTCACAATATTCAACAACCAAAAGTGACAATACAATTTGAGAAAAACAGTTCATATGAAGGAAAGTGAGGGCAACTCCACACATCGGCTCTACTAAGTTTGTTTAATATTACGATATGGTGAATAAAAGGATCATTGCATTTATTTTGTGTGGAATACATTATAATATTATATTGAGAGAATAATATATTGATTTTAACACTAGTATATTGACTCCTGTCTTGTGTTTTAAATTTTCACAATTTACAGAAGTCAAATAGTCGCCTTTAGATAGTGCCTATGCCATTGAGATATTGCAACAGAAATCCTGAAATATGATTTCTTGGGTCAGAAAAGGGAAGGAAAACATTGTATGAGTGTACTGAGGTGTAAAGTAGACCTATGTAGTGCATGCTTATATCATAAGTTATGGGAAAAAAACATAAAAATTACTTGTGGTAAAAACATTTGTGCCGCCTATGGCGTCGCGCCGGCAAAGAATACATGAGAATAAGGTTTCCAAATTTTGCTAATTTCTGGTGCATTATGACAATTTTTTTTTTCACTTCTGTCTGTTATGACAATTTTTGTTTTCTCAGGCCATGACTGGATCAATTTTTTTTTTCTATCTCACCTGGTGACAAATTTTTTTCTTCTCAAAATCCTCCATACCCCCCAGAAATCAAATGGTTCTCCCCTAATCGACCCCCTTTCAATACTTAAGCTTATCATTCCTAATGTTCTGGCACAGTCCCTATCTTCTGAAGCAAAGGTTACGAAGTCTATCGATACTGCTATCAGAGAGATCCGAGATGAAATTACGATGGAAGTATCAAAGCTGAGAGGTGACTTCGAACGACTTGTGAAACGAGTTGACAGCCGTGAAAATCCTACAGGCAGTGGTGAGAATACCAACAGGTGTGTGATTGTAGTCCGTGGCTTAACAACGTGTCGACGAAAATATCGCTGAGAAAATGAAAGCCTTATTTCGAGACGGATTGAAACTACAGGAAACTGATACCAACTGCCTTAATGTTACTCGTAAGAAATCATACGGTAAGAATCCAGGGGTTGTGTTGGTAACTTTGGAGTCAATGGAACAGAAACGAGCTATTTTCCAAGCCAAAAGATCCGTACGTCCATTGACTACAAATCCGTATATATTGAGAACGACGTTTCTCGAGATACCCGTCAAATGCATGCAAATTTCCGCACTATATTACGAGCCATTGGTGACGACCATAAACTAAAACGGAAATACGGCAGAGTGGTACACGACGATAGAAAAGAGACAGAATAGCAGATAGATCAGTTGAGTATCAACTTTGGTCGTTGGAATGTAAACGGGTGGTCGAAGTTTAACGTTTCTTCCGAATATCGAGAACTTGTGCTGAAGAAGATGAACTTAGATATTATTTGTGTTTGTGAAACATTTCTGCGGGACGATGAAACTCTCAAAATGAATGATTACACCTTTTTTCGTCAGAATAGGAAATTTATTTCAAGGCGAGCAATACGCGGCTCTGGTGGAGTGGGCATATTTATTCATAGTCGTCTTCTCAGAATGTACAAAGTATCCATACTGGACAACAACATTAAGGTATTCTTTGGCCGGGTTCTTTGGTTAAAGTTAAAAGACAAATATTCTGATCGTTCGTTCACAATATATTGCTGTTTTCTACAACCTCAGCATTCGATTGCTTATCCCAACAATTACTTATGCATGAAAATGAACGCTTTGATTACCATATTCTGTGTGGTGATTTCAATGCCAGGTGTGGTCAGCTGCAAGACTACATACCAGAGTTACATGATATTCCACCGAGGGTAATCGACAATGTGAAAAATACCTTTGGAGAGCTGCTGATTGATTTTTGTAAGGACAATAATATGTGTATGTTAAATGGGCGTAATGCAGACCATAACAATGATGGGTTCACATCAGTTTCAATTAGAGGTTCAGTAGTAGTTGATTATTGTTTAGTACCCGCCGATGAACTGGACACCTTTAAAAACGTCCAGGTTTGGTCAAATGCACGTATCTGCAACGAACTTGGTATTTTTCCCACTGGAAGTATTCCTGATCATGGCTTACTGACTTAGAGTGTTCATAATGCATTTATTTATGATTTCCATATACGTTCACGTGATCTCCAAACGACGAACTCGACTACAAAACGTCGGATGTATCAATTAAAATACATCCCACCTGGGTTTATGTGCAGTTCAGACACTCGAAGTAAAATTCAGACGTTTACTGAAAATCTAGAAAAAGCCAACTTACAACAAGAAGACATCGATTGTACTTATGATGAAATATGTAAGCTTTTCAAAGACGAAATGGATGTTCATTTAGAGTTCAAGGATGTTTCACTACGTACAACAAAAAAGCATAAGGAACAAGCCATGGTGGTCACCGTTACTCACTGATCTCTGGAAATCAACACGTCAAAAAGAAAAGCTGTGGAACAAGTGCAAAGGTTGAAATTGAAATCGAGACTAAAAGATTCTTTTGTTGAAGCTAGGCGCACATTTGATTCTGAAATAAGGTAAGCCTAAACGTTGGTATGGTAAAATGCAACAACAAAAACTATTAGACATAGATACCGGGGGCGTGATTTCTGGAAAGATTTCAATAATATTTTCTGCGCACATGCGCCTAAGGAGCCAATACCTATTGAAATTATAGATGACGATATAGCGTATACAGAATTGGACATTGTATTAAACAGGTGGAGAAAAGACTTTGCAAGTCTCTTCAGTATCACAGACCCATAATGCCGAGGAATTTCGTTTTGACGAGGGCCATCTGCACATGATCATGAAAAAATTGAAAGAATTCTATGCTGAATTTGATCAGTTATCTCCTCCAGACATGCCTATACTAGACCAGACAGAGTTAAATCAACCAATTACGATTACTGAGACTGAAAAGGCCATTAAGAAAACTAAATCTCGCAAGGCATGTGGGTTAGGGACCGTTCAGTTTTTACGGCCGGGGGGGGCGGCAAAAACCAGGGTGGGGGGTCATCCTAATTTTGGAATCCGCGAAGGGAGGGGGGGGGGGTCATCGCATTTTCAAAAAGATAATACCTACAATAATGTTCACTTTATGCCATGGCTATGATTGACCCTCTTTGCCGGCGGCCCACTACAATAAATTGACTTTATATAATGCCCCATGACCCTCTTAACAGGCGCCCGCCTTTGGCGGCCCACTCCAATAAAGTTTACTTTACGTAATGGCCCATGACACTCTTTACAAGCTAGAATAAAGTTGACTTTACATAATGGCCCATGACATTTTTAACCGGAGGGCTGCCTTTGGCGAACCACTCCAATAAAGTTCACTTTATACAATGTCCTTGGACAAAGTTGTCTACATTCTCGCAGGCCAGAGCAATAATTTCCGCTCCGCTGACCTACGCAAAACCTTTTCGGCGTTGGGTGATAAGACTCGCCGAAGAGGGCGTGGTGTACGACGATGAGTTGTCTATGGAAATGAAGTTAAAAATTGCCTTACAGTTGTCCTAATTAATAGACGTTTGCATGGATGTGGCTGGGAAGTTTGTGCACTGGCATCTCTGCTACACGGATAGAGTGTGCCGCATACTGGAGTTCAAATCCAAACCGTGCGGGTAAATGTGACATATGGGGTTTGGTTATTTTTCAGCCGTGTGTGGGGGGGGGGGGGGGGGGTGTCATCAATTTTTTTCATGTGCCAAAGGGTGGGTCAAGGTCTTGTCTACCCAATACCGAAAACTGGAAACAAAGGTAGACGTGTTCCGTTGAATTACAGAGGTATTACTCTGATATGGTGTATATGTCAATTTTTCACATCGATTCTCAAACCGTCTGCTTAATTGGTTAGAGAATTACGGCAAGTTAGTTGACGAGCGGAATGGTTTCAGAAAACTTCGTTCTTGTTTAGACCATATATTTGTTCTGTATTCTATTATTGAAAATAGAATGAGTAAGAACCAGCCTACATTTGCTTGCTTTGTTGACCACAGGCGTACAGAATGTTTCCTAGATCGTCGTCGGATGGGAAGTGACTGACACTGTACTGTGAGGCCGAAGGCCGAACCTCGGTACTGTATAAGAATACGTATTCTTATACAGTACCGAGGTTCGGCCTTCGGCCTCACAGTACAGTGTCAGTCACTTCCCATCCGACGACGATCTAGGAAACATTCCGTACGCCTGTGTTGTTGACATGCGATAGGATCGTGTTGAGAGGAATTGTCTATGGTACAAATTATACGAAAGTGGAGTAACTGGCAAATTTCTCAATGTGCTGCGTTCCTTGTACACTGACGTAATGTGCAAGGTCCAAGTAAATCATACCACTGTAAGTTTTCCTGTTGATATTGGTGTCAAACAAGGCGACAGCCTTTCTCCTACTCTATTTGCACTTTATATTAATGACCTGGCAACAGAGATAAAACAGTCCGGTATAGGTGTTAAAGTTGCGGAAGATACCATCAGCATACTATTATACGCTGATGATATTGTTTTGCTGGCCGATTCCGAAGAAAATTTACACAAAGTAGTACACTTCAGAAATCACTCTTCTTCACGCACACAAGCTCAATTTCACTGTTGGCCTATGCCAATTGATGTTACAGAATAATACAAATATTTGGGAGTATATTTTAGTGAACATCTTGATGTAAATGTTATGACACAGAGCCTTGCTGAATCTGCCTCAAGAGCTACTGGAATTATTATTGCCAAATGTAAAATGTATGGTGGAATGTCTTATCAGATGTACACAAAGCTTTTTGATTCGCTAGTAGCTCCAATTCTTGACTATGTTTCGGCAGTGTGGCATAGAAATTCAATCACTTGTATTGACAAGATCCAACACCGGAGTAGGATCTTCAAGTCCTACCGCTTCAGTAATATGGTGGATGTCTAGTGAATATAGGCGTAAAGTTGAGGTCATAAGGCTGTGGTCTAGACTACAGAGATTACCCATCACTAGACTGACCAAACGTGTATTTTTAAGTGACCAATTGTGGACTAAACGAGCGAAGTCTGTATTTAAAGAGGCTGGGCTGTTACATATTTTTGAGTCTAGAAATGAACAAAATATTAAAAATGAATCTGTAAACTGGAGAATTAACTGTTTAATGAAACCGAAATTGAGAACGTATTGTACATTCAAACACAATTACAATGTTGATCAGAGAATACTTTGTAACGGTAATATTGTTGAGGACGAATTTCATTTCATATTTGATTGTGAACAGTACGACGATATTCGCACCTCGATTACAGATGTTCTTCATGATTTGCCATCAAATGAAAAACTTGTTCAACTTTTCTCACACAGTTATGACAGAAACTTTGCTAAGTGTATTCACCAAATGTATATCAGAAGGAGAAATGTACTTTCAAACACTTAATATACTTTCTTTATGAATTATGTTATACTGTAAAATATGTTATTTAAACGTACACTGTGGTTAGTTTAATTTATAGGAATAAGTGACTCATAAGCTGACAACTCGGCTGGGGTTTCAAACACATTTCTTGTACTTTTTCAAAATACGAATCATGTGTTGTATATGAAACCGTGTCACCATAATAAAATATTATCTATCTATCTATAGACTCCCACGTCCCGGCATCAGTCCGGTGGATGAACAGGTTTACAGCTGTAGTATTTTAGGCGTAATGACAGAGTGCAGTTTATCAAGTAGTACAGTTTGGGGAGCTACTAATTATGAAAGGCAGTTGAAGTTGAGTCTCATTCACAGAATATCCACAGGGGGCAGATGAAAGTCCCCTGGGGTGGGGAGGAGGTTTTTCTTTGTGCAACAGTTTACCTTATTTGATTTTATTAATTTTGACTGTGATATTTCAGATAAAGCTTTCGACTCCAAACTATCTGACTGTGTTTTCAATACCTACAATTCCTTATCTCCTCTTCAACCAGTGCACATACCACTCTAATTGCTGCGCAAACATTGCCAACTTGTTAATGACTGCGCGTATCAGCGGATTAGCTTATTAAGTCAACACCACAGCCGTCCCACACGTAGTGAAATTAGGACTCCTTATTTTAATGCGTGTGGGATGGCTGTGGTGTTGACTCAATCACTTAATCCGCTGATACTGACAGCGGATTAGCAAGTTGGCAATGTTTTCGGAGCAATTACAGTGGTGTATACACAAGTTGGAGAGGAGATAAGGACTTGTTGGTAATATATAAAGCAGTCAGACAGTGTGGAGTTGAAATCTTTATTTGAAATACCACGGTCAAAATTAATAAAATTACTTGTAGTAATAAAGAAAGCAGTCACACGGTTTGGAGTTGAACTTTATTTGAAATATCACAGTCAAAATTAATAAAATAAGGTAAACCGTTGCACAAAAACCCTCCTCCCCACCCCAGGGGACTTTCATCTGCCCCCTGTGGAATATCCTGGGTGGGTCGGCACCATGTCCAGGCATACTATTCCTGTACAGTATACAGCGGTTGACTCAGCATGGGGCCATGCTCTCATGGAAATATTTCTAGGTCCAAACCAAATTGACGGCACATATACAGACTTAAAACCATCCAGGTTTGTGTTTTTTCAGTCCAAAACTGAGCATCTATTCATCATAGCGAACTATCTGAGATCTTCTCAAAGTTGGTACCCAATGTGTTGACTATTGCTCTGAGGGGATTGCTCTCACCTGTTAGCCACATCTGACATCACGCCACGTGACAAATACATCATGAAAATGAACTCGAACATTTCCAGACAGGGTGGATTTTCCACCACTTGACAGTGAAATACACCATTTTAGAAACATAGGGCCAAAGTCCCTGAAGCTACTATAGACATGGATACAAAATTAAGTATTTCCTGACTGTATGAAATTATCTCACTAAGGTCATCCTAGGGACATGTAAACCAAATATTAAAGCTGTCTGACCAGCGGTTTTGAAAAACAAGCGACTCAACAGTTGACAGAGCTCTGCTGTGTTATGTAGAGAATAACCTTTTGTGACACATGTATTGATGAAGAAGGTGGATATCTTTGATAGCTCATTTCAGGATGGCCTGACCAAAAATGGAAAAAAATTCCGTAAAAATACAGATTTGCATATTTCATCAGACTATATTAGTCTATAATAGCAAATAAACGAGAGTTAATTACATTCTAATTAAAGTAAACATGACTTGCTTAAATCAAGATTTACGTCATAAAAAAACAGCATATCTGTCAGGTTATAAAGAATCTTGAGCTGGTTATCTTTTAATATCAGTATTTTCATCCTATTAACCAAGCACATTTTAACTTTCAAATTAACATTGTAAGTAAGTCCTGTTGAATAAGTTGAGACTGTACGTACTCAGAGAAAGCACACTGAAGAGACAAATGTTTGAAACTTTAAGAAGTTCAAGGTCATCAAAAGCATTATAAGGAATCATGTTACACTTTCATTGCACTGTTTACACAGATTGCATAATTGCTATAAATAGCACGAGGAATCTTACAGCTCAGCTTTACCATAAAAACCCTATCACTTGACCACTCTTTATGACACTCTTTTAATTGATCACTCTATTTTTTTCCTCAAAAAGTAATCTTATTTTATCCTTACCAAGTCAACCATAAATGGAAATTAGAACTTTCTCTATCTCTATTTATTTGACCACCCTATCATGACAAACTATTATGAGCAATTTCTTTTAGATAACATAAATGGTGGTTCAGAATATATCAAAGTTGGGATTCAGGAAAGTTGCCTTTACATGTTTTAATCCTCAATTCACAATGAACTGTCAAAAAAAGTTGAACTTTCTGATAATTCCACACTAAAATTATTTTGGCTTTGATGATTTCCTAATTAATTCAATTATTTAAAATCATATTAATTTTTTCTTTCTGGGTGAATTGATAGGGTTTATACAGTACAAGAATTACATACAATGTAAGTCAAACTTTGACCAAAAATGACAAAAAAATTCCTTAAAAATACACATTTGCATATTTCATCACAATTTGAACAAATCTAAGTTGGGTTATCCCTAGGGACCTGTATACCAAATAACAAAGCTGTCTGACCAGCGGTTATGAAGAAGAAGATTTTTTACCAAAAACACCTTTTTTGGCATTAATTTGCCTATTTTCAACAATATCAAAAAATTAAAAAAAATAGTTTCTCAAAATCATATTTTTCATCAACACAACAAATATCAAATCAGTAAGTACTGTGGTTCTCAAGATATTTGAGTGGACGGACGCCTCACAAACGGACATACATACATACATACATACATACAGACTGACGCCGGACGGATACCCATCCCAATAGCTTCTATAGACTATAGTCTATAGTAGCTAAAAAGTTACCACGAGAACATTATGGATTTTTTGAAAGAACAAATATTTATTTGATTCAATTATGATCTGACAAAAAAAATAGGTGAGATATACATGGTCTAGCATAATCTGAAAAAGATGCAAATAACAATAAATTTTGTAAAGCATACCAGAACTAATTATTAAATTATATGACCTGAATCTTTTTTTTCGACATGTGACTGTGACATACAAATGTTCTATGAATTATTACCATTGATTCATCCATACAGTAATTAATGTATACCATGCACTAATACACACACTATTTTGAGTCAAAACTACAAATTGGCCATTTAATATTACAGTACCACTATATTTGTACGTTTAATGACCAGAAATTCTCTAACGTTGAAAGAGTAAAAATGGCAAACAGGGATGAAAGCATGTGCAAAATAAATATTACTTAAAAAGCAGGTGAACTCTTGCTAATAAGTTAAAGTTATGGTAAAGATTCTTGATGAAAACATTTAGCAAATCTTCAGAGTGAAAAATGGTGCCAGTCACTGCTTGGTATACTGTGATTTGTCAATGTCGTGCACTATGAATCTAATGAAAAGCAAATGGCTGGCATTATTTGATCAATTTTGGTTGCAATAAATTGCACTTCAATCGTACAAAACATAGCCATGTAGTACCCATACACCAACCTTGCCTAACATGTCACTGTCTATTATCCATGCAATCTTTCTGGGTTTTTTTTGTGACTGGTAGGTATACACGGTTATTAAAATCTTGTTGCAAAGTATTCAAGTCAATCCAAGTATATGTACCTTAACCTCTAGGACGCATAATGTTACATTGGAAGTGAAATATGCCTTTGCGATACATTACAAACACACTGAGTGTTAACCATAGCCTACAGAAACAAGCGACCTAGCGGCCGATATAGCTCCGCTGTGTTTATGTAGAGAATAACTATTTTTGACACATGTTGATGAAGAAGGAGGAAATCTTTGATAGCTCAATGCAGTGGCCAGAAAAAAGTGGCTAAAATAAGCTGCAAAAATACACAATTGAAGATTTCATCATACTTTGAATATATCACATCGGATCATCCCTAGGAACATGTCAACCAAAGCTATCTGATGAGTAGTGTTTTGAGAATAAAATTTTTGACCAAAAATGGCAACAATTGCCCCCCCAAAATAAAAATTGCAGATTTCATCATAATTTCAAAAGATCAAATTGATTCATCTATAGAAACCTGTATACCAAATTTCAAAGCTGTTAGACCAGTACTTTTGAGAAACACATATTTTGACCAAAAATGGGAAAAATTGCCACAAAATTCAAAATTGCAGATTTCATCATTATTTCAATAAATATCATGTAGTTCATCTATGGAAACCTGTATACCAAATTTCAAAGCTATCAGATGAGCAGTTGTTGAAATACACATTTTTTGACCTAAAATTGCAAAAATTGCCCCAAAAATACAAAATTACAGATTTCAGGAGAAATTAAATATATATTACTTAGCTCATCTGTAGGAACCTGTATACCAAATTTCAAAGCTATCAGACCAGTACTTTTGAGAAACACGTTTTTGACCAAAAATAGCAAAAATTGCCCCAAAATTACAAAATCGCAGATTTCATCATAATTTCTACAAATATCATTAAGGTGATCTGTAGGAACCTGTATACTAAATTGCAAAGCTATCAGATGAGTACTTTTGGAAATACACATTTTTGACCAAAAATGGCAAAAATTGCCCCAAAAATACAAAATTGCAGATTTCATCATAATTCAATACATATCATTTAGTTCATGTGTAGGAACCTCTATACCAAATTTCAAAGCTATCAGATGAGTAGTTTTGGCAATACACATTTTTTGACCAAAAATGGCAAAAATTGCCCAAAATACAAAATTACAGATTTCATCAGAAATTCAATATATATTACTAAGTGCATCTATAGAAACCTGTATACCAAATTTCAAAACTATCAGACCAGTACTTTTTGAGAATACATTTTTTGACCAAAAATGGCAAAAATTGCCTTAAAAATGCAAATTTGCATATTTCTTTCACAATTTGAACAAATCTTAAATAGATCATCCCTAGGGACATATGTACCAAATTTCAAAGCTATCTGACCGGTAGTTTTGAAGAAGAAGATTTTTAAAGATTTTTTTACCAAAAATGACAAAAATTGCCTTAAAAATACAAATATGCAAATTTCACCACGATTTGAAGAAATCTGACTGAAGTCACCATAAGTAAACTGCATATTAAATTTCAAAGCAATCGGACAAGCGGTTTGAGAAAAGAAGATTTTTTTACCAAAAACACCAAAAAATGCCCCAAAAATACAAATATGCAAATTTCACCACGATTTGAACAAACTTAAGTGAGGTCACCCCAAGTGAACCGCATATAAAATTTCAAAGCAATTGGACTTGCGGTTTCAGAGGAGAAGGCAATTGTTGACGGACGACGACGACGACGACGACGACGGACGACGGACGACGGACGACGACGGACGACGACGGAAAATCAACCTATTTGATAAGCTCCGCGTCGCTGACAGCGGAGCTAACAAAGTTATTTTGAAAGTTAAAACTAGATAGTCTGGCCCTTTCTTGTCTGAAATTATAATTTTACACTTACAGGGAGTGAGAAAATCTCTTTAGAACTGACTCAGTCTTACAGGTAGTCCTGCCAACTGATACACTACTGCTGTTTTTCACAGAAATTAATAATTAAAATTATCAGATTACATCCAATATACAGTACAGTAGCTTTAAAAATATGCTTAACGTGTATTTAAAGTGGCACTCCCGATTGGTAACATTTTTAAAACACATTTTTTTAATGCCAATGGTCGATATTTGACGTGGCGACTGCAAGCAGATTGCAAGATATTGATAAAAACATGTGGCCCACCTAAATTCAGCTTCAGAACATCGAACGTTCGGCACTGAGGCCATTGTCAACTAAGCTATGAAGTACGAGTCTACGCTGACACTGCTGTACGCCACAGTACCACTCGCGCTAGTGATCGGTCATGCCCCGTTGGAGAAAGCTGAGTCTTACTGACTTGGCGATAAAACAAAAAAAATTTTTGCTGATGCTACCAGAATTCGCATAGGTGACTAGCACAATTACATGCGGTTGATACATAGCGGCCGCCGCGTGATATGCATAGACGCATTCCATGTGGCGGCCGCTATGTATAGAACCACACATAACCATGTGGCAGACGACAAAATGTAGTCATCAGAGGCGGCTAATTTTTTATGTGTAAAACTGATATTTATGTGGTATTGGTTAAAAATATAATACAACTGATTGAGAATAATAAAAACGAAAAAAATTAAGGAGTTTTTAAAAAATACCGCAATTATACGGTGTCGCTCAAATTTGATCAGAATTGGTACATACCAAAGATCAACAATAAGTGTTATTTCTATCTGTTCAGTGCAGGAAAATTATGCGTTGATGTTATGACAATTTCTGCACAGTACAACCAGAAAAACAACAAGAAATATTTAAACCAGAAAATAAAGAATAAGAAAGTAAATAAGGTCTGAAACTTTAGGTACTGAAGGTCAACATTAGCAACATGCATAGCAGAGAATCTTTCTACCATGGATGTACAAAAATAGACATCCATATGGTTTCAGCAGATCTGTTAATATGTCACAGTTCATAAACAATGACAAGAAATGACCAATTAGCTGTTTCAGTTACTGCTACCACTCCCAAACATAATAGGTACCCTGCATACAAATAGGTTAAAGGTCAAAATCCTCTTATTAAGATGTGTGGGCCGATTCAGTTCACTGCCACCACTCCTGCACACTTGCAGTATTTCCCTTTTTCTTACCTCATTTGCACATTTTTGACACTGATGTGTTCATTTGAACAAATTCACATCTCAACCCCTAAATCTACCTGTACACCAAATACTGAGACAGTAGCTTTGGCAGTATGGGAGCCTTTGTGTGTGACGGACATACATCCGCACATACATACCCACAAATATACAGACATACAGACGCCACTCAGACTCATCATATAAGCTCTTTTTGGTATTTATATATAAAACCAAATATGAGCTAAAAACTTACCTGAGGTAAGGGCATAATGCTGTTTACAAAGTCTTCGCAGTGGGAGGTAAATTTATTGCGTCGTTTGCACTTATTATGGACTCCCTAGAATATCGTCAATCAACACAACAGAACAACAAACCTTCGGTGGATTTCGGGTCATTATCAGAAACGATCGTAAAACTTTAGGAATTGAAAAATACGCTTGGGAAATGACATGTTTTTATCGATATCTCCCCAAATATCGACTGTTGACATTAAAAAAATGTTTTAAAAATGATACCAAGTGGGCGTACCACTTTAATTGAATCACAGTGAAATAATCTGAAGTGTGTATGAATGACATGTTACACTGTCCTTGTGCAAAGTTTGGGTGAACTAGTCCACCCATTTTTAAAACTAGCATTGCCCGCATGCAAAAAATCTCATAATCCATAAAAGCTACCAGGCAGCCACATCGAATCATATCTTGAAATAAATTGGCATGCAAATTTATATTATTGTGCAGTGTCCTTTTGGCATATTTGAATGAAATCCATTCGAACACAACTGTCATATGACAGGATGAAGCCTGATTTTTAAGCACAGCTTCTCACTGTCAGTGTTCTTATATTTGAAATGAAAAATAATACAATGTACATCCAGATGTAACTTGCACCTTTATACACATATTGAGTACATTTAACCCTTGGCGCGCTGTAATTTTCTCCCGTCAAAATTTTAGTGCAAAATTTTTACCAATTTTCATGAATTTTTCTGTAATTTTTTGATAATTTTGGACCAGCTCGACCTCACACTTCATTAGCTACAGTTTTTTCTCAAAATTTGGGCAAAAGTCTGAGAAAAATTGACTGGGGTTTATTTTATAAAGGAGACAAAAATAGACTTTGGCGCTCAAAGGGTTAAATCTATAGTAGTGCAAATAAACTGCAAGATTTGCCGTGCACTTATCGTAAAAATGTACACCTGCTGTCTAGTTCTGTTCATTCAGGATTTCCAAGAGTGTCAAGCCTGGTTGGCAGGGATGGTAGCTTATCTGAAATCCCCTTGTTGTACCAACACAATCATAGAAGGATAGAAATGACATCAGGATCCTAAAATTATCTCCAAATATTCTAGAATCTTAGCCAAAGCAATCATAGATGGTTTGTTTGGGATGTGTTTCTATGATTCAAGTTAAACCTACGAGACTAAGCACTACATTTTCCATTGTATAAAACAGCTGATTTCTCTCAGCTCAAGCTGGTCATAGGAAACAACAACTGAAAGGCTGGAAAACCTGGTTAAAAAATATGAAGTGGCACATCAAATTGTTCCATAAGCAATGGAGATAAGCTCAAGGAGAAA
Source organism: Ptychodera flava (assembly GCF_041260155.1). Classification (NCBI taxonomy): domain Eukaryota; kingdom Metazoa; phylum Hemichordata; class Enteropneusta; family Ptychoderidae; genus Ptychodera; species Ptychodera flava. The sequence goes on from NC_091936.1 coordinate 1,279,205, forward strand.
TACATACTGATAGTAGTATCTGGAGAAAGCCAAACATGTTCATACTTGTTTTGATAATTTTAGGAAAAACATCTTTGAGAGACACTGTTATTGTTTTAATGCATGCTATGTTGAATCAGATAATATGCAATGTTTTGATGATCGGATTTCTAGAAAATAAAGATTACATATGTCTAATGTCAAACTCAAAAGGCAATATCATCAAAAAATGGTGAATGTTGAATTTATTCATGGCCAACTCTTTTGGAGTGTGTGCCTGATGACAAATGAACTTTCAACTTGGACATGATTTTGTATGACATGATGAAACATATGATTGCATAACTTTACCATATTCATAAAGATAAAGCAATAGTTCACTTACTGGTAGTATACTATGGGACAGTACATACTGAGATAGTGAAACGGGCCACAGCTGGCATTTATGAAATCTGCACTGACACAAATAATACACCACATTCTGTATCCAAAAAATTCATATCGTGTTCCTCTCTCAGATGCAACTGAGAAACAGCTGCTTAAGTTACAGAGAAATTTCAATTACATAAAACCATGACATTATTTGACAATACTATATAATTTCTAATGCATGACACTTTCGAAATTTTCGCAATTACTTAAGTTTCTTAAATCTCTCATCCAGACTGGCACAGTTAGCTTGTATGGCAGCCATGTTTGATGCAAAGGAATCTTGCAACTGAAAAAAGAGAAAGAAAGAGAAAATTTGCGTTGACCAAAGCATATCAAACAGGTCATCGCTGATGACACAGTCCCTGCTGGATTATGGTGTTTGAATTACACAGTGAGTGACTTAAATGCTTGGTAGCTTGATGACGGGTAGAGGGGTGAATTTGTTAAATGTTGGCATTTCAAAGTTCTACAGAGATCTAGATGTGTGTGTGTGTGTGTGTGTGTGTATATGTTGTTTAACCCTTTTCCTGCCAAGTCCATATTTCACCATCAGGTCAAGATGGTTAAAATTAATGAAACACAACATATTCCATATGGTGTATTTTAACATAATACTGTACATTTGAAGGCTGTTGAAAACATAAATACTGTAAACTTGAATTTTTTGGACTAAAGATGCTATAACATATGAAGCCCAGTGGGTGAAATTACATCATGTTTTGGCTCAATACTGCTTTTTACTGACTTGGCTGATGGGGAAAGTGATACTGTCTGGCTGGAAAAGGGTTATTGGTTTCTTTATTTTTTTGGAGGGAGTGTCCACTGCGATTATGCCCAACCACAAATATGCCTTACAGTTCAGCATTCTCAATGTCTGGCCTCACATGTACAGTTGTAATGTAATAAATTGAAATGTCTCATTTCAAATTTTTTGAATAAAGCAGGACAATCCTGTTTCGTATCCCATTGACTTTCAGTTTGCTCATACCTTGTACCTAAACAGTAACTTCTTTCAGAAATAAAATGATAGAAAATGTAAACAGCAGGAAAAACAACTGACAGATAATTTTTTTCCAAAATGCACTTTATTCACTTTATTTCAATGCACAAAATTTATTGCACTTTATTTGGCTAGTGCACTCCACTGGATACCACAAGCATGTCACATTTGTTAATTACGCATGCCCTGTGGCCTGGTCGATCATGCAGTGCCTTTCAAAGTTCTACAGGTAGCAAAACAGACATGGTATTATCAGTCCGGGTCAGCTCCAAAATTGAAGACGCTATACCATAATATTTTCCCCTCTCATTAGCCAATCAGCGGCCAGCGCGCCATCAGTAAAAATTGTATTTCCTGGCAACCTCCACATGCGTCCTTCGTTACGTACGCCATACTGTGTCGAACTCCCGCGCTTTATTCTGTCATAATGTCGAACAGTTGTGAGGCCACTCTGTCAAAACACAATTTCAAAATCGCGTACCAGTTTTATTCTGGCTAAGACAACCAAACCCCATATATCGCTGTGATTCCTAGACTCTGGCTTGAAGTCCTGCGAAATATAAATCGTGTACCTACACAGATCGTTCAGAATACCCCATTTGTATCGGAGATGGCAGCGATACAAATTCTACCGTATGGGGAACAGTTGTGTGGCCACTCTGTCAACACATTTTCAAAATCGCGTACCATTTTTAGTCTGCGTTTGACAACTACAAAACAGGTATCGTTTTAAAGCTCTGACATTGCTCTTCTTTCTTGCAAAATGTTATACGCGTACCTACACAAATAACCTTTATAACAGTATTTCTAATAGAGATGACGAACATCCACAAAACGATTCTCGGTACTTGAGCGAAATCGATAAACTGGGGGTAGAAATGAATCGTCAATATTTCGAATATTTGTTCACTAATCGGACTCCTTGTTGGACATGACCTTCTGCAGAACACGTGGATTATGTTGACTGTCGAAATTCGTCGAAATTCACAAGACAGGGGCTTAATAAGCGGCCTAAAACTGCCGATCACACTTGGTGGGTAATTTGTGACCCAGCGTGACCTGTACTTTATTAATGATGTAATCTGGTCGATGATTGGCTGAATGCCGGAATATATTATCATAATGAGTCTCCAATTTTGGAGCTGACCCGGACTGATTATGTAGCAAGATGGAAATCATTTGTTGATATGTGAGCAAAGTTGATTCAAGATTTCAGTTATGCTTGAAAAACATGAAACAAGCGACCTTGCGGCCGATATAGCTCCTCTGTGTTTATGTAGAGAATAACTATTTTTGACACAGGTTGATTAAGAAGGTGGAAATCTTTGATAGCTCATTTCAGTGGCCTGAAAAAAGTGGCTAAAATAGCTGCAAAAATACACAATTGAAGATTTCATCATAATTAGAATATATCACATCGGATCATCCCTAAGAACATGTCAACCAAAGCTATCTTAAGAGTAGTTTTTTGAGAATAAAATGTTTTGACCGAAAAATGGCAAAAATTGCCTCAAAATAAAAATTGCAGATTTCACCATAGTTTTAATATATCATATATTACAATAATCCCTTGGAAACTGTATACCAAATATCAAAGCTATCGATTGGCAGTTTTTGAGAAACAAATTTTTTGACCAAAAATGGCAAAAATTGCCAAAAATACAAAATTGCATATTTCATCATAATTTCAAATATCACATTAAGTTCATCTGTAGGAACCTGCATATCAAATTTCAAAGCTATCAGACCAGTACTTTTTGAGAAACACATTTTTTGACCAAAAATGGAAAAAAATGCCTAAAAAATACAAAATTACAGATTTCATCAGAAATTCAATATATATTACTTAGTTTATCTGTAGAAACCTGTATACCAAATTTCAAAGCTAGTAGACCAATATTTTTTCAGGAACACATTTTTGACCAAAAATGGAAAAAATTGCCCAAAATTCAAAATTGCAGATTTCATCATAATTTCAATAAATATCATATACTTTATCTGTAGAAACCTATTTACCGAATTTCAAAACTATCAGATGAGTAATTTTGGAAATACACATTTTTTGACCAAAAATGGCAAAAATTGCCCCAAAAATACAGAATTACAGATTTCATCAGAAATTCAATATATTTTACTTAGTTCTTCTATGGGAGCCTGTGTACCAAATTTCAAAGCTACCAGACCAGTACTTTTTGAGAAATACATTTTTTGACCAAAAATGGCAAAAAATTGCCTTAAAAATGCAAATTTGCATATTTCTGCACAATTTGAATAAATCTGAAAAAAATCATCCCAAGGGACCTATGTTTTAAATATCAAAGCTATCTGACTGGTAGTTTTGAAGAAGATGTATAAAGATTTTTTACCAAAAAGGACAAAATTACCTTAAAAATACAAATATGCAAATTTCACCACGATTTCAACAAATCTGACTGAAGTCACCCTAAGTAAACTGCATATCAAATTTCAAAGCAATCGGACAAGGGGTTTCAGAGAAGAAGATTTTTTTACCAAAAACAGCAAAAAATATCCCAAAATATTCAAATTTCACCACAATTTAAACACAGATAAGTGAGGTCATCCCAAGTGAACTGCATATAAAATTTCAAAGCAATTGGACTTGCGGTTTCAGAGGAGAAGGCATTTGTTGACGGATGTCGGTCGACGAAGGACAACGACAAGGGACGACAATGGACAACGAGGGAAAATCAACCTATTTGATAAGCTCCGCGTCGCTGACAGTGGAGCTAAAAACCAAACAGAATTGCTGTCAATGTTCTACATATATCTAGATTAGTGAAATGAACACATTCATCAGTACTAAGCAAATAGACCAGAACCAGTGTTGTCCTTATATTTAAAAGTAGCCAGGTAATTTAAGAAAGTAAACGGGTGTACTGCGAGGGAGAGAAGCGGCCGAGCCGTGAGTGAGCTTAGCGAACGAGGGGGAGAGCGCAAGAGGGGGGGGGGTGTCCCCCCTCTCGCAAGGCAAAAAATGAAATTTTGTCGTGGAAATGGTGTTCTCTGGTGGCATCTGAGAGGTGACATTTGACTAATTCATTGAATTATTTTTCTAATGAAAAACACATTTACTTTTGTTAAAAAAACTTATCGGTAAGATAATTCACTGTAATGTAAACACATGCAACAATATAAAAATATTTATTTCAGACAACTAGCAGAAAAAGAAGTTTTCCAGTTGCAATTACGGCAATGTAGGGAGCAAAAATATGTAATTACATCATCATTTTTTAAGAATTCTCAACCAAATCAAACTAGAATATCGTTATTGTCGGATGAAAAATCTCTTACAGAATTTAGATTTTTATATAGTCCTGCCTGTCCGACATCGATCTTTTGATGTGGTCCTTTTAATAACATACTCTATCGATGAACCTTATTATCTAAAAACACCTGATAAGATGAAAATTCAAGTCTCGTGAATTTTGAATCGTCGAACAAAATCATCTTTTTGGTTTATTGTTGGAATCAAGTATACCTTTTTCATTTTTGAAGGTGAAAATTGGTTTATTGGCTGGCCGAAATGTGCCACGAATTTATTTTCATGCCAACAAAGACTTTTGAAAATCAAGGGTTTTACATATAAACAAGTCATCGTTGATGACACAGTCCCCACTTGTTAATGGGTACTTTGATTACAAGTCCTCAGAGAGGATAGAGTCCTCTTCATTAATTAGGTCTGTGATAAAAATACTTTGATACAGATGGCGTTCAATCGTCAAGAATGAGTTCCATGGTGATGAAAACATAAAACCAATGTAGGCTACCATACTAAAGGTCATTAAATGAGTCAACTAGGAATTAATCAACAGGATGTTGCAAAACATTTTTGCATCCTATCATAACACTGATAGATTATCACTGGTACCATATTTCATGAAGTTTGATGCAGTGCTTCTGGACATTCACCCTAAAAACAAAAGTTCATCATGTAAATGCAAATTGGCAATTATTTCAATTTATTGGATCGTATCACAAAACAAATCAACGCGCATATGTATGACATAGATCAATGTCTTTGTACCAACTTTGAATAAAATCGGTTGAGATATGCCGGAGTTATGGCTCTGTGCATGAAATAATCGTGACAAAATGGGCGCATAGCAGCCATATTGGATCGTATCATAAAACAAATTGACGTGCATATCTATGACATTGGTCAATGTCCTTGTACCAACTTTGAATAAAATCGGTTGAAACATGTCTAAATTATGGCACTGTACATGAAAAAATCGTAATAAAATGGCCGCCTGGCGGCCATATTGGATTGTATCAAAAAACAAATTGACGTGGATATCTATGACATTGGTCAATGTCCTTGTACCAACTTTGAATAAAATCGGTTGAAACATGTCTGAGTTATGGCTCTGTACATGAAAAAAATCGTAATAAAATGGCCGCCTGGCGGCCATATTGGATCGTATCACAAAACAAATTGAGGTGCATATGTATGACATAAGTCAATGTCCTTGAACCAACTTTGAATAAAATCGGTAGAGATATGCCCGAGTTATGGCTTTGTACATGAAAAAATTGTAACAAAATGGCTGCATGGCAGCCATATTGGATCATATCACAAAACAAATTGACGTACATATCTATGACATTGGTCAATGTCCTTGTACCAACTTTGAACAAAATCGGTTGAAACATGTCTGAGTTGTGGCTCTGTACATGAAAAAATGGTAATAAAATGGTCGCCTGGCGGCCATATTGGATCGTATCACAAAACAAATCGACGTGCATATGTATGACATATGAAGTAATCCTTGTACCAAGTGTTATGTAGGTCATTTACCCCACACTCATCATGACCTGAGTTCAATTAGTCTAGAACATTCCCAAGGTCACTGCCCTTGATGACCTCACAACCTTGAATTCAATTAGTCATGTTTGGAATGTTCTGGAAAGTTGATTAGTTGTGTAAGGGAGATAATTTTAGAACAGTAATTAGCATGTCAATAAAAGTTCTAGATTGTTCTTACATGCCTTTATAAAAGGGACGTGCACAGCTTCCAGTCAGACTTTTGGGATCGTGTCTCTTGTGTGTTACTAAACTCCAGCAGTAGTCATTCTCAAGACTTTTCAAGACCTTCACTGTCAACGCTGGATTTATACTGTGGACTTTGTGCAGCTTCAAGCCTGCAAGCCAAAGGACTGTTCATTCATTCGACTGACTGTTACAACTCTGAGACTGGAGCTTTGCCGTCCCAGCTGAGATAAGTAGTCTGTACACTTTTAAAGCTTGTACTCTATCCCTGACTTAGCAATTAGTTTTATTTTTGTAATAAATTCTGTTTAAACGTTATTTGCTGAGTTCACCCTTTTGTTCGTTTTCTCTGCACGTAACAAATTGGGGGCTCGTCCGGGAGCGAATATTTTGAGCCGTTTGACAACATTTTGACAGCCTTTTCAAAACTACTGTATACTGTGAACTCAGCGAAATCCAATCATGGCGGAATTTAAACCAGACGAATTTATGGATGACCTTGATCAGGACACATTTAATTCCCTCAGAAAGACAACCTCATAACACTGGCCAATTTCCTTAAAGTAGAAGTCAAAAGATCTATGCGCAAGAGGGAAATACAGTACCGTATTGCCAAACATCTAGTTGATTTAGGCCAATTTGAGGAATCCACCCTGAAAGATTATGAGCCCGAGTTACCTCTGAACTCAGAAAATTAGAATTAGAAATGCAGACAAATTTGGAGATCAAGAAACTAGAATTACAAATGAGAGAGAAAGAATTACAAATGGAAGAAAGACAGAGAGAAAAGGAGAGAGAATTGGAAGAACATCGACTACAGTTAGAAATAAAACGTTTAGAGCTTGGAAAATTCTTCCTTTCCGACAATTTTGACATCACTTAGCATTTCAGGTTAGTTCCCCCTTTCAAGAAAAGGACGTTGACAAATATTTCCTTCATTTCTCAGAGTCTGAATTGGCCTAAGAAGTCCTGGTCTATGCTTTTGCAGAGTGCTTTGGTGGTTAAAGCCAGATTAATTTATATCCAGTTGTCAGTAGAGCAGGCTTCGGATTATGATTATGTGGAAGAATTAATCCTCAAGGGTTATGCGTTGGTGCCTGAAGCTTACCGTCAGATATTAAGGGACTGTGAGAAGGTGAAGGATCAAACTTATGTTGAATTTGCTCGAACAAAAGAACAACTGTTTGATCGTTGGTGTTCTTCTGAAAAGGTCAGTCAGAATTATGACAAATTACGACAGCTCGTTTTGATTGAGGAATTTAAAAGGTGCATCCGGAGTGACATCAAGACATTTATCAATGAACAAAAGGCAGATACATTGGAGGTCGCTGCACGTTTGGCCGATGATTATTCATTGACCCACAAATCTTCATTTCTCAGCAAACCATCCCAGTCCTTTTCATACAGAAACAATGCAGGTAAATTTAACTCCTCCTTTTCATCCAAGAATTTTCAAAGGAGAGTAGGAAATCAAATGACAACAGTTCACAAAATTCAAGTAACACTTCCACATCATCAGATCCCAAGTCTCAATCTCCTTCTGACAAACAGTCGGTACACTTTCTTGTAATTATTGCAAGAAAGACGGCCATTTAATGTCAGAGTGTTTCAAATTGAAAAGAAAACGTGAAGGTCAAAGTGGTCAAAGTGGATCTAAGCCAACCGGCTTTATTTCTTCATCAACTCAATTAGAGTCTAATAATGTGTGCAACACATTTTCTGAGGTTAAATCCCTCTTATCCCCAATTAATGAGGTCAAGGTCAATTCTTCTCAGGATAGCATTATGGGTATTTTCGAGCCATTTATTCATAATGGTTTTATATCACTTTCTAGTGATTTCTCTTCCGCTACCCCTGTCAAAATTTTAAGAGATACCGGGGCTTCCCAGTCTCTTTTGTTGGCAGATACCCTGCCGTTTTCTGAAAAGTCATTTTCAGGTTCTAAAGTTCTTATTAGGGGGTAGATTGTAATGACTACATTCCTGTTCCTCTCCATAATGTCTATTTGTCTTCGGACTTTGTTTCTGGACCTGTGGCTTTAGGTATTAGGCCTTTTTTGCCTTTTGAAGGGATTCACCTTCTTCTTGGAACGACCTTGCTGGGGACAAGGTCATTACTAATCCACTTGTGACTGATAATCCTACTTTAGATCAGGATCCAGAGCCAATTGAACAAGAGATACCCGATTTATTTCCTTCATGTGCCATTACTCGAGCCATGTCAAAGAAAACTTCCGAGAATCAAAATACTCTCAAAAATAATGTCACAGATGTTGACTTAAATGACACCTTTCTCAGTCAGGTGTTTGACACGGATCATTCCGTTATCCCTCGTGGATTTGAAACTTCCAGTAAAACTTCTGCTGACCAAAGTCAGACATTTTCTAGATCAAATCTCATTGCAGAACAACACAAAGACCCAGATATTTTGTCTTTGTTTGACAGGGTAGATGATGAAGGTAAAACTTCGGATAGCTCTGTTTCCTATTATACAAAATCTGGTATTCTCATGCGTAAATGGAGACCTCCAGATGTTTTGGTTGATGACGATTGGGCTATAAAACATCAAATTGTGGTTCCAAAGCTCTACCATGCTGAAATATTGCGCCTAGCCCATGAAACCCCCTGGGCTGGTCACTTAGGAGTCAGGAAAACTTATCATAAAATTCTCAGTCACTTTTATTGGCCTAATCTCAGGCAGGATGTAGCACATTTCTGTAAAACTTGTCACACATGTCAGATGGTAGGAAAGCCAAATCAGACCATTCCAAAGGCCCCTTTACAGCCAATTCCTGCATTTCAAGAACCATTTAGTAGGATTCTAATAGACTGTGTTGGGCCCCTACCAAAAACAAGATCAGGAAATGAGTACATGCTGACAAATAATGTGTACATCAACTCGGTTCCCCGAAGCCATACCACTGAGAAATATAAAGACAAAGACTATAGTGAGAGCTTTAGTCAGATTTTTCACTTTATTCGGCCTCCCTAAATGTGTCCAGTCCGATCAAGGCTCCAACTTTATGTCTGGAATTTTTCAACAAGTAATGGATCAGCTAGGCATTAAACAGTATAGGTCATCCGCCTATCATCCAGAAAGTCAGGGTGCTCTTGAGCGATTTCAT